>NC_056728.1:1936048033-1936398033 GCF_019279795.1 Protopterus annectens
GATTATATAATTTATATTTTGACTGAAAGGGAGGTTTGTGAGAGGCAGGTGTCCCATCATTAGTCCAGGAAGAGGGTTGGTCTTCCCTGCTACTGCAGTTTTATAAAGTCTTAAGGCAGACATTTGTTAGATGGTTTGTTTGTATGTATGTATGTATGTATGTATGTATGTATGTATGTATGTTTGTATTTATTTATTTATTTATTTATGTATTCATTTTCTGTGGAACAAATACATTGTAATATTAGTAAGGCTATATATAATAAGTATATGTTGCTGTGAGGAAAATGACCCTACCTTGATGTGTGCCAGCCTCATTCTATTAGAGTACATTTGGATTATGCAGAGTATTATTTGTACATAGGGACTTGGTTCAGAGTAGTTTGAGATTAAGTGAGATTTTGTTGTTGTTTGAAGAAGAGGAAGATTGAGGTTGATCTACTGACTTTAATTTTCCATACGTTGATGTCTTGGAGTAGTATGTAGTGTAACAGTATTTACCAGTAAGGGATTACATAATTGGTGGGGAGTTTTTCTGTAGTGTACATTTTGTATTGCAGTTTTTTTATGGCTTGCATCCCGAGGTAAGTAGTTTAATAGCTAATGTCAGTATGTCCAAGGATAATGTAGATGTGGGTTGTGGTTTGGAATTTGGGTATGGAAATACTATTTATAAATAGAGTTGTTTCCCATTTTTGTTTGCCACATCTTTCTTTGCATGTTATATTTGCATGTTATAATCTGACCGGCTAGTACAGTGTAATCTTAGAAATACTTTCTGTTTAGTTAATAATCAAGCATTAATTATGCAACTGTATATTTACTTTACATATGTTATTTTGCTTCATTTGAATGTAAAACAAGCTGTGTCTGAGAAGGGTCAGTAGACCAACCCTCTACCCTGTTTACAAAAAGAAAAAAAGTAAAAATAGTTGCTGGAGTAATAACAAAGTAACATGCACAACTCCCGCATATATAAACTACAAAGTTTTTCAGTGGGCCTAACTATAGTCTTTAGGAAATTAAATAGTAGAGAAGAGGCTGTAGCACTACTGAACAGAGTTATTGCTAACTTACACAAAGTTTTATAAGCGCAGCCCAATGGAGTGTGAGAGAATCGGTTACGTGTTACAATTAAAGCAAGGCTGAAGTACAAAGCTACCACTTGTGTACAACGTTTTAACTAGGGTCAGGTTTAGAGGCCAATCTATTATTGGTCAGATAGTCATAGCTAGTATGTTTTTAAACCTTAGGAGGGCTGCTGTATTAATAATTATGTGCCAAGCTACCTCCTGTGCAAATGCTATGAAATATAGAAGAGTAGGACTTTATTTGAAGTGTAGTGATTTAGATGACGTGTCCGTAAAACAACAAGATTCAGTATGTTTGAAATCCTGGATGATTCTGTAGTGATAGCAGAAGTAATCAACATATCTGGCAGTAGTGCATTATGTAGCCAGCAATGCCCTCATTCTTTTATAGAGTAAAATCTTTTCTTGTTATACACAGAGACTGACTGAAAGAGTAAAGTACATACCTCTTACCTATGAGCTATTCTGATGATTCATCCAGTATCAGCTGATCCAAAACAATCACTGAACTTTAGAAAATCAAACAACTGTCCTTTGCCCCACTGAAGCCAGGCACAAACAGTCTAACCTTGTACTAAACCTACAAACAGCTTGGGATATACTTTTCACAGCTATGAGGAAGATAAGTGATGTTAACTGTGCTGCACGACTGCCAGACAGGAGACAGAAAAAAAAACTTTACTTCTTCTTTCGCTTTCGCTTCGTAGGGGTCACCACAGCAGATCATCTGTCTGCTCATGATTGGCAGTGGAGTTTTACAGTGTCAAGTTGCCAGCCCAGCGCCCAACCTTCCACAGAAGGCACACACATGCACGAACTCACACCTAGGGCCAATTTGGAGTGTCCAATCCACCTACTGCATGTCTTTGGGATGTGGGAGGAAACTGGAGCACCCAGAGGAAACCCACGCGACCACAGGGAGGACATGCAGACTCCAAAGAGAAGGAACCCCAGCCGAGAATCAAACCGGAGAACCTCTTGCTGTGAGGCTATTTTAGCATAATTAAGGCCTATTGTGACAGAGAAGAACTGATATTCAGTATCTGCTGAGGGTTATAGGAAGAATCATAGAGGGATTTTGTCATAACAATATCAGTGCAGCTCAGTCAGACACTTCAGTGAAAGAAGCAGTTCTTTCACAACGGTTATCACCTACCATGGTTTGGGACATCTGAACAGTACTGCGTGTATTTGAAGACAATCACAGCTAAGCTAGAGTCTACCTACCTGGAGGAGCTCCATGAAGTCACAAGGATCCAAAAGCCAGTCAAAGAGTAAAGGTAACTACTAGGGTTGAAGTTGCCAGAAGCAGATGACAAAAAGGTCATGCCCTGATATTAAATATATTTAAGGCCTCCTAAGGGAAGGGATTGAGTGATGTATTAATAAAATGCACTTTCAATACAAGCTACATTTTTTGGCAGGGACACTGACTCTCCAGTATTACAAAGATACCATAAAGTCCTAATTTTCAGCTATCCTAGTACTGAATAAATATTTGAGATTTTCATGGAATTTGGCATTCTAAACCAGAACACTCATTAAGCAACTTGCATATCTATTCCTTTTGTCATCTTGCTTTTCTGATTGTTCTATACCTAAAATCTGCCTTACTTTTGCAAACACACACGCACACACACACACACACACACACACACACACACACACACACACACACACACACACAGACTATCACTGAAGCACAACTTAGAACAGCTAAGTTCATGGCCCTGACCAACACATTGCATGTTGTATCTCTCTCTCTATTTCTCTCCCTCACACACATTCCAGTTGCTACTACCAATACAATGGTCCAGACTCCCCTCTGAATCAGTATTGGTTTTGTTTCAGTATTCTTTAGTAGTCAATATAATTTCAGAAAATAACACTATTTTTTGTGTGTGTGTGTGTGTGTGTGTGTGTGTGTGTGTGTGTGTGTGTGTGTGTGTGTGTGTGTGTGTGTGTGTGTGTGTGTGTGTGTGTGTGTGTGTGTGTGTGTGTGTGTGTGTGTGTGTGTGTGTGTGTGTGTGTGCGTGTGTCTGTGTGTGTCTGTGTGTGTGTGTGTGTGTGCTGAAACATGGGCCAGAGTTACATCTAAAACAAGTATGACCCTGATAGCTGAATGGATGATAGTCTCTGAGATTTCCTCTCAACCTGTGGGGAACTAATAGGCTATTCAATCACAGAGGGTTCATGCTCGTATGGCAATGGGGGATAAGACGACAAGGGATTCATTACCATCTACACTAAGTGTACACTGGGTAAACAGACAACATAAGCATAACTCACACTTTCTTCATCCTAATTTTAATTTCCTACTATTTTCTTTTAGCCTTAAATATTGAGAGGGGACACATAAAGGTTACCACAAAGTGTATACTACATGTACATTTTGTGTAATCTTTCTAAGTGACCAGAAAGCATAGGGATGTTCTTGAGTACAGATTGTGGGGGTGCACAGTACTGGTCAGCATCAGAAGATCAATCAAGATATACCTTTCTGATAATGCAAATGAGGTGTAGGATCATTATCTGACCTGTTTAAAGTAAATTATCTATAGTAGGTTTGTCTGTTGAATTTTGCACTTTTACAATTTTATCTCTTTTTATGTGATTGCTATTTTTAATGGTGTTTTATTAAAAAAAAACACCAAAATAAAGCTGAAGTTGAAGTGAGTGGTTGTCTTTTTTAGTATATATGCACTTAGATTCATAGGTATATACTAAGCTAACTGCCTTTGTGGCTACTTTTCCTTTTGGTTCTTGAATTAACCTGTCTTGAAGTTAGGCTTAAACATCCCATGGTTAATAATTATATATTTCTCCTAATGAGAAAAACTGGGATCATACCATATATACTTTCAGAGGACCCATGAATGGGATAAGGTATTTAGGAACGGTCTCTGCCCATTAGTTGTACAGGAAGCAGACCCAGGGTGAATTTTCTAGTGATGCACAGACTCAAATGCCCTTTAAGGCTACCTGCCCAGTTCACTTGGTTAGTATTATGTAAATGTTATATATGTTTAGACAAAAGTGCTTAATCTAATAAAGTTATTCTCCAGTGGGACTCACTTTCTGATTTATGTTTTTACAAGTTTTGTGAGTCTGAAAATACCAAAACTGAATATGCACAAATGGGGACTTTATACTGTCTTAGATCACTGTGTCTTTGCCTAAGATATATTGATCCAGGTGTCAGTGTACATAAGTAGCGGCTGGGTGGGGGTGCAGGCAGGGGCTGGTACTCCTGCAAAAGTCAGCTTCAAAGTACAACACTGATTAACAACATTCACTGTTCTTCTGTATGTTTGTAGCATTTTTTTCTTCCTATAATTTGGGACTGATGATGATGGGTCTCAGAATTACTCTAGGAAGCTGTATTAATCATCAATGTACAAAACACAAAATGTTATAGAAAGTTAAGAAGTTGAGCATATTAATGCCAGGTTAGTTTAGGAGCCTGTCTTGCCTGCCTGTTACTGTTGGTAAAACTCATTGTTCAGTAAAATAGTTCTGTGTGTTTTTTAGTGTAATAAAATTTTTAGTATGCATCAGTTTTCTATGCAAATGTTTTAAAGCAGTATTTAAAGGAGGTATGCTACAGTAATGCAGACTGAGAAAAATGAATGGTTTAAGACATGGGTGCCAATCAATATAAAATACTAAATAAAATACCTAGTCAAACTCCATGTTGGTATGGTCATGTGCATTTGGTGATGGTGATGGTGGGGCAAGTTTGTCAATGCAGTTCACAATGCTTGGTGGAAAACAAATGGTTATGTTGCCTGGAGAAAACCATAGATTAGCAAACAGCGTGTTTCTGGGACTTGAAAACTGTTTCAGGCTGAAATGGTCACAGAATATAACATTTCTGAGTGGAATTCTTATACTGTATTGACAAAAGCATATAGAGGACTTTGAATATTAAATTTTCATGACAGTTTTCCCAATTGTGGAGATCATAGAATAATGCTTGAATAATGTGTGATGGGGCTGCACTGTTTCCAGGAAGAAATTATAGAAAGCTACAGTTGGAGATTAGTATTTGTCCCAGCAGTTAATAGTTCTATAGCCATATTGGTGACATATTTAATGTCTTCTGGTCATTTAATGTCTTGTGGTCAATGAAGAGCACTGTACTAATAGAATTATGACCATGACAGGTGATGACAGGGTGGGGAAGGCATACACAGGATAAGATGGATTTGGGAGTGAATGCTAATCATTAACATACCAGCTAGACTGGGGGTTTAGGATAAAATAATGATCACAGTTTGCATGTACACTGAGGGATAAAAGTTATATATAAATATATATAATAAAAATGACTGAGTAGTATAAAGAGTCAAATATTGAATTAGAATCTACAAGAACTGGAGAAAAACAAGAGAGGTTTCTGTGCATATTTCTTATAACACTGATTACAGAGGAATAGATGGTGATCATATGTGGTATGGGCCAGCAATATGAGAGATATATGTATTAGCAGAGGTATGTATGGAGGCTTGCAGTATAAGTATAGAGTAGGAAAATGGAGCACCCATTAAGGAACTGGTGATGTTTATAAGGAATAAGAAGATGTAGCTACAGAAGCAGGGTTGTTAGGAAGAACATGAGTGTCAGGAAATAGCTACATAGGCAGACCCATTTATAGTTTCACAAGTAAATACTATGCTAGCTGCCCTTGTGGACCTTTTTAAGCCTAGACAGTTTTCCTGTATGACATAAGAGCAGAAACCAAAGTAGCTCCAATTGCAGAAAAAGATCAAAGAGAACAGATCACAGTGGTTTGGGCACATGTGTAGAAAACAAGAAAACAATATGGTGAGGAAGATTTGGGACAGACAGGAAGAAGGTAAGAGGAAGCAAGGATGTCCAGCTAAGAGGTGGATGGATTGTGTGAAAGAAGATCTGTGACAGTGAGTGCTGAAGAAGGCAGGAGAGTGGCACTGAATTGAGAGAGTTGGCAACAGTTAACACGATACAACAATCCCATGTAGACAAAATGGGAAAAAGGGGGCTAATGATGATGATGGAGTTACCCTTTATACATTCAAAATGACCTATTCCTTTTGGATGCAGATTGGTCTTATTGATCCCATGGTCAATAATTATATATTACCCCTAATGAGAATAACAGGGATTATACCTCAGATAATTTGAAGGAACCATTGTCTGGGATAAAGCACTTCAATCCCACATGCAGTGTGCATGCTAACTAGACTGAACAACTGTAAGTCTTATTTTACTGCTATTTTATATAGGACATGCTTGTTTAAAATAGTTTCTTAATGATGCTACATATGCAAGTTATATTCTTCAGCAGAACAATGCTAGCTACAGCAGTTTGCTAGTGAGTGCTCAGTGATACTGTGTTACATTGAGTGCACACCTCATTGGGATGGTATCCCTAGGTCTCCTCCCCCACTTCACCAAACCAAGCTACGTTTACTTAACTTTTTCACCCTCCAGCTACAGTAATAAGGGAAAGCTAGTCATTACCCCCTTTCCTGAAATCTCTCCTACTCTGTCTTTGGGAGCAACAAAATCTATAGCTTTTCCTTTACTAGGCAATTCCCATTAGGATATAAGGGTCTACTTTGACATCTTACTTACAGCTCTGCTGTCTATAATTTACTGTTTTGTCCAGTAATTGTAGTAAGGTTTCTGATGTGTGTGTGTACATACTAGTGTACCTTGGAATGCAATCTGTCTGCATAGCTCACTACTGTGGGCCGATCCTCTTGCTGGACAGAGGTATGCCTGTCATGTGTTGTCTGTCCACCACACAGGTCCTATGTCAGATATTACACTGGCAGTGTGTGTGTTGCATGCTATCAGTACACGGCTACATCCATTTCTGTGTCTAACCTTAATTCCCTGACTAAGGGTATGTTGCAGACTATCCTGTAACACCAGCACCTTGCTTAGTGTATGGCAACAGTGTTCCACATATGTGCCTGTGTTCCAGCCTCTGTTCTCCATCTACATACCAAGCTTTGCACATATGTCATGTTGTTGGGGGTTGTTCTGTAGTGGGCTGTGAGTATATCACACTGCCATTGTTGCCATTAGTCCACTGCTGTTGTATCCCCCACACAAAAAGTGTGGCTGGGACCATATATGTGTGGGCATCACCTACACAACACATGTGTGCCCTTATGCACTGCAGAGGCCAGTGTATGTAACAGTGATACATGGGCCTGTATTACTGAGTCTAGGTGGGGAGCACCATAAATGACCTAGGCTGTTACAAAATGTGGGGGTATCAGGGGTGAGCTGCCATAAGGTATCTGGATGTACAGTACCATATACTTCACCTATATTGACATTACTTACATGAATTGGGGTACTGCAAGCCTATTGCCTCCTGCCATACAGACTGTTCTGTTTGTTGGTGTGCTTGTGATGGTGTCAGTTATGCCTTGTTATGCACCAGTTGCAACTCATTTGATCACAAAACGTCTTTACCTCCTGCTGAGTTTGTACAGAGCGTAGATAAAGGCTGCTGAACTACACACCTGCAGTAGATACTGTTGATTGTTTGGTATCTTGTGGCCCAGTCTTTCTTCGCTATTGTACAATTTGAAGGGCTTGGCCTGGGCAACAACAGCTGTGAACCTTTCCAGACTACTGTATTAGTGTAACTGTTTCACAGTTGCAGTATTCTGTTTATATGGTTGTCAGTATTTGAACAGCTATATGACATGGCATATAGAACTATTATTGTATATAATTAAAGGATTCCCATTTCTGCAAACCTGTGTGTGGTGTCTTTCCTATGACCTTTGTATGGGTATATGTTGCAGGCAATGATTGACATTAGTATGTGTGGCCCATACAGTGTCCAGTTGTTCAGGTGTTAAATGTAGGCATAGTGGCTGTTCCATATTGTGTGCACCTTCTACATATGTATCTTACTGTACATATATCTGCATGTGTATGTGTAGTCACACACATATATATATATATATATATATATATATATATATATATATATACATATATATATATATATATATATATATCTATATATGTATATGTATATCTGTATCTGCATATCTGTGTCTGTGTATCTCTATTCTGGGGATGTTGATGGCTTCCACATATTACATGTCCTATGGGAGACAGACTTTACTTGGTAGTGTATTGCAGGGCATATGTGTTTGGCTGTGGAGGGATGCCTATTCGTACAAGATGTATAGTATGTGGGGCCTCTCAACCTCATTAACGGTGCATGTGGACATATGTGTATTTGTTAATCTGCAATTGCTATCTACAGATGTATGGCCATATATACCTAGATATATGTATCTGCTAACATATATATAACTATGTCCGTATATACCTACATAGATATATATCTGCGCACACATATGTAACGTGCTGTGTATATGTAGACATATAGGTGTAGACTCATATATGTGTCGATATAGGCATATGCATGTATATATGTGCATATATAGTAATATATATGTATATAGATTTAGGAAAAAAAAAAAAATATATATATATATATATATATATATATATATATATATATATATATATATATATATATATATATATATATATATAACTATATATATATATATATATATATATATATATATATATATATATAAAACTATATATATATATATATATATAACTATATATATATATATATATATATATATATATATATATATATATATATATATACACATATATAGATAGATATGTTGTATCTATTTAGATATTAATACAGTTACACACAGAGACATTTAGGTGTTGGTATACATTATCTGTACTGTTGCTTGACAGGACTGGATGATTTGTTTCTGAAAACATTGAATTTCTGTGTATCTGTCATGGCTTAGTGATAAATCACTTTGTCTAAGATGTGCAGGTTCATAGGTTCATAGGTTCATAGGTTCATACTAGGCTATCTGCCCTGGGGCAATTATAAGCCTAGCCCAATTCTGTATGGCTTACGCCACCCCTTGATTTGAGTATACTGTGCCCTTTTTAAGGTATAGTTTACTGTGCCTCTGTCTAATAGTGACACGGGAGTAATCCCTGGGACAAACCTACAATCCCCCATCCACTTATCGAGATTTTTCTTGAAGAGATTCAGTGAGGTGCTCTGCCTCACATGAACTGGAATTCTATTCCAGAGCGAAGGGAGCCTCTGGGTTATGAAACTGTCCCTCCAGCAAGTTCTATTTACTTCTGTGCTGAGGTTCAAGTCCCTCGAGCGTGTGGCTCTAAGGGATTTAGATTTACTGAGGTGGAGCATGTCCATTAATTCTGAATTTGACATAGCTTTGTATGTCAGGCATAGATCGCCTCGAAGTAGGCGGTATGCAACTGAGTAGAGCTGGAGTTTTTTTAACTGAGCAGCATATGGCATCTGTTTGAGACCCTTGATCCTCTTGGTGAGATACTTTTGGGGTCTTTCTAATTGCTGCAGGTGTCGGGTAAGATGCATCCCAAAAGGGGCATTGTATTCTATGATGGGCCTGATGAGGGATGAATAAAGGGGCACGATTACCTCTCTTGATCTAGATGTGAAACACTTCGTAATGAGGTGGGCTATGTAGAAGGTCTTTCTAACCACTTTGGCAATGTGGTTTTCAAAGGAGAGATTGCTATCAACTTGGGTCCCCAGGTCCCTAATAACTTTCTATGTACTTAATGGGTTTCCGCCTATGTGGTAATTTGTGGGCACATTGTTTTTGCCAAAGGGTATGACTATACATTTTTTGGCATTTAGCTTTAAACCATGGCGCTGGCACCAGTTATCTGTCTCTGTGAGACCTTTTTGAAGGATGTTTGTGTCAGCTGGAGAGTTGATTATGGCGTCCAGTTTGCAGTCGTCCTGAACTTGGTGAGCCATAGTCCTCCCACGTTTGCCTGTACCTCGGAAAAGTATATACCGAACAAGAGTGGTCCCAGGACAGAACCCTGTGGGATGTCACTTGTGACCGGTTTCGAGTCTGACATGGCTCCAGCAACTCTCACTCTGTGGGTTCTGTCTTTGAGCCAGTTTGTGACCCATCTTGTGACATAGGGTTTATATTTAAGCTGGATAGCTTATCTATGATGCCCGAGTGGGGTATTGTGTCAAATGCCTTTGCAAGGTCCAGATAGGCTGTGTGGACTACCTTCCCTTCATCTATGGCTTTGGTGACTGTTTCAAAGAAGTCAACCAGGTTCAAAAGGCAGGATCTGCCCTTGACAAAGCCGAACTGGGTAGGATCTAGTGTCTGTAGGTCCCCAATGTCTTTGTTTATGAGCTCCATGATGATCCTTTCCATAGCCTTGCAGACTAAGCTAGTCAGGCTTATGGGGCTATAGTTTCCAGGGTCCGGAGAGGCTCCACCTTTGTGGAGTGGGACCACTGTTGTTGTACGCCATTCTGTGGGCACATATCCTGTAGTGAGGCTGAGATTGTATAGCTGTTTTATTTGAGGGATTAGTTCCTCTTGTAGTTCATGTAGGACGCAACCTGGGACGCCATCTGGTCCCATGGAAGCAGTGTTTTTTGCTTTGGAGAGGGCAGCCTTCACCTGAGCATCTGAGATGTTTGGGAGGCAGCCCTCTGCCAGGATAGATACTTGCTCTTTTGGGGGGGAAGGGGTGGAGAAATTTGCACTGAACCTGTCTGCCAGGATATTGGCGATGTCTGTGGGTTCAGTGTATTTTTTGTTGTTTAGAATCAACTCAGAACAAGTCTGGGAGTTGCATCCCAGGTTTCTAACATAATTGAAAAAAGCCTTATGATTGTCTTTGGTGTCCTGTGTAATTTTTCTCTCGAAGCTGGCCTTGGAGGATTTTATGAGGGATAGTAATTTTTTGCTAGTACTGATCAAAGATGCCTTCCCTATTAGGGATTTTGCTCTATCATGTAGTAGCTTCCTCCTTCTGTTGTACAGTTTATTTATGGCAGGGGTCCACCAGACTGGATGCCTGCCTTTGGATGATTGGGTCTTGGTTTTGTTTGGGATAGCATGATCCATTCATTCCTCGAGATGTCCGTAGAATGCATTTATATAGGATTCTGCAGTTTGGGCTGTAGTTTCCACTGGCCCTGGGGCCTTGAAGGATTCCACTTCAGTTTTGAGAAGTGAGAAGTTCGCTTTTGAGAAGTTTTTCACTGTGGTTTTCTTGGCTGGGGGTGGGGTCGGGATGTGGACATCCAGTGAAATTAATTTATGGTCTGATCTTACCAATGAGGGATATACTTCTGGTGTGGAGCATAGAGTCCCCATGTTGGTAATGATCAGGTCTAGTATGTTGTCCCCTCTTGTGGGAGTGGTAACTAGTTGTTCCATAGCATTTGAGTTTATAATTTCCAGGAATCTTTGGGCTAAGGTGCTGGGGCTTGAGTAGTGCTCCCAGTCAATGTTTGGGTAGTTGAAGTCGCCCAATATAATGGTGTTCGGAGAGATCTTCATGTTCTCCAATGTTTTCAGGAACGCCGAATGGGATTCCTGACTTTGAGAGGGTGGTCTGTAGGATGCTATAAACTGAAAAGCAGTCTTGCCCACTGTTAGTTGCACATGGATGGTTTCTGATACTTCGTGCAATGCCACTAACCTGGAGGTGTGGATATCCTTGATAAATATGGAAACTCCCCCTCCTGTTGTAGTTCGGTCCAGGTTTTATGGCCGAAAAGCATGATACGAGGTATAGCCTGCTAGTGCTGGGGTGCTCTCTGGAGCCTTGAACCAGGTTTCTGTCACTGCACAGATATCGATGTTCTCCATACTGAGGAGAGCTTTGAGTGCATGCATCTTGAGGTTAAGATGTCTGGCATTTAGCAGCATTACCCTTAGTTTCTTGTTCCTTGTGCTGTCTATGGGGGTGGGTTTGACTTTTGAGCCTTGCCTAAAAAAGGCACTATGGGGGTGGCAAGAGCCTTTGCCAATATCCGAAAGCCCAGTGGTGACAGGTGCAAGCCGTCCCTAGTGAAGCAACGTGGCTTGTCGAGCATGTCATCCCAGGCTGACAGACACTGGATCCCCTTTGAATGACACCAAAATTTTAGCCAATTGTTAAAATCGATCATTTTGTCTTTGTACTGTGGCATCATTCTAGGTGAGGGTAAGATGCTGCTCAAGGTCAGGGTCATACCAGCCTGGGTTACATGATCAGAGAGCTCCTCTATGTCTCTTTTCATGTAGTCCAGGGAGATACGTCTCAGGTCATTCACATCAGCATGTACAATGACTGAGTCATATTTGTATTTGCTTTGGAGTGACCTGAGTGCTTGCATTATGTGTCGGATCCTAGCACCCAACAGGCAGCTCACCGTGACCTTCTATTTATTCAGCCTGGTGAGCGGGACGTCAGTGTGTCTGACAATAGAGTCACCTATAACAAGAGTATCAGGTGTGTTATTCAGCCTTAAGGGCTGTGGCTGCTTGGCACACTGACTTTGTGGGTTATGTGTTGTGTGTGTTTTGTTTTGAGGTAGCATTTGCTTGGATGTCTGCTTTGGAGGTCTCTGTTGCTTAGGTAGATTTTTATTTAGAGCCTCCGAGTATGTTTTTGTGTATTTATGTGTTTGGTTCGCTGATGTGGTGGGACTATGAGATACTGGAATTGTGTTGTGTGAGGTTACCTTCTCCTCCTGACTGGTTACACCAGTTTTGAGATGAGAGAGCTCAGCCTCCAGTTTGGCTAAATAGTTGCATCTCTCACATATATTTGAACCTGTTTGGAGGAGGAGAGGGTTGTCCGTGTACATGAGACAGTTGTAACATTGCCTCAAAATTCCCAGATTCACCAGCTGGACAGGAAACCATTGACTGACCTTTGGACATGCTAGAGTAATAGGGAAACTGAATTTAAGACGGACCAATAGAGGACAGGGTAATCGTAGAGAGTATAAGAGTAAGTAGTGCTTATGGTTTAATAGTGCTAACTTGTAGGATTACTTAATTGGACCAGTGAAGGGCCTTAGAATGAGAATATGGTGTTTAAATTGAGAGATAGAGCAGACTTTGTGGAGCCAGGAATAGTTTAAACCCAATTAGGCGACGCTGCCCGTTGTTGCACTATGCTCAAAAATGAACAAAACCGCGCAAAAGAGGGTTTTAAGAGAGGAAGATGAAGGAGTTTTGGAATTGACCCGAAATGGCCAATAAAACTACAGTTTCAAGTCAGTAACCACTCCCACAGGGGCAGGCAGGCTGCTCAATGTTTTTCACTGCCACTAATCAACAAAGAGACTTTCCTTTAGCCCAAGCAAAAAATGGCCTCACAGAAACTTACAAACAGTTCAAGAACAGCAAGCCTGTAACTGAACTTTTTTAAATCTGAGAAAAGTGGGAAAAAAGCAAGATTTTTTTTTGTTTGTTTTTTCAGAGATTGCAGAGGTTAACAAGTATCAACAAGTTATAACAGTGCAGTAAATGACCCCACACAAGAGTGCTAGGCCAAAGACCGATAAAATGCAAGTTTTGAGAAAAAAACAATTTTAAAAATAAGTGCAAACAGGAAATTCAGTAAACAGCTCTAGGTTGTGCTCTAAATACAGTTACTAATGCAGAAATCAAATTTAACAAGCCAGAAAATGCTCAAAATAGGCGGCTATGCAGAAAAACTTAGCAAATAAACAGAGGAAAAATACTTCAAGTCTCAAAAGTGGCTCCTTTCTTCTCTCAGTGTTTTCTCCTCTTGGTGGGTGCTTCACCAACAGCCAACAAGCCTGAAAAGATGCCAAAACCACAAGGCAACCAGGATTTAAGAGAGGAAGATGAAGGAGTTTTGGAATTGACCCAAAATGGCCAATAAAACTACAGTTTCAAGTCAGTAACCATTCCCACAGGGGCAGGCAGGCTGCTCAATGTTTTTCACTGCTAGTGATCAACAGAGAGACTTTCCTTTAGCCCAAGCAAAAAATGGCCTCACAGAAACTTACAAACAGTTCAAGAACAGCAAGCCTGTAACTGAACTTTTTTAAATCTCAGAAAAGTGGGAAAAAAGCAAGATTTTTTTGTTTTTTCAGAGATAGCAGAGGTTAACAAGTATCAACAAGTTATAACAGTGCAGTAAATGACCCCACACAAGAGTGCTAGGCCAAAGACAGATAAAATGCAAGTTTTGAGAAAAAAACGATTTTAAAAATAAGTGCAAACAGGAAATTCAGTAAACAGCTCTAGGTTGTGCTCTAAATACAGTTACTAATGCAGAAATCAAATTTAACAAGCCACACAGGTTAAGCAGTTTATAAAAGCTGAGTGCATGAAAATGTAACCGGAGGTTAGCAGTGCTTACCGTCACACAAACCCGTGCAAACCCACTTACAACTGCTTTAAAATGCCTTAATCAGTCTGTATCCAATGGGCTGTGTTTTGCCAAGCAACAAAATAAACAGATCCTGCAAGGCTCAAAACCAGGACCCTGCACACCATATACAAAGTGATTTACCACTAAGCCATAGCAGATATGCATCCTTGGTTTGAGCATTGCAAGAGCTGCTTATTTTGTTGCTGGCAGAACATGGCCCATTGGATACAGAGCGGTTAAGGCACTTTAAAGCAGTTGTAAGCAGGTTTGTGCGGAACTAAGCATTGCCTACACAGGTTAAGCAATTTAGAAGCTGAGTGTATGAAAACGTAACCGGAGGTTAGCAGTGCTTACCATCACACAAACCCGTGCAAACCCACTTACAACTGCTTTAAAGTGCCTTAATCACTCTGTATCCAACGGGCTGTGTTCTGCCCAGCAACAAAATAAACAGATCCTGCAAGGCTCAAAACCAGGACCCTGCACACCATATACAAAGTGATTTACCACTAAGCCATAGCAGATATGCATCATCATAATGTTTTCACATACATATCATCCAGCACAGGTATTCCACACTACAGAGTATCTGTTCCATCATGTAGATTTATTTGTGTGTGTATATATATATTCATATTTAAATGGATATAACATATCTATATATATAGATATAGCTATAGAAATATACACACACACACACACACACACACACACACACACACACACACACACACACACACACACACACACACACACACACACACACACACACACACACACACACACACACACACACATATATATATATATATGCCAGTAGATACATAGATACTCATACATCTATAGATATATATGTATACATACATATGTCCACATATATACAGCACTAAAAATGCATATATGTATGCATATATATTATTCACCTTTCAACGGGAGAAAAATCATGTGCCTGAAAGCTGCAAGGCCGAAAGTATGTTTTCTACATTGCACAATCTTGCAATGAATGCATCAAATGTGCAATGAGTGAATGTCACTATGCATTCACTCATTGCAGATTCGGCAATTTGGGTGCAGATGGCACTATAGTGGGGATGGGGAAAATTTGCCTATCCCCACTGTAGTGCAAACTCAGAGTTAGTATATCACAGTAGGGGGGGTTGCAGCCCCCCCAAAAGGGAGGTACTGGGGGACTTGCCCTCCTGCATTACAATATGTATTCCAACATGCAGTTCGAAGATCAGCAAAGCTGCTTTTAGATTTGCTGTGTTTTGAACTGTGGTGCAATTTGAAATGACAGATCGGTCCTTTTGGTTTGTAGAAAGGGCTGTTTGAAGAAATGATTGTCTCCCTTATAAAGGTAAACACATAAATATCTATATAGGTATATATGGACATACATTTGTAGATGAAATTGGGAACATAACCAAAACATATATGTCCACATGCACCATTGATAGGTTTGAGAGACCCAACCAACATACATCTGGCATGGATAGGTATCCCCCCCCAGCCAAACACATCTGGCCTGCAATACACTACCAACCTTAGCAAATCCCATAACCAGGACCCTACACGACAAGGGCAGTACATGTTAACAGTACTCCATCCCACCTGTAGGATGTCAGGATGGCATTACTAACATATCACGCAGTACAGTCAAGTGAAGTTTCATGCTTGGGGGAACCTCCTGGGCAGGTACAGTAAGTAGCTGGGATCCCTCATACGATCCAATAGGCCTACACCTGACAATGGATTCACCAGTGTTAGGAAAGACAACCACAAATCCACCATGTCAGCTGAGAACTACCACCCATATCCTGATGGCCCTGGTCTGCAGGGACATGGAACATATCAACAATGAACCCATGGCCACTGTCACTTGTAATCTTAACACACAGGACCCCATCAATGTTGGAGTTGTCAAAGGCAGAGAATACAATCTGAACCTGGTATACCTCCTTGACGCAATCATGACAGGTGTAGATGAGAGTTAGGAGGTGCACAATGCCTATGTAGATCATAGCAGGCTTTTGTACACCATCCCAGATGTAGAATGTGTGTAGATGTGAAGGGATCTACCTCCGTTCACAGAATATGTTTCCACCAAGACTGCTTGTCAAATGCCAACATTCCACAGGTGCCATCCCGTGGACATACAGTCCTTCACACGTCATAGATGTGTTAATACCCTTCTCCACACTGTAGAGGTGTACAGCACTACTGGGTTGCTATAACTCACTGGGTGTTTTGGACACATCCACATCATTGCAGTTACTGTTGTGTCTATCCCCCCACATAGCTGTCTGTAATACTGCACAGTGTATGTAATCAGATTGTTAGTTATTGTTTACACCATTCACAGTAGTTGAGCGCCTCACACCCTCCTAAGGGTAGGGCTATGACACCAGAAAGGGACATACACCCTACTGTTAGCATGTTCAGTGTCATCCACATTGCAAACTGCATATATAGTAATGTGTGGTTGTGCCTATGCTGTCTTGGTGGGATTACATGGGCAACAGATGTGTTACCAGCATGGGGACATACCTACATGCGTACAGTCTTGTACCTGTACTGTACCTGTACTGCATCCAAACCAAAGGCTCTGTGTGTTGTACCCAGCCATGTCATGTGTACCACCCACTACACTTATTGGTGTCCACTGTAGAAGGCCTGTTGACACTACTACACCCATCAGCCATGTGGCACATGGACAAACACAACACAATCAGAATAGATAATGGTGACAACAATACAACATTGCACAGCTTCACCTTCCAAGATATTAGCATTTCACTTTACTGCTGACAACATGCTACACAGCATTCATTTGCTACACTGTTTTACAGTCACCCTGTGCATCAGCACCATGTTAGCCTGTCCCTGCATTGATGTTACGGATGTCAGGAAGTGGCACAGGTATCATTATATGCACAGGGTGTATTGCTGGCTTGCCAGAGGCCTAGGCTGAGACATACAGTTGACAGCACATGTGTGTGTGTGTGTGTGTGTGTGTGTGTGTGTGTGTGTGTGTGTGTGTGTGTGTGTGTGTGTGTGTGTGTGTGTGTGTGTGTGCGTGTGCGTGTGCATGTGTGTGTGTGTGTGTGTGTGTGTGTCTGCATGTACACAGTTCCACCATGTGCCTGCCCTATATGGGGATTTGTGAGACAGCTGCAAACTATACCTGGCAGGGTTTGCAGTTCACCGTCTCCGGCCATGGACACGGGGCCTGTGCCTGGCAGGGGTGCTACAGGCTGTATCAGGTACAAAGCCAGATTGGGTACTGTCCTCTGAGGTTGACAGATGTCCACTGGATCCAAGTTCCTCCTGGGACTGGCCAGGGTCACGTGCATCTGGTCTGCTATGATGGTTTGTAGTAAGCACCCCTCCTACAGTGCTGGGGCTGGTACTGCCACTACAGGAGTGGCTGTGACTGGTGGGACATCCATGGCAATCTCCAGCTGCTGGTGTTGCTGGCATATGTCCACGTGGCCATCGCAACCATCCTGGTGGACATGACATTGTGAATGAGATCCAATGTCTCACCTCACCATCTATCCATGACCTCGGTGTAATTACAAATGGCACCTGTTAGGTCATGGATGCTGTCAGCTACAGAGGTGTGATCAGCCCTCTGTGCCCTTAGGCCCTTTCTGGTGTACCATTCCATTTGTGCCTGTGCCTCCATGACAGCCTGGAACATGCGTGTCGTTGATATAGATGAGGCACATCTGCCAGGGGCATAATGACCAGCAGTGCTCCGATGAGCACCCCTGAACATCTGCCTATGTGATGCCCCACCAGACATCTGGCTATAGCTGCTATGTCCTGACACATGTGCCATAGATACCACACTCTCCTGGCCAGTGCCAGCCATAGACTGTCCCTCAGCTAAGGCCAATGGTGATGAGGTATGTAGAGGCAGTGTGACTGTGTGCGTGGATGGGGTGGATACTTGTGGGATGTCAATTGGTGGCCCAGAGGCAGCCCCTGATGACCCTGCCTGTGTCTCAACACACCTATGCTCATGGCCTCTGTCTGTATCAGTGACATCAGATTCTCTGCATGAGGACCCAGCCCCACCTCACCACCTTTGAGGGGAAAACAGGGAACAGACTGTAAGATGTGTACATCACTGCTAAATAGTACATACACACACATACACACATGTGTTCAGACATGGCCACACACACAGACATACATACATGCAGTCAACATACATGGCAACCCATACACTCCACCAGACAGCACCTACAGACAGCTTCAACACCCCATGACACACACATTAGCAGGTGATGATGCAGTACAGTATCACACACAAACCTGTAATTACACACATGTCAGCATGTAGGACATGTGGTGCTCAACAGCATGCAGTGCAACTGTAGTACATCCCCGTTACCAACATTATACATGGCTGTGATGCATGGCTTCTGTTAGTAGGTGATGTCCCTCCCCTGGAACACACTACACTCATGTCCACAGCATTGCTGGGCATCTGTTCAGCACCCTGGCATGTACTGTGCACCATACTTCACAGGTGTACACACCATTGCAGGATGTGTATCTGTGTGTCAGCTATGTTTCCACTGCTGCTCACAGCCTCTGCTTGTTTCTGGATTATATGTGGACACCTGTTTAGTGCATGCCTGATGTATATTCACAGATGCCATCATCAGTGGTGCATGTATGAGTGACAGAATACCATTAGATCAACGACAGACACAATATACTGTACCTATGGTGAGTGTAGAGACCATTATTGACCATTATTGAGCCCTGGCTGATGTTGCCTGTGGTACATATAGGTTCATAGGTGAGTACTGGTCTATTGGTCCTGGGGCCTACATAAGCTTAGCCACAGGGGTTCCCAGCCATGCACCACCCAATAATGTTATTCCCTCGTGCCCCTGTCAGGCTGTAGCACAGGAGTACTACCCAGGGTGATTCCCCATTCCCCATCCAGTTGTCAAGTGTATTTGTAAAGGGGGCCAATGAGTAGCATTGCCTGACATGAATGAGTAGTCTGTTCCAGAGTGTGTGAATTCTACAGGACAGGGCCCTATCCCTCCAGTGTGTTCTGTGTAATATGTTGGTGAGGTTTAGGACCCTGGAGCATGTGCTTGCAGAGGGAGTGGGATTTCTTTCTGTGTAGCATGTTCAACTGCTCTGTGTATGGCATAGCTGTGTATGTTAGGCAGATGTCAGCTGTGCCTGGGCAATGTGCACTGGAATGTAGCCACAGTTGTCTGAGATGGTCAGTATATTGCATGTGTTTGAGGCTGGTAATCCTATTAGTGAGGCATGTGCTCTGTCAGTGAACATGTACAGCATGCATTATGGGTAGGTGTGTTAGATATGTATATGGCCTAACCTTAGCTATGACATGCACAGTGAATTGCCAAGCATAACCTTAAATAATACTCACTGGCATCCAGCCACTGCCTTGCTGGTATCCCAGAGGTACCTACATTGAGATGAGATAGAGTTGATGTCAGTGGCCACAGCTGTGGCATTGCTACAGGGTTGCTGCAATATTACAGTAAAACAACAGCTGAAGTCCACAGTACTACAGATTATGCATAACTGCTTATCAGTACTACACAGCAACAGTCCCCACATCTCAAATATGCATGATCTACCTGTACAGATGCATACACAACAGTGAAGAAATACAACTCTGACCCAAACCACCGACTGTGGTACAAATAAATCACAAGGCAAGAAAGTTAAAACTTTTATTCCTTCTTTCTCTTCTCTAGCGCCTCGGTGTAACCACCTTTAAAGAGTAACAAACAGTAACAACCAAAAACACGCATCTTTATATACGTATTCCACAAATTCACATCAATTATACAATAAATTAATAAAAATTTAAAGCAGACATTTTCCAATTTAAATCATTATTAAGGCCATTAGGCACTAATGTCTTATATTTTAAAATATATATGCTTTCTTTATACTTCAACTTATGTTTCAATAAATTCTCATCTCCACAGAAATATTTCACTGTTTCCAAAACAGTACCTTTTAATTTAGAAGCATCACTATCATGTAACATTTTAAAATGCAAGGAAATTGTTTTATCCTCCCTTTTATTCCTAACATCCCTTATATGTTCCATGAATCTGACACGAAATTCTCTCTTAGTTTCTCCTATATAAAATAAGGCACAAGGGCATCTTAAGGCATAAACAACTCCTTTACTCCTACAAGAATAAACTTCTCTAGGTTCAAATTTCATCCTATTTATACTATAAAACGCTTCCTCTACCTGTTTACAAACACTGCATGTATTTATTTATTTATTTATTTATTTTATTTTTATTTTATTTTACATTTGTTAACCGGGCTTGTCTAACTGGATACATGTCCATTTTCAGTAGAGGCCCGAGGAGTTAAGCTCCAAGTTAGGACAAAAAAAAAAAATTAATACAATAAAGTATAAGGATACATGAGCAAATATGAAGTGTTAACAGTATGCATAAACAGGTTATCACAGTAAAATGTACAGTGCATGATACAAGAATAATAAAAGGATGTAAATACAATCAGAGTGGTCAAAAGACATATGCAACATAGTTTAAAAAGGAAAACAGAGTTGCTTAATGAGTAGATGGGTTAGACAGAGTAGAGTAGAGTATGTAGAGGCACTCTGACTAGTCAGGTTTAGTGCATTGACATAACCAGTGTGTTTCAGGAATACTTTCAATTTGTTTTTGACTAGTCAGGTTTAGTGCATTGACATAACCAGTGTGTTTTCAGGAATACTTTCAATTTGTTTTTGAAAGAAGATAATGAGGAAAGTATGGAGAGTTCATTTGGAAGGAGGTTCCAGGCTTTCCCAACTATATTAGAGAAAAGGGAGTCGCCAGCTTTGTTGTATGTTTTAGTGGTATGTACTAGAAGTTTCTGAGAAGACCTTAAGGATGCTAGGTTTTTATAGGGGGTGATTAGTGTCGACAGAATAGGTGTTTTAGAAGGTTTGTAACGAGTGTTATGGGCTATAGTTAGCTGATGGAATGTAATTAGATTTTGAAGTTCAAGCCAACCTAGCTGTTTTAAATTAAGGCAGTGATGGGTTCTAAAAGGATTACCAGTTGCAAATCTAGCTATATTATTGTAGGACATTTCCAATTTGTTGAGATTATTTTTTGAAAGGTTAGTAAAAATGGGTGATGCATAGAGTAGAGAAGAGATTAGATGAGTGTGTGCTATTGTGGTTCGAGCTGAAGGTAGGAGAAAGGATTTTATCCTATAGAGAGAGCCTAGCTTTTTAGTGACTGTTTTTATAGTATTGTTAATATGGATGTCAAAGTTCAGATTATTGTCAATGGTGACTCCTAATAGTTTTGTGGATGGGTCTGGAGATATAATGGTATTATTGATAGAGTTTATTGAGAAATCCAGTGGAGGGGATTTCTTGGTAGGAGAGAAGAGGAGGAGTTTAGTCTTTTTGGGGTTTAGGAGAAGGCATCTATGTGTGAACCATTGCTCAACTGTATTGAATACTTGTTGGGTCAGATAGAGTAGTTCAGAAGAGGAGGAGGCTGACCAAATGAGTGTAGAGTCATCTGCATATTGTATGCATGTAGCTTAGGGGATGGCAAGGTGAAGATCGTTGATGAATATGGAAAAAAGTAGAGGTCCAAGGATAGAACCCTGGGGGACTCCGAGGTTGACAGGGAGATGAGTAGTTAGAGACTTGTGCTATAGTACGGCCTGTTGTCTTTTATCCAGATAGGACTGGAACCACTTAATAGAGGATGTATCTAGTGACAGGGATTTTAGTATTGTGATGAGAATTTGGTGATTTACCATGTCGAATGCTTTAGACAGGTCAATGAAAAGGGCAGAAGAGATTTTGTTAAGGTTGCGGTTATTGTTAATACAGTCTGTGAAGGAAAGAAGGGCAGTTGTAGTGCTATGTGAGGGTCTAAAACCATGTTGACAATTGGCTAGTGGGTTATTATGCATTAGATGATCAAGTAATTGTTTGTGGATGCATTTTTCCATGATCTTTGCCAGAGGTGAGAGAAGGGCAATGGGGCAGTAGTTGGAGAGGTCTGTGGATTGTCCTCCTTTGTGAAGAGGGATTATATGGGATATTTTCCATAAACTGGGAATAAAACTTTCAGAAATAGTCCTATTGATTATATAGAAATTGGACAGGCAATAGCTTTGGCTGATTGTTGTAAGAATTCAGCAGGTAGTTGATCTGCTGAGGGGGAGCAGGGTTTTAGTTTTTGTAGAAGGGTTAGAATATATGATGTTGGGACAGGTTGTAAATGAAAAGTAGGGGGTAAGGTTGGTTGTTTGGAAGGTAGAGTGAAGTTGTTAGGAGATAGTTGACTGGCTAATGTTTGTATAGCATCTGTAAAAAAGTTGTTAAAGTCATTGGCTATGATTATTGGTGTTTTGTGTTCTGAATTTAGAGGATTTGGAGTAGTGGATTGTCCTGGGTGGAGTAGTTGGTTAATACTAGGCCAAAATGTCTGTGATTTATCTGTATGGGCTTGTTGGGATTGGAGGTAGTAGTTTTTTTGTCAGTTATTATAGCTTTCTTAGTTTCATTTCTTAGTTGTCTAAATGTTTGTTGGTCTATAGGGTTTTTTGTTTTTCTCCATTTTGCCCAATGTTTGTTTCTTACATTGATTCTATGTTTGGTTTCCTTAGTAAGCCAAGGAGCGTGTTTGGATTTAGTTCTAACTAGTCTGGTTGGGGCATGATGGTTGAGGATGGCAAGGAAGTTGGAGTTAAAGTAACTTACAGCTTCCTCTACAGGTAGATTTTTTAGGGGTGACCAGTTGCATGCTCTTAGTTTCAATTGGAGAAGTTCTGGGCTAAAGTTCTTTTTACACCTAATGTTTTTAATTGATGTTGTGGAGGGTAAATTGATTCTATGTCTGATAATATAGGTAAGAGTGTGGTCACTTAAGTCATCAGGGAGGGTTCCTGAGTCATAGTTGTGAGGATGATGGTTAATGAGGATCCATTCTAATAAGGTTGATTTCCTGTTAGATTTATTTATCCTGGTAGCGGAGGTGATGGTTTGGGAATATCCATAAAGGTTAATATGGTTTGAGGGGAGGCTGCCGCAGAAGCAGGTCCAGTCAATATTTGTATCACCTAGAATAATGTTTTCTTGGGGTAGGTTTTGGGAAAGCCAGCAGAGTATATTTTCCATGGTAGCTATGTTATTTCCTGGAGGTAGATATATACAAATGACATAGATGGAGTTGGAATTGTTAAGAAGAAGTTTGGAGAGTAGGATTTCAGCATTAGAGTCTATAGGTGGTTTGCAGTTATGAGTAGTTAATTGTAAGCTAGGTTTATAAAGGATAGCTACTCCTCCACCTTTTTTGGAAATACGGTCTAGTCTCAGGATATTATAACCAGGTGGGAAGATTTGATTATCTTTGGTTGAAGGTTTTAGCCAGGTTTCTGTTAAACAGAGAATATCAAAGGAATATATTTCTGTTAGAGCTTGGAGTTGCGTTACTTTGTTATTTATACTGCGTATATTAAGATGAGCAATTAAAAGTGAGTTAGATGGTCTAGAAAGGGCTTGAGAAGGTGATTCTTTGGGGTTGAGGAGAGAGATGGGAGTTGTTGGGGGGCCTGGGTTAGGGTGAATATCACCATCCTTTGCAAAGAGTAGTAGGCTTAGATAGTATAGGGTTTTGAACCTACTGTATAGAGATAGACATTTTTTGGCAGTTGAATTGTTAAACTTTGCATGTAGGGTTCTATGATATTTTGGAAGTGTGTAATTAGATGAGGATGTAATATTAGCATGACTAAGAAGTACAGGTGTGCATGTAAAGGTGGTTACTTTTTTTGGATAGTTTAGGTTTGGGTCAAGTGGTTTCTCAATTGAGGTGATAAGATGTGTAAGGATTAAAGGAGGTAGTAGTGAGAGAGTGACTAGGCATGTGATATAGCATGGGATGGGTAGAGTTTTCATTATAAGGATAGATATCTGTACTTTCATGGTAGATGAATAATAATATATTAGGTGGAGATGAGAGAGTGATTAGAGTAAGATGTGATAGGAGGAGAGTAATGAGAAGATAGAAGTTAGAGGAGTGAGGTAATAGGGGAGTTATTAGGATAGAAAGGAAAAGAGGAGAGTTAAGAAGAGAATAAGTGATATCACAGGGGATAATTACAGAGTACAGGTGAGAGAAAAGAGGTGTGGTTAGAAGGTAATGGAAAGAAGGTAATGGAAAGAGCAACAGAATACAGAAACAGTTAATGAAAAAAAAAACAATCAGCTAGGCTAGTTCTAGTGATAGAAAGGAAAAGAAATAGGGCCTAGAAAGTGTCAGTAGACTATATATGGGCAGGGGTAGGAAGGAAGGAAGGGAAGAGAAAAGGAGAGAGGATGGAGGAGGTGTCAGTGGACAGTAAAATAGAATTAATTAGGAAGAGAGACAGCTAATAACACTTCAGAGAGTACTGGATATAAGAAATGGGGTAAGAGGGTGATGTAAGAAAAAAAGTGGGTAAGAGAAGAGAAAGTCTGGAATTAGGGCGCCACCTAGTGATCAAGTCTAGTGTAGCTAGTTAGACTGTGAGGTAGTAACAATGGAAGATTAGAGATTAGAACATGGGAATGAGAAGGAAAATAAAAAAAAGGGGGTCTATTCAGGTGGAAGGGAAGAGATTAGTGAAAGGTTATGTAGAAGGGGAAAAGCACTGGCTACTGGCTGTCCCAGCTCAGGCCTGGGTATAACATGTAAAAATTGGTACAGGCACTAGTCTTATTTTTGATTTATTCAATAGACATACTTTTCTGTTTTCCTTGAGAAGGGATTGTAGAAGTATTAAACAGTGAGGTGACCGGCCGATATTTGGAGAGGGTTCCTAGCTTCCTGCTGACTAGCACTAGAAGCCTGGGAAGAGTGTTCTTGCAGTATCCAAATTAAGCTTTTCAAAAAAACAATTCTAAAATAAAGAACATATGCATAGTAAGATTGACAGTCATGTGCAGGGACATAAAAAACAGTTAGCAGTAATACATAAGTCTTTGTTATCAGCAATGCAAGATTATATAATGTAGCACTCGTGTATCCCTTGTTATGTCAGTATTAAGTAGTAGCTGCAGTTACAAATAAAGCTGAAATTCAGTTCTGCTTGGCAGCAGCACATAAAATAATCATAACAAAGTTATAAAAACCTATAAGAACCTTGCCAGAAGCAAATGGGAAACTAATTATAGAGCAATATTTATCAAACAGTAATTGTATAAAGTGAATAAGGCAATTCAGCTCTAATTCAATACATTAGAAAAGCTAATTACATCAGAGTTTAGCAGTATGTATTAACACTTGCCAGCAGCTACGTTTGACAACTTTATAATAATAAGTTATCAGTAGTCAGCCCCTTCTATTGGCTCTGTTGGAGGGAGGGGGGGTTAGGGTTGTAGCTGTATTAACTGGAAGTGTAGGTGGTTAGGAGTCCTGAATTAAACCTAAATTGCAGAGTTGTGCACTTAGTAGCAGAAATGGGTGCGCTAAAACAGCTACTAATGTTCTATATCCAACTTAATGTTCCCTTAAAAATGAAAGAAGTAGGTATAACCACCGCTGGTAAACTAAACTTCCCATGTACCACCATATCCTTCAACAGTGGTCTACTGATATGTCCTGGAACCTTACCTGCATGCTCCATGTGTGGTGTGTGGGTAGCACCCACCTCCATGACTATATATGTCTGTAGCTCTTGTGGGCAGGCAGGTGCTACCAGGCTCATGAGCAGCTCCTCCACTCTGGTGAGGAGGGGTGGATGTTATGCTCCACCCCATTGCAAGGTGGTCACCCCACACGGCAGCGACACGGAGATGTACATGATGGAGCAGGTCACTACAATGATGGCAGACATGCTCATATGTATGGCTGCGCATCCTCACCTCTTTCACCCTGCGGACCACATCGTTCCACATGGCTGTCTGCTCATGCTGGTCCTGGCTTGTCCTTGAGAACAGCAGCCGGTAGTTCTGGATGATGCTGGTGAGTATTATGTCATCCTCAGTGGCACTGTAGGTGAGATTCCTCGGGTGCGCCATACTCCCTGAAAGACATAAAGATGGAAATATGTCTGAGCAACTCATATGGCATATTTCCCATAATACAATACACATATCAGTCTCCCACCATCTTATTAGATCCAACTTAATGTTCACACAATGCAAGTGGTATGTCTCCGGTACACCTACTATTGGGACATATATTGTATTGTACAACACTTTCTGCTATGTGTTTATAGACATGCTCCCTGGGGGACACTAGAGTTGCTCGGCTGTTACAGAGTATTTTTCCTGCATGCCATTGTCACTGCCACTATGTTTCCACATATGCATGTGGCATGCTTACTATGTGATTGCTACACATCTGCCATTCTGTGTTACTGGGGATATCTATGCATGCTGCTGGAAATGTTCTGGGATTGTGTGGACTATTACCATCCACATATGTTCCATGGCAGTTACACAACTGTATGTGTAGGGGTTATTTGCCAGCAGGAGCACCACTCCCACCTAATGTGCTCATGTTACCAGTGGAACCTCATTATCTACGGCTCTGGCACTACCTTCATGTGGAACCACCTCAGGGGATGGTGACCCCCCCCCATGGAGCACACACAGACATATGTCTGTCACCCAGTTAGGTCAAGGGTCTTGTGCATAGGGAGCTCCACAGAGACATGGGGTATGTGCTACATCACCTGGAGGCATGCAGTACACATATACAAGGTTCGACATGCATGTTCCTCCTGCTCAGCCCACAGCCCAAGCACCTTTTTTACATGTAGTTGCTGTCATGACTGTCCATGAGTGGGCACCATGTTCACCTTGTTCCAAAATGGGGGCTCAATGGCCTCCATATTCCAAATGGAACAACCCATCCACAGTGTTTAACCATCACATGTGTCATATACCAGCCCTGTATGTTGTCTTGTTTGTCACCCATCCAAACCTACATATCAATATGTGCCTAATACCCTTCAAGAACATATAAATCCCACCTTCCCAAACAATTGCGATGTGTTCCCAACATGGGTTACACACCACACTCCACGCTCCATTTTACAGCCATGTACTGGTGTGTAGATATGTTGGGTATTGATGTGTGATGTTCTCTTACACATGTCATGGCAGGGGACATCTATTGACATATATATATATATATATATATATATATATATATATATATATATATATATATATATATATATATATATATATGTGTGTGTGTGTGTATACCTATATGTGTCAGTATTATGAATATATGTGTATGTGTCTGTATGTGTATGTGTGTGTGTGTGTATATATATATATATATATATATATATATATATATATATATATATATATGTAGACAGACACACACACACACACACACACACACACACACACATATATATATATATATATATATATATATATATATATATGTATGTTTACACACACACACACGTATATATATATATATATATGCATATATGTGCAGATATCATTATGTGTTGCTTATATACCTATATATATATATATATATATATATATATATATATATATATATATATATATATATATATATATATGTATAACTGTTTGAGGTTCTGTAGACATATACAGCTGTGAATATGTATCACACATACATGTATCTGTATGTGGGGTGCATACAAACCTCTGGTCCTCACTCTTGTAACTCTCTTTACTTCACAGCTAAACTGTTCTGCCTTGCTGCAACACAGACAGGTGTCACATGTGAACACAGACTAACATTAAGAGGATATATATGGTGACATATTTTAAATAAGCATATTATACTGCTATGGCAGTTGGGCATGCTATGCTACACTTTAACTTGATTGTCCTGCAGGTCATGTGGTCTCACACCCATGTGTCTATCCCAGCAGTATTAATACCCCCACCAGCCATTGGCCACAGTAATGTGTAGAACACAGATATCATGGGTCACATCTTTGCCATTCACTGCTGATCTGCACAGTTGACAGGTATGTCCCACAATCCACAGGGACTGATGCTATTGTCCAAAGCAGTTGTTGAGCAGAACATCATTACTGGAACAATTACTGATGGCACATATGAATCCTTTCATATTATACATCCTATTATTCCATGCCATATACTACAGGCAAGTAAATACATATCTGTTTCACATACCTTTTATGTTTTTCCGCTGTAACACAACCCTGAGCTTTGTTACTTTTATTAATGTTGTCATTTTTTTTTCTCTCTCTCTCTTTCTCTCAGTTTCTCCAGTAGAGTGATTGAGCTGGTTTGAATAGATTTCAGCATGCTTTTGTTGGTATTGCACAGGATCAGGTGATGGCCTCTGCACCAGTCAGTGTCCACCAGTTGTTAATTGCATGCAGCCTGCTGTGTAGTACTTCAGATAACTACTGTCATGGCAGCTCTGTACTTTAAATTGCTGACTTCTGTGGGCATTGTCCATTCACCTTTCCAGTATGGATGACATTCTTCCTGTATGTGGACTTCAGTGTTATAGACAGAAGGAAGCAATACATCTTACAGCAGAATCTGCAGACACAGGCCAAATACACATCTGGGGAAGGTCCAGGTTAAGGTACAGACAGCGTGAGTAGTGTTATTGTGTGCATTGCATCTTGCTGGTCTTACAACGTTTCCATGTATATGGTACTTTTGCATGGAATGTTGTTTGACTGCATTGCTCTCAACTGTGGGCCTCTCCATATGATACCAGGGGGATTGGCTGTTAGGTTTTGTATGTGCACCACACAGGTATTTTCCTCAGATATATCAGTGGCATTCTGTCTGTTGAGTGCTATCAGTACATGGCTACATCCATTTGTATTTCAGTGTCATATTCCTGCATAAAGGTATGCTGCAATGAATCCTATAATACCAGCAATTTACAATGACAACAATAATGCAAATATGGCCCTATGTTCCTGCCTCTGTCCTCCACATATATGCCAGTCTTTGTCCTGCTGTGATACAGAAAGGGGTTGTTAGGTAATGGCCTATCAGTATTTACCACTAACATTACTGCTATCATCCCAGTCATGTCATGGACTCCCACACCAACTGTTGGGCTAAGTCCATATATATGGGGGCAACAGCTGGAGAAACATATGTGCCCTTGTACATTCCAGAGGTAAGTGTGTAGTACACAGTGTTCCTTGCCCTTATACAGCCTTTTATGGGGGGGGGGTGTTCAATGCCATTAACCTAGGCTATGACACCTTTTCAGGGATATAACTGTTAAGATGAGGGTCATTCAGTGTGATAGTAAGATGTTAGGTTAAGCAATGTTATGTATAAGATACTGTGACATTAACACAAGTGCTACTTTTCACCCTAGGGCTTGACTGCAGGATGTAATTGGAGGCTGTGGAACTACATCTGTTATTGTTGATTGTTACGTATCTTGAAGGCAAATCCTGTTTCTACTGTTGTACTAATTGAAGGCCTTGGCCTGGACAACATAGTATGGTATATATCCACATTGCTTGCATCTACTGTTTTGTGTGGTCCTTGCATTCATCACTGATTACATATTTCAAACCTTATGTGGTGTAAGAACTGGCATAAATTATTATATAGTACAGAAATAAAGGTTATCTATGTATGCATACCTGTGTGTCGTGTCATGTCCTTTGAATTGTGGGTGGGTATATGTTTGATGTCAGTATTCTCATTAGTGGGAATGGTTGCCACACTACACATTTCACAGGTGTCGAACGGCTTGTGGCTGAGGGATATACTTTGCACACAGTACTTCCACACTACTTCTACATATGTATGGCTACTAATACCTTTTGTCTGTGTATATGTGTATGTACCTATATATATATATATATATATATATATATATATATATATATATATATCTGTATGTATGTATATATATATATATATATATATATATATATATATATATATATATATATATATATATATATATATATATATATACACACACACACATCTGTATGTATATATATATATATATATATATATATATATACACACACATCTGTATGTATGTATGTATATATATATATATATATATATATATATATATATATATACACACACACACACGTACATATGAACATACATATGTATCTATATACAATTGATGTTGTATGATTATTTGTGAGTCATACATAAATATATATATCTACATATAGCTGTCTGTCTACATTTACAGATATATATCTGTCCATATGTCCATATATGTTCGGCTCATTCTCTTGGCAATTGACATGATGATTGCAGCATTGAAGTCAGTAACTAGTGCCAACACTTTTGTGTTTCAGACTTCATCTCCTTCTACATATGTGTTCTGATACATATAACTGTGTAACTAGCAACATTTTAAGAGTATTAGAGCATTAGTTGACGTATATATCCCTATTTGTGCCCACAGTGTGGCATACTTTGTCCAGACTTCTTGCATTAAGTGGTTGTGTGGTATGATAATACATTTCCTCTACTGTTGACTGATTGTGCTGGATGATATGTTTGTGAAAACATCAGGTTATGTATATCTGCCATGGTTTAGTGGTAAATCACTTTGTGTATGCAGTGCAGGGTCCTTGGTGAGGCAGTTTATTTTGTTGCTGGGCAGAACAAGGGCTATTAGATACAGAGTGATCAAGGCACTTTTAAACAGTTGAAAGCGGGTTGGCATGACTTTGAGCAACAGTAAGCAATGCCAAGCTCCACTTATGTTTTCTTACAGTCAGTTAGCTTTGGGATTGCTCAACCTGTGTAGGCATAGCTTACCCCCGTGCAAACCTACTTACTGCTGCTTAAAAGTGCTTACTGCTGCTTACCCCCATGCTAATTTCTTTAAAAGAAAAGAAAAAGGGGTTGATAGGAAAGTGGTGAAAAAAGGGGCACAAAGAGGGAAAGACAGTAGGGAAAATAGCTAGGCATGTTCAGGAAGGGTATAGGAAAGGTCCATAGCTGTCCATTTTTTCTACAGCAACAACTGTGCATATACACTAAATTTGCAGGTACATTTGGACCCTTAAACTCCTGGGAGAGGGGTGAGGACAACATATATTCATTGTGATGCCAATTAGACCAGATTACATGTGTCCAGTGAGCATGTGTGCAAAATAGACAGCTATGTATCAAGCGAGATTATTTTGTGGGAACAGACTGCCCTTTTTTTTAGGTGAGAGTGGGATGTTGGGGAGGGGTAGTAGGTATATTTGGGGACGATGGCTAGGTTAACAGACAAGATAAACAAGACGCATAGGGCCAGTATAAGACACATGTGAGGGGTAAACACCTTGGATTGGGAGGGGTGTTTGGAAGTCGCAAGCCCATGAGCCCCCAAATGGAAACAGTGGGCTGAGGTCCCCACACATGGGCTGTCACCACTGCACCTTCATGGCCCCAAAGTTGGCTGTGCTGGGGCTGTGTAGGAGGGGCAGGCTCACCCTCTAATTGCACCACTTGGCCCTCAAGCTGGCATAGCTGGTCTCGATTCTCCAGTTCAAGCTCCCTACTCACTATTGACCAGACCTGTTGATGGGTGACAGGTTCCCCACGGCAACTCAGAGAGGGGGCGAGCCCCATCCCCTGCAGCAGTTCCACCTGAAGGTGGCGCAGGGCCCACGGAGGAGGAGTTCCTAGGCTAGGCCCCAGATGTGATGGTGGCTGGTGCCATGGCCAGCTGAGGTGGGACAGGTGGGTCCACTGGGACTGGCCTTCCCATACGAGCTATGTTGTCACAGATTTATGAGAGATATGGGTTAGTAACAGTCAACAGCATTCAGGATTTGTTATAACAGCATGCATAGGTATTCCCATTAACCCAAAATACCAGATTTAACACAGTTGCAGAGCAAACAGAACACATACATATATGGAACAACACTGGCCATTACAAGAGCATGCAGGTTTCATTGATGGCAACAGGTCACCAGTATGGGTGTATTTTAACATGGCACATGAATAGAAACAAATGTGAATATTTTTTAACCATTAGGACATATGTCCCAACAATAGTTTGGAGTGTACACATACCAGCTGAGGAGTGTCATTGGGTTATTTTGCACATATGGTAGGGTGAGAGAGAGAGTTCAATTAACAACTAATAAATATATCCTTGTAATTTTAACAACATTCTTAGTCACTGCAGTGATCTTTTCCTTACATGTATTATTACACTACCCAGTGGCCTTATATTGTACACTGGTATTTTTATAGATTATTATATACGTGACCTGTGACTCACATACAGGCATGACAAGATGCAGGTGTTAATGCAACATATGTTGAGAATTGCTGTCATACGCTTTGTGTGAGGAGTTAGAATGACAGGTTTGTTTTCTTATACATTCTATGACTATGTGCATGCTTGACTATCAGTTATATGTCATTAACGGCTGCCTACATTTCATGGATCATCACACTGATTTGTCATGGGGACGGGGACAAAGGCTGATGATATGGGCCATTTATCTGGACATGCTGGACACATTGGAACAGTTGCGGGGTATGAATATGCATACAACTTTCAATATGAGCATTCTGGAAAATTCTGTACAGTTGTTGGGTGTAATTATGCATACAGCTTTCTATCTGAACATTGTGACAAAATATGTACAGTTGTGGTGTATGATTATGCATACAACTTAGTAGCACTCCCAGGATTCAAGCCCCTGTTGTGTGTGACAAAAATTATATTAACATCACAGTACACTGTGCTATCCAGGAATTGATGTAAGGCTTTCTACTGTTTCCTATCTAAGTCTCTCTCACTTGTACAATATGACTGACCTCTTGGCACTTCCAACATTGTTATGCAGGACTTCATACACATTTTATCTGCATACCACAGTGTGGGTGACACTGCTTAAAATACAGCAGTACTATTTATAGTATGCAACAGTTCACCAACATATGACAGAAGAGCAAACAGAAGCACTCCAGGGGTTATACCTTTATTCACAGACTATTACACATTTATTTCTACTGGTACAACACTTTCTAAGGCTCTTATATTTATTTGTTATGACAGTACATACAGACTAATTACTAACATGCCTCGCAATGCAGCCTTTGCAACCTAGAATCATGGGCTTGCTGGTTTGCAGCCTGCTCATCTGCAGGTGTCAGAGTAATACAGTGATATTTAGCCATACCTATCCATAGTATACACAAGCTAGGCAATTATTTACTACTTAGTAGAATGATTACTTACTCAGTATCGTGGCATTGGGCATCTGCCGAGACTCCTGGATCCACTTTTCCTGTACATCCCCCCTCCGCCGCTTCAGGTCAGCATGGCGGTGCCTGACCTGCTCACCAGTCTGGGGGATACCTGTGGCACTGGTGAGGTCACGGGCGAGACTGTCCCATGCCTCCATTTTATACTGCGAGCCCTGATACTGGCCCTGCAGTAGTCTCCTGTCATGGTGTTTTACCTTGAGCCATACCATGAATTTTGATTCCTGGATGCCCCACCGCTGCACTCTAAATCAAGTGCTTTTACCCACACCAGCTATTCTCCAGCAGTAGAAAGCTACAACCAGTTATGAGAAATATTCCTGCCTGTGTGGTTTAAGTTTGACCAATTTCCCACACCTTCCCATGATTGACCGGTTTTGAAAAGGCTAAGCTATGGGCACACCTGCTTACATATGGTCGGCACTGCTTAAAGAGGTATACCAGTATGCAATTTGAATTGGCTTCCCTACACATTGTTTACACTTACTAACTTATGCTGTGCTGCGGTTAGCATTGCTTAATAGTTAATTTGCACTATGTTTGCCTTTTAGCAGTGATTTATTCTTCCTTACAGGTTATATATGTGTCTGGTATCCATGAGTCATGTGTACATACACTGCATGGGGACCTGGGGACTTCTACACTTTATTACAATAACACCTCAAATCTATGCTTATTGCAGTACTTGCAGGGCCATTGGGTTCACATATTTCTGTTCTGTGGCATGTTATACAACATCACACTGTACATAGATTCAGTTCACAAGTTTGGTTTGATATTCCTGTGGAGAGGATTAGTTTGCTGATACCTCATTTATATGCATTGCTATGATGGCTTAGTGGTTAAGTACCATGACTGTGGTGTATAGGGTTCTGACTTCGAGCTGTGCAGTAGCTGTTTATTCTGTTGCTAGGCAGGACATGGCCTGTTGGATACAGCATGATTAAGGTACTTTTGAGCAGTTGTAAGTGGGTTTGCATGGGGGTAAGCACTGCCTACACAGGTTAAGCAATTTATAAGTTTACTGAGTGAAGGACACTGTAACCGGAAATTAACAGCGCTTAACTCCACGCAAAACTGTGCATATGGCCTTAAACTCACTTACTAGAGCTGACGTATGTTTACTACTGTTTATTGCTGCTTAATCTAACTACTGCTTTATGCATTATGATACTGACACCTCACATGTGCATTTCCTGCAGTTCTGCAGTTCATATATGTGTGTATATATATATATATATATATATATATATATATGTGTGTGTGTATATATATATATATATATATATATATATATATATATATATATATATGTGTGTTATTTTGTGGCTGCAGTACTCTAGTTTATATATATATATATATATATATATATATATATATATATATATATATGTTATTCCATGGGTTATGCAACATACATATTACTCATAACGTGCTTTCCCATGGGAAATGGGATGTCTCAGTTCCCTTCCTGTTTCCCCCACCTCCTTTCTCATTTACATCCATGGGGCAGTCCCATTAGAATGGGTCCATCCAACCCTGGCACACCTCGGCCCATAATGTCTTACCCATCATTCCCTCCACCCCCTTCCTCCTCCACATCAATCATCCTTCCTACAGGTTCCATCCGAATCTCATCACACCACTACACATTGCCCACTCTCCACTTCTTGGGACCTATCATGTAAGTTGTCTCACCTCATGGATCTTCAGGCTTCCCACACATTCAGTCCACGAACATACGTATCCTTTTTTGCTTACCTGTGAGGCATGATATGTTACTCCAAGGATTCTTTTTAGCAGAATTTTTGGGGCCGTCCCACTAGGGACAAACATATGTTTGTTTAAAATTAGACTTTACAGGTTGACACTGCTTCTCCCACTGGTAGTATCCTGCCAGTAGTCTGGGTAGCAGTGTTGTTCAATGTTTAGCGGTGCTTAATGTTCTATTTGCATGATATTTGTCTTTTGGCATTGATGTCTTCTTCATTACATGTTATATATGTGTCTTGTATCCTTGATTCATGTGTATGTACACTGTATGGGGTCCTGGGAACTTCAACACTGTGTTACAATAACACCTCACATCTGGCCTTTCTGCAGTACTTCAATTCAAATATTTTTGTCCTGTAGCAGGTTATACAACATCACACTGTACATAGATTCATTTCACATGTTCAGTTTGATTTTCCTATGATGAGGATTTGTTTGTTGACACCTCATTCATATGTATTGCTATGATGGCTTAGTGGTTAACTACTGTGACTATAGTGTCCAGGGTCCTGAGTATGAACATTGCAGAGGCAGTTTATTTTGTTGCTGGGTAGAACATGGGCCATTGGGTACAGAGTGATTAAGGTACTTTAAAGCAGTTGTAAGCGGGTCTGCATGGGTTTTCATGACAGCAAGCACTGCTAACCTCTGGTTACAGTTTCTTACACTCAGTTAGCTTCTACATTGCTTAATCTATGTAGGCAATGCTTATCCCCATGCAAACACACTTAAAAATGCTTACTAGTGCTTATATATGCTTGTTGTTCTTCTTTCTGCTTTTCCTGGTTAAGGGTCGCCACAGCGGATACTCTGATCCGCTAATGATTGGCAGTAGATTTCTATGGTGCCTAGGTGCCAGCCCAGTGCTCAACCTTCAATGAAGACACACCCATTCGCGCATATCTTTCGAACGCCACTCGACCGCAGGGAGGACATGCAGACTCCAAACAGAAGGCATTCCAGCCGAGAATTGAATGGGAGAACCTCTTGCTGTGAGGCGACAATGCTACCTATGCACCACCGCAGCTTTTACTAGTGCTTATATATACTTATGAATAAGGCACTAGTAAGCAGGTTTAAGCACAAATAAGCAGTAGTAAGCACTAGTGCTTATATATGCTTACTTTTGCTTATTTGTGCTTAAACCTGCTTACTAGTGCCTTATTCATTATAATACTGACACTTCACATGTGCATTTAATGCAGTACTCCAGTTCTCCAGTTCACATTTAAATGTTATTATGTAGGTTATACAGTGAAAAGATGTAAAAATATGTTCATTCAATTTTATTTATTTATTTAATTTTATTTATTTTATTTTATTTACATTTGCTGACCGGTAGTGTCCGACTGGACGTTGGTCCATTTTCAACGGAGGCCCGGGGAGAAAAGCTCCACAGTTAAAATAAACAGACAGTAGTTACTCTGGATTACATAGCGATTAAAAATATAACATAGCAATTACTTGCAACATATTTACAGATGAAGAACATAGTACATCAGTAGACAACTAGAATCTTTATCTGCGAAGTACATAACAGACATTAACAAATGTTACAATAAGAAGTTCCTGCTGTATAATAAGTACTAGGCTTATGAGCATCTGAGCTTGCTATAATCAAGGTAGTTAGTGGAGTGGAAAGAAAGGTAGTGGTTGGATGAGGTAGGTGATTTTAGAGTGGGAGTTGCAAGGGCATAGCCAGCATGTTTTTAGGTGTGCTTTTAGTAAAGTTTTGAAGTGGGTGCATGATGCTACGGAGGTAATTGTGGGAGGGAGGGAGTTCCATAATTTGGCTATAGTGCAAGAGAATAGTGCTTCACCAGCAGAGTTATTGGCTTTAGTGATTTTTGTTGCTGGATCTTAGTGGTCTGGTGGTGTGATAGGGTAGGAGTAGATTCTGGAGAGAGGGGCTATTTAGTGGATGGTTTACTAGTTTGTGGGCGAGTGAGAGTTGATACCATTGAAGGAGGTGAGGGAGTTCAAGTCAGCACAGTTCAGCAAGTGAGAGACAGTGGTGACTATGGTAGGATGCCCCTGTGGCGAATTTGGCAATTTTGTTGTAGCAGGTCTCTAGCTTGTTTAGATTGCATTGCCTTAGGTTGGTATATATTGCAGAGGCATAAAGTAGGGTGGAGATAAGGTGGGAATTTGCTATTGAAATCTTTGCTGCTTTGGTGAGAAGTTGCTTATTTCTGTATAACGCTCCTAGTTTTTTGTGGACTTTTTTTATGGTCATGGATATGTGAATGTCAAATTTCAGTTTATTGTCTATTTCTACTCCTAGCAATTTGGTGTGTTCAGTTGGGTATATAGTGGTGTTGTATTTTGCTGTGATGTTAAAGTGAGAGTTGTTTTGAGTATGTTTGGTGGGTTGGAAGATGAGTAGTTTAGTTTTGTTTGGGTTGAGTATTAATTGGGCATTGGATAACCAAGTTTCAACAGAGGAAAAGGCTTCCTGTGTGACTTTTTGCAGTTTAAGTAGGGACTGGGTAGAGCAGATGATGATTGAGTCATCTGCGCATTGTATGAGTGTGCCATGTTTGGTGGCAGAGGCTAGATTATTGGTGAAAACAGAGAAGAGTAGGGGTCCAAGGATGAATCCTTGGGGAACCCCTATGGAGACAGGTAGTTGGGGAGATATGTCATTCTGCCATACAACGGATTGTTGGTGGTCAGACAGGTAACTCTGAAACCAGTTGGTGACTGATTGAGAGAAGGATAGGTTATTGAGGACAGAGATAAGTTGTTTGTGTGGTACTATGTCAAATGCTTTAGATAGGTCTAGGAAAGTAGCAGAGGAGAGATAGCCATTGTTTTTATGCTGAAGGATAGTGTTAGTAAAGGAGAGTAAGACAGTGGTGGTGCTATGGTTTGGTCGGAAACCATGCTGAGTATTGGAAAGGAGGTTGTTAGTAAGGAGGTAGTCTGAGACCTGAGAGTGTATGCATCTCTCTAGTATTTTGGAGAGTGGAGAGAGAATAGCTATGGGGCAGTAATTGGTTATTTCTGTGGAGGGTCCGGCTTTGTGGAGGGGAATTATATGTAATACTTTCCACAGTGTGGGAACATAACTTTCTGACAGAGATTGGTTAATCAAGATGGATACTGGGAAGGCCAGAGCATCAGCTGCGATTTGTAGGTATTCACTTGGGAGGTTGTCTGCTGCTAATTTGGTGGGCTTAAGTTTAGTTAAGAGTTTTTTATGTTGGAGGTAGGTACAGGAGAAAAAGAGGAGGCAGTGGGGAGATTACTAGTTGAAGGTGTGGGTTGGAGGGGAGGGGGGTTGTGTTGTTTAGCTAGTGATAGTACGGTTTGTGTGAATTGTGTGTTGAATGAGGTAGCAATATTTTCTGAGGAGTGAGGGATGTTAGGAGGAGGGGTACTGACTTTACCTGGGTGGAGGATGGAGTTTATGGAGGACCAGATTTGTTTCGGGCTGTGTTGTGAGGAGTCTAGGGCAGACTGGTAGTTTTGGAATTTGTCCTGTTTTATTAGCTTTTTGACTCTATTGCGTAGTTCTGGGAATTTCTGTCTAGTTGAGGGGGTTTTGGTTTTGCGCCAGTGCTCCCAGGCTTTATCCCTGTTTAACATTTCTGACTTAGTGGTTTTCTGTAGCCATGGGGAGGGTTGTGCTTTGGGTCTTTTAAGTGTTATGGGGGCATGGTAATTAAGGATGCTCAGGAAGACTGAGGTACTTTAGAGGATGCCAGTTACATTCTTTGAGGGATGAGATGAATGTGAGGGGGTTAAAGTTTAGTTTTTTACGTATTTGATGGTAGGTGACAGGTTTAGCTTGGTATAGGTATTTTTTGAGTAGGAATGTTGGGGAGTGATCACTGAGGCTATCTGATAAGCAGCCTGTTATATATGACTGGGGGCTCTTACTGACTAGTATCCAATCCAGGGTAGGGTGCTTGTTTATCCAGGTTGGCGACTGGACTAGTTGGGTGAAGCCATGAAGGTTTACATGATGGGTTGGATGGTCCAGAACAGGATTGCCAGTCAATATTGAAATCACCTAAAATGATAGTTTCTTGGGGGAGATGGTGGGTAGACCAACTGAGGAGGTTTTCTAGTGGAGGGATGTTTTGGCCAGGTGGGAAGTAGCATCCAATTATGTTGATGGTTTGTTTTGGTTTATTTTGAGGTTGGTATATATTATTTCTTCATTGCCTATTTGTGGAGCTAATGATTTTAAGATCTGGATGTTTAGATGCTGTTTAAATATTATAGCTACACCGCCTCCTCTCTTGTTTAGCTGGTCTACTCTTAGTATGCCGTAACCTGTAGGGAGTATTTGCTTACTGGTAATGTGAGGTTTTAGCCAGGTTTCTGTCTGGATGACTATATCTGTGGAGTACAAGTCTATGGTGGCATGGAGTTCATGGACTTTGTTGGATATACTTCTAATATTTAGGCTTAGTAGAAGGAAGTCACTTGGCTTTCTATTGGCTATAATATGGGAGAAGTTGTGGTTTGTAGTCTGATTATGAGGATTGAGGTTGGAGATGGTAGGGCCAGGGTTGGGGTGGATGCCTGCACTTAGGGCTAGTTTTGATATGCATGAGGTTATAAGTTTTCTCAGTTTCTGAATGTGTTTGTTTATAAGGGAAACTTTATGATTGTGCTCTGTGGGTAATAGGTATGGTGGGAGGGTTACTATGTTAAATTGTAGGGATGCTTTATGTTTGAGTAATATAGTTGGTAGAATATGTGGGGGGTACATAGGGATGGTTTTTGAGTTGGTGGGAGGGGAGCTGAGTGAGGGTGAAACATGAGTGGTGGTGTGAGTAGTAGTACAGTGGTAGTGGTTGAGTGGGGGAATGATGGAGCTTTGGTAGGATTAAAGATATGCAAGGAGAGTGCATGCAGTGAGCACAGGTAAGGTATGCTTGTACATTTTAGTTGAGGAGGTGTGATAGTGGGAAGATGGAGGAGGTAGTGTTGGGTTAGCACTGTGGTTGGCTATTGGAAAGATGGGAGGGATTTGTGAGTGTAATAAAGGTGGGACCACTGGGGGCGGGAAGGAATAGGGGGCAGGGTGGGGAGCGAAGCAGGTAGAAGCCCTGTTAGTTGCTCTTATGAGGGGGACTGGAAACAATCAGGTAACAGAGTTAACTGATAAATGAACATATGATAGTGACAAGGGTGGTTGTAGTTTTAAAAATGGTGCCTGAAACAGGTAATCTTTATTAAATGTGGGATTATCTTAAGGTAATAAACAGGGAAGAAGGAGGGGAGAACAAGGGTGTGAGCAGGCAGTTCTTTGTACTGCTGCTAATGAGCCAAAGCAAAGACAAGTTTGTGTTTAAGAAACAATTGCAATTGACCAAGGACATGTCTGAAACTGTAAGTCATTTCTTAACCATTTCTCAGGGGGAGAAACAGGATAAACTTGTATCAGTAGGCTACTGTGGTCTCAGTTTAAATTAACAAACACAAAGTATTGATCAGTTATGGATACTATTTGCTAACCGAAGGGAATAAGAAAGAAAGTGGAAGATGAGTGTGTGTGTGTGTGTGTGTATGTGTGTGTGTGTGTGTGTGTGTGTGTGTGTGTGTGTGTGTGTGTGTGTGTGTGTGTGTGTGTGTGTGTGTGTAGGGGGAGTTGCTTACAAGCCAAAGCGGAGTGCTCTCCAGGGGAAAAGGAATATTGGCACAAACAGATAGAAACATACGCAAAGTTAACTTTTGCTGTTTGCAGACAGTTCAGTCCCGGACTGCCCTTTTCTTATAAGAATGATAAAGGTGGTACCACAGTTGAATACTTAAGAGTGGTGTTAGGTCTAGAAAAGAAGAGTACAGAGAGGAGTAAGCACTTTTGAGATGGTAAAGATGTATTATAAAGATTACAAAAAACAAACTGAGCAAATAGCTACTGTATGCAGGAAAATATGTCTTGAACATTCATATACAGAATTCACATGGAAAAGGATATGTGCTGCAGTGGAAGTCGAACCGGGAATGCCTGTTCTTTAGACGGATGCTCTAACCACTACACTATTGCTGTGCTGCTTCATTTGCATATATATTGCTTGTTATCCTCTTCAGCCTTTTCAGCTGCTTTAACAGTAGCTAAGCGATGGGCATACCCGCGCACCTATGGTTAGCTGTACTCGGGGTTTTAAAAAAAATAAATAAAAGGGTTTCTTCATTTTATTTTTATATACTGTTGCTGTTATACACATGGGGACTGTTGGTGGGGATATGCGGACACCTAAGAGTGGTCTTGCTCATTTATTTACAGTTTCTGCTGTTCTACTTTACAGGAGCGTATTCATTCTGAGAGCTCTGCTCTAAGACATGTCTCCTGCACTCGTCCATGCTCTATGTAGGATTAGGAGGTTAGCAAGTGCGCCTTCATTAATATACATGGCATGCTGCCGTCCTCCTCTTAAACTGCCACTTCCGTGCAGGACTAGATTAGTCCTGCATGGAAGATTAGTAAATCCGGGGGTTTAAGTATGCCAACATAGGATTCTTACAAAGAATTGTTTGAAAATTAGGCATTGTTATTTTTTTTTTCTTTCTTTGAACATTTACATAACCTGTAGACCTAAATTCGCCAAAAACAGTAGTATGCAAAACATATTGTTTGCCCATAGTAGTGATTTAATTGTTATGTTTATGAAAAGTCATTGTTTGTCTAATACATTGAGGTTTGATCAATAGCAACATAATGTGACACAAGTCATGCAGAGAAGCACAGTGTACATTCAGAGACATTCTGTCCCTGAGGTATAACATAGGGGGTAATTCAGTAACACTTACATGGAGCTAATCTCCATTTCAGCAGAGTGGTTTGGCCTGAACATGGAGTTCAGAGGTGGAGCGATACAGGAAGCAAGGCTGGGGCCATGCATGAGCTTCCCAGCACTATACTGCCACGGATGTGATCACAGAATGTAAATCACCTCATTTGCTGATGAAAACCATAAAAATGAGGTGATTTACTGATCCAGAAAGCAGACAGGCATCCGTGTCGCAGCCATCTCTGCGTTACAAATGTATGCAGAAAGTAACCGTGTACAGGAGTGGAAAAAAACAGGTCTGGGACAACTAAAAGTAAAGCATGTATTAGGTGCATTAGGCATGGCCATTGGCATGCAAAATGCAGATTTTTTGGCACATACGCCATGTTTAAGCAAAGCACAAAGGCACCCAAACATGCGATCGTGCAAAAAATAAAATAAAATTAGTAAAAGTAGAGTAGTAAAGGTAAAATGAATTTCCCCATTATACTGGCCAGTATGCAGACTCATACAATGGCAGGTTATAGTGGTTGTTAAGGACATGGGCTCTTGTATAGTGCTGTAAATAGGGTATACGCAATTAGGTGTTTACAAATGAGCTAAGTTTACTGAATAGCAAAACTGGCCACTTTTACCTTGCAAACTGTGATATTTTGTCTCTGATGTATAGTGGACTTTTTCCTTACATTTTTGGTCAGCTGCACTGGACTATGTTTAAAAGAAGATTCAGTATCTGAAATAAGATTATCTTACCACACGCACACACTCACACACACACACACACACACACACACACACACACACACACACACACACACACACACACACACACACACACACACACACACACACCCAGCAACTCATCCTACACACTACTCTCTCATTGCTTGCATGAATTACTCCCCCTTCCCTGACAATTATATTCATGCCTTGCAACCCATAGCCTGTCAGATTTTTATATGTATGGTTGGCTCCGTCTCTGATCATTTACTTTGTGTCATTTACAACACACCCACTCCTATTAGTGGAAACAAGCTGTACCTGTTCACAGATGCATCCAACTTATATCAAAGAATAACTATAAACCCTCCCACCAAATGTCACTAGCAGCTGAATTAATTTCTTCTGATAAAAAGAACACCACTCCGCAGCACATAACTGCCTCATATTTTTTCTCCAACTAAATGCAATGTCTTCATACTTCAAGAACCACTTTTCCATTCAGTTTATATAGTTATAATCTTTATATAGCTAAAGTTTAATTCATAAGATGGGACACGTAAGGCTAACTTTTAGAGTTGACCTTAATATAGCAAATATCTTTTTTGTAAATCAGACATATGTTTAAATTCTTATTTTGATTAGTGATTACTTTCTACAAAATCAATTAGATCTAATTGTTTTTTATCTTGGGTGTACCGGGAGCACGTTGCTATGCTTTGATGACTTTTTCAGAGTCAGATTGTATGTAGCTGATGACCAAAGTAATCCATTCCTGGATTATAGATTAATTTGTTTTAGTAACACGTATCCTTAAATCTCTGTGCTACACTGTCACATTGTAAGAACATCTCTCTATTATACATGTGATAAAATGATAATTAACAGGTATTTCTAAAACACTGGTCCAGCAATTGTTGCCTCCCTGTTATGTATGACACAGCCATTTGGGGTCTTAGAATTTTATTGTTAAGAATGAAAGAACCAGAAAACAGAAACCAGATTTATGCATAATACACTCTTCTGCAGAGACTGCACTTTATTTTCTTAATATTTTTTGTGACTGCTTCACCTACAGCTTTAGTTTATTTATATTATTTTCTTCTTCTGTTTGTGTCTTTTAAGTACACACTTTAATGTCCATTTCATTAGGAAAGGCTGAGGTGCTCACTTAAAGACCCAAATGAATGTGAGATGCTAAACTGAGTCATAACAGTTATAGCTCACCTCTTACATGACAATAATGTAAATTATGCACTAAATTGCTAGCTACTGCGTGATAATAAAACATGAACTGATAATGAAGTATGTCAGGGTGACACCAGTATTGCATCCTGAATGTCTTGCAGTATTCAGTTTAATAACATTCTTGAATTGTTTGGACAGAAGAACTCATCAGTGACAGTGTTGCTGTCTGGCTGAATCAGAATCCATGAATAATGCCATTATGTTGGAAAATCAGCTGCTTCTCGGGTTAAGTCTTTTGAATGAGAACAGAGCTGTTATGCATTTTAATCTAATCGTTCACTACATTAAACTTTTTTCCAGAGGCTTTCGCTGTCTCAATGTTCAGTATTTGCACTGGTTGATTTGGCAGTATCTTTCATATCACAAAGAGTAAATTATTTCAATTTTGCAGATGAAGGCACACCTCATATTCCCTGTGAATAATCTTTTGTTAATTACTAAAAACTCATTCTGTCACAGAATCTGATTTTTCTATCAAAGGTTTTATGCTTTTCCTTATTGTGCGACAAGCATTCGTTTATGAACACACAAATTATATTTAGTTTTCTGAAAACACTGTTAATGGTCAGAGTAAGAGAGACACACAGAAGAGTGCTTACTGTTCAGAGACCATGGTCTGCCCTAACTATGACACAGAGCAATTTTGAGTAATTAATGAAATCTCACAAGGATCTGTTCTGCATCCAGCACTTGACCATATCTTTGTCTTTAGCATGACAGCATGATTTATTATCAGGGTCTGCCTGCATGTCAGTGACATGAAAATCGCAGTTAAGAGTTGAATCATTTGAGGTAATGGTCTAATGCAGTGGGATTTGAAAATGTCTTTTTTCTTTGGTGGCAAATTTGACTTTTAGCCTTAATAAGATCAAGGTTTTCCATGACAAGCACATGACTCAATAAAATTAATACAAACAATAAGCAAAGGCACCTGGAGATATGGCTATATTTCCTCATCACTACCTATAACACTCAGAAATGGTGTGTGGACACCTTATATGGAAAGTTGTAAAAGGAGGGGGATATATACACCTCTTACACATCAGATCCCACACTTGAGTTAGATACAGAGTGAAAGTAATAGACAAGGTTTTCCTTCCATGTGTCATTACCTATTAAAATGGAAGCAGCAGTACTAAAGACATTTTTACAGAAATGTAAATACATTGTTAGCAGTTGAATAGATCGGCACACTTGAAACAGCCACGTAGCGTCTGTCATGTCAAAAAGATCAAGTATGTCAGAAAAGGGTCAGGAAGAGCTGCTTTACTTCTAAATTTTGTTTTGCAGGACTGAAGAGGGAAAAAGTACATTTTCATTTAGTTTTACACTTTTCCTTTCTTCTCCAAGTTTGTTTTTTCCTTTAATGCTATTTTGTGAAAAACAACATATTTTATATACAAGTTATAATATGTAGGCGATATAGAAAATAAAAACACTTTGGCCCATACATTACCATGCAGCATCCCATTATTCAAATAATCACTATAGAGTACTCATCTTATATATAAATATGATTCAATCATGCTCAGTTTTCTATGTGTCTCCCGAAATTTCTAAAGAACACAATTATAATTTCCTGTCTTTAATTCTTTTTTTCAGACTCCAGAGAAAGAGAGAGAGAGAGAGAGAGACAGTGAGAGAGAGATGGAATAATTCCTAAGTCCCTCTTTTTGTCTCTATTTCCAGTTTAGGCAATCAAAAACAAAATTTTATAATGGATGGTGCCTTACTATGCATTCAGAATTACTTTATATCAGAAATGTGTCAACTGGGTCTTACCTTTGCCATCATAATTCTAGATATTTCTCTTCTTATCATGTCAGACTCAGACTATCACTGTCATCTCTCTCCTGTTCCTTGTTTGCCTCTTCTTGTCTACTGTTTTTATACAACATCGCTCTGCCATCTAGATCAAAATATCATACTTTTCTGACACCAGCCAAACTTCCCTTACCCCTTCTGTACATCTGCAGACCTTAAATCTCAATCTCTCCAGTTCTCTTTCTTTCCAGTTGTTAGCTATTCTGTACCTAGCCTTTCAGTCAGAATATGCAGCTCTGCTCTGTCCATCCTTTCCAGTCTACCTTCGCCTAATTCCATTTTAATCAGATAAAAGCTCCCACTAACTTCTACAGGTTGTCAATAGACCCCCCCCCTCCAATTGTTATCATCATTTCTCACCATTTTTTCTGTCTTTCTGCACTTTATACTACCCATGATCTTAGTCACTAGGCTGAGAAGTGATATCACTTCCTTCTCATATGTAAATGGTCTGCTGCTGGTTTCACACACTACCATCATCTGTAATCCACCTAATCCCAATCCTCCAGTCCATTTACTAGCCTTTCCATGCACCTTTTAATTGCTTTGTCTGCATTTTTCTCTATATGTCTTAAAATGTCCTTCTATCCCCAAACTATCTTCTTTTGCCATTTATACCATTTCAGTTCCCTATCCTAATAACCAATTTTTCTCTGTGCTGCTTTAACTAATCTAGCATACTTCACTTACCAGTTCTTGCTCTTACTCAGCCCTTAACAAATCTTCTTTTTCTTACATAAAAACGTATTGTATAACTTTGGCATCTCCCTTACATGGTTGTCTTGTAGACTACCCTAGTTTGTCTCATTAAATAAAGTACATATACCAAAATCAAGCCAATTTCTACTTGCATTTTTCATTTCAGTGAGTGTATCCTTATTGTCCAACTATCCAAAAATAGTTAAATTAATTTCCTTAATCTTTCCTAATTTTAGCCAGTATCTCCTCTATAGTAACATAGACCTTCAGCACTACTATAAACCTTGAACACTAAGTACTTTTTTCCACCACCTACACAAGCCAGATTTATTCTACCTATCACTTTCTTCCTATTTGAACAACTACCAGTATATTGGCTGAAAACAGCTGTTTAATTCTGCCCCAGACTTAACAAAAGGTATCTCATAGTTCCAGCAAGTGCTGTAAACCATTAAGCAGTATCTTGCACTCATTTGCAAATCAGTGGACACTTCCCTGCACATCATTGTCCTATAGTTCAACTTTAACTTGAACAATAAACTCTCAAGTGAAATTAAAAACAGTGCCAAAAATACTGTGGCATCATCCTTGGTGAAGGTAGATTTCTGCTCAATGCAAGGCATATACCTGCCTAAGGCACATATTCAGAGAGATCAACAATGTCTCTCTTCATATAGTCCAGGGTAGTACATGTCAGGTCATTTACACCCACATGCACTATAATCGAATCATACTTGGATGGTGCATTGAGTTGAGTGGATGATAACTTAGCAGACCCTGGCTCCAGATAGGCAGCTAACCAGTAATCTTTTCCTTCTTCAGTTTGGTGAGTGGGGCATCTATGTCGTACAATAAAGTCCCCTATGACAACTGTCCTCCGTATGTTGGCTTGTCTGATGTACTTTGCTTATGTGTTTCCACTGAGTGTAGGTGTATGTGTGGTTTTTGGTGACTGCTTTAGTGTTTGATGAGTATAGGCATTGCACTTTGTTGGTTTAGGAGGTTTTGAGGTTCAAGAAAATTGCTTTTGAGTGACTCAACATAGGTTGGTCAATGTGTGTGATGGACACTATGTGTAGTTGATGTAGTGTTTCTGTTCTTGACAACTTTATTTATATACAAGATTTTTGCTTACAGTAAAATTGTGTATGTGCATCTCTTTCATACTGTGTTTAGTTTTTTAAGGATTAAATTGTTGACTGTGAACTTGAGACAACTGCTACTTTGTCTCAGGATGCCCATATCTACCAAGATTTCCACAGAAACATTTGGAAATTGCATATCCATGTTGTCTGGGCCTGCATTTGGGTGGGTTACTCTAGTGATGGAGTGGGTTATACAGACGTCTCCTTGGGAAGGGGTGGGTCTCTGAGGTGGTTTGGCACTAGACTAGGTGACATTGTGCTTAGATTTTATTGTAGTGCTATTTCATGTGCAAACTAACTGGTCTAAGCCTGTCTCTGTGCAATGGCTTTCTTTTCACCATACTGAGTTACAGGTTTCAGTTCTAAGGGAAGTTTTATGAATACATTTAATTTCTGGGTGTACCTAGCAGTTCATTTTCACAATCCTGTAGACTAGCACATTTGCCACAAATGGTCATACATTCTGTTTTTTGGTGCAGTATTAGTAAATTGTATTTTCTTCATGAAGGGTTTGTATCCAGGCCTGAACTAATCTGTGCATAATGGAAGTTAAGAGGATCCTTCATTGCTCAGGAAATAAAAGTGAAAGATTGTAATATTCATCTCCTACCTCCTTGCTACTACACCTTTCATGTTACGCACAACATCTCATTGTTGTGATGTCTGTGAAAACTAGGAACCCCCTTAGTAGGATGTCAAAAAGGCTGGCGTCAGAATGCACTCACACACTGTAAAAATAAAAAAAATTAAGCATAAAGCAAGTGCAATAAATGCTGTAAATCTGCTTGGGAAGTCAGATGAGCTTAGAATAGCTAAAATTAAGGCACGATGCTGTCAGATTACAAATTAAATAGTGGGAAAGTAATCACTCTCATTCTAGGCTTATTTGAAACTTCGAAACTCCATTTGTTGGATGTCAAAATGTCTACTAGTACTGGGACATCTTACACACTGCAGATAAAAATAAAATGCAAATCAAGCACTCTAAGACAGCCTGGTAATTCTGATGACTGGGAACAGCTAGAATTAAGGCAGGATGCTGCCAGAGTGCAATGAAAGGAATGGAACAGATCTGTGTAATATCTTAAACTTCGTTATGATATATGAAATAATCCCCTTAACAACAATCAAGTTTTTCAGCTCCATGGCTTCCAACTGCTGTCTGAATTTTACTTTGTTAAGCTTTTTATTGCAGGCTAATAAAACCAGAATTCACCATCTGTAGATATGCTCAGAATATTCTAGATGTTCAAATGGTGTTATATACTTTTTATCAGTGAGCCTATTCCTTTGCAAATCTTAAGTCCTAATCTTTTTTTTATCTGCTTCTGCTCTCTATGTTTCTCCTAATATTTTGAAGGTCTGCATCACTGCATTACTAAGACAAATGTCATCTTTTTCATTATTGAAGAATTTAATTTTATTCGGAGTGGAATAAAAAGGCATTTTTGTAATCATGTCTATCGTAGGTACAGCGACTCATTACACTGCTACTGTGAATCCAACTTGTGACATTTGTTGACCAGCAGTAGAAGTTCAATTTCACAAGAAAAGACATGTAAACTATCTTAGGCCAGGGATTTGTTTGTTATGTTTTTTGCATTTTTTGAAAGATTAATCAACCTGTAAAGCTCCTTCTCAGCACTGGCAATCAGTGAGATGTTCACTACTTATCTTTTATAATGCAAAAATATCGATGTGGAATTGTAGCTGCCTGAGGGGTCAGCAGGTTGCAAACTCATCTTTTAATGCTGGGGAAGATAAAAAGTACTAAACTCTGACAAGATTTCTATGGCTTCATATTTCATTCATAACCTTGCTTTGCAACACATGAAAAGTGTTACATTCCATACGTGTAATACTTCTGATGGGGAAAAAAACAGGTCCCATTTGTTTCTTTTTTTGATAACTTGAAACCAAAACAATTGTCAGTAAAGATCCTGAAAGACTTTGTTAAAACAAATTAGAAAAGCACCAATATGTGGTACCTTAAATGTAATTGCTCTCTACTAATCTTTCATTAGAATTATAGAGTATTTTTTTATATTCTTTCATAACAATTATATAGTATTTCTTTAATGTCATTTTTCTCAGTTTCAGTGAAAAGTATGATTCCATTTCTTATACCTACTATCTCTACTGCCTTCAGATTCCTCAGGATTAAGTCATGGTTACCATGAGCAGTAAGCCCTACTACAAAGAGGCAACCCTTCACAGTAACCCTTTCTGAATCAAAGAACACGCTATTATGAGCAAACACAAACAAGGGGGTGGTCCCACCAGTCCTGTTAAATGGCAATGAGGCAGTCCTGGAACTGGCTCATGCCAATTAGCCATGTACTGTCTCCAGAAGCATTTGTGAATATTGATTTACACTGCCAAATTACCAAGGCTGGCCGAGATCTTTATCTCAGCCAAAAAGTCTGCAGTTACCCATTGACTTCTATGGATGATGCCGCAGTACAGGCAAGAGAGTAAAGTTCAGCTGAGACATTTTGCTGGTGTACAAGTATGTGTGTGTGTGTGTGTGTGTGTGTGTGCGTGTGTGTGTGTGTGTGTGTGTGTGTCTGTGCGTGTGTTTCTGTCTGCCAGGTAGTTTCAGTAGGTGATAGGGAGTATGGATTTTGTATGTGTCTATGTGTATGTGAGAGTGCATGTGTAAAACTCCCCCCCCAAAAACTCCCCAATCAGTACCTAACCCTGAAACTACCGTCCTGCTTCCTAACCCTTGCCCTGAAATTCCATTCCACCTTCTTAACCCTAAAATCTCCCTCCTGCACCCTAACCATAAAATTGCCCTTCCTCTTCCTCTATGCAGCTACCTACCTGAAGTTATAATGGAGTTTGGGTATGAGCAACAGCCAATACAAACTACAAGATGTTTGAGTCCCTGGCTTCAAGACAGTAGTCTTTGAGTGCTTGGGCCTTGAGCTCTTGCAGCATACCCTACTTTAAGCTGAAAACAGCTCTTGTGTCATTCATTCTAAGACCAGTGCAATGTATGGCATGTATCATCTTGTTTAAGATGTAGCAATTTCATATCTGACTATAATAATACATCTTCCAAAGTTTAAAACAATATCAAAGTTTAATCAGTCTGTACCCTAATTTCATTCTTGTAATAGTACTGATTAATAAACTTGATACGCTATTCCTAAACTGATACAAAAAGGATTATCTAGATGTATTAATTGAAGAGAGGGTGTAGATGAATGATTGTGCCTACATTTTAAACCATAAAAGGGTTACTCACTCAGGCATTACTTTATTTGCCATCAGGAAATAATGTTCATTCTTAAAAAATTAAAATGGAGTGATAGTTTTCTGCCATGGTTAAAAGATATAAGCAAGGACCAACAGACATATTTCTTAACTAATGACAATATAAAAGACAGTATAAACATTTGCAGGAGTAGAAGACAGGATTTTCCATGGGATCTGCATTATTTAAACTAGTTATTACAGAACTTGCTGTACAACATAGATACATACATACATACATACATACATACATACATACATACAAATATTTCAAGCATGGGCATTAATGCCCTTTTAGCTTGCCAATATACCAAAACACTTGTTCCCATGATAAATGTCCAGCTTGTTCTTAAAAATATCTAAACTAGTACTTGCTTTAATGCAGTTTGGTAGTCTGTTCCATGCATCAGCTACTCTGTCAGAGAACCCATTAGTACACTTCTCATTCCTATAGAATCTTTTACATAGGTTATCTGATGATTCTCTAGTACCTTTTGATAACCCCAAACATTTCCAGAGGTAGCTGTCTCTAAATGCCCTATATACCTGAATAAGATCCCCTGTTAGATATCTATAAGAGACACTGTACAAGTTCAGATATTTTAGTCTTTCATAATAATTTAAATTTTCACATCCATGGATACCTTTGATATATTTCCGTTGTACTATTTCAAGTTTACTCATGCTTGCTTTCTTATAGGATTTCCATATTGTTATTCAATACTTAAGTTTGGGTCTAATGTAACTAACAAGCAATGCCTTCATTATTTTTAATTTCCTAGACTTTATAAATCTTTTTATACAGCCTACAGTTCTATAACTATAATTAACCATTTGTTTGATATGATTAGAAGAACTCATAGCTGAATTTATCCATATACCCAGGTCCTTAAATGAGTCTACAGTTTCAATCACTGTGTGCTGTATTAAATATTCACCTTTCAATTTATGTCTACCAAATCTGATATGCTCAGTTTTTGATATATTTATCAGCATATTATTCTCCTGTGCCCAAATAGTCAATTTAGTCAAGTTATTTTGCAAACATGCCTTATCTGTAACACATGTAATCAGTCTACCCAATTTCAGGTCATCTGCATATAGACTGCAGAATACCTCAGATGAAAAATTTAGTTCTGAATGATACAATCTAAACAAGTACGGGCCTAGGACATAGCCCTGTGGGACACCCTGATTGTAACCAAGGATTTTGCCTGTTCATTTGCTTTATGATACTTGCCATGACCTATTTGTAAGCCATGCAGCTATCCATCTTATCAAGAGTACATCAATATCTAGTTGCACTAATTTATTGATGAGTGTTTTGTGTATGACCTTGTCAGATGCTGAAGTTAAATCTATATAAATTACATCACAGCACAATTTTTCATTCATAGCTGTTATATTATTACAGAACAGTGTGTTACAGGTGGTAATAGATCTGTTTTCAACATATGCATGCTGATATATGGTTTCAAGTCCCAACCTATCCAATTCTGACAATAGCTTAGCCAATATTTTTACACAACATGAAAGTAGACTTAAGGGTTTGTCCTACTCCCCTTCACCTTAAAGACAGATTTAGTTAGCGCATGTCTCCACTCTTGAGGAATCTCCCCATATTTATATGACCTAGTGAATAATAGATTTAATGGCACTGTAAGTTCTTGCTGAAGTGTTCTCGGGTAATTGCTACTAATTCCATCTCTTCCCTGTGCTTTGTTTGGATTCAGTTTGCACAGTTCTTTTTCAGTACAAATTAGCAAAGTGCTAAAGGTAGCTTTTCAGGAAGGGAAATATAGAGTCTGGTTTTGATTGTTTGCTGATGATTGTATACTTATGGCAGAAAAAGTAGATGAATTCTTATCAAAAGTGCTAAAGCTGTTGTAGCATGTTAGAGGGTTTTCAGGATTGAACTGTAAAAAGGAAATGACAATAGTTACTAGAGTAGGGAAGTGAAGTGGTCTGGGTAACTATGTTGAGCACAAGACTCATCTGACCCAAAGTATTTAGGATTAATTAAAAGTAAGAACCTGAACGGGTCAAGTGACAAAGCATTCAAAAAACTAAGGAGAACATCTTAGATGTTGTTGCAAGAAACTGTTTAAAACCAATGCTCTAAGAAGGTGGTATTCGTACAGTTAGGGTTATGATTTCTCTAATGAACTTGTACTTGGTAAAGTATTTGCTCATTCTACATGGTCTTGATGGAAAACATCAAGTATAGAATAAGATAAGGAAATTTACAGAGAATTGTAATGTAAGTGTAGGCTGATAAAAGGCTAATTATGTTAAAACAATGGAGGATGGGACATCTCACACTTAACAACATACACAGCCTCCTGTAATTTCTGTCCTTGTTTCTATGTGGGTAAAACTGTCAAGACATTGAGAGACAGGGTAACCAGGCATTTGTATGAGGTCAGAACTAAGAATACTAAAATGCATTAACTAAACATACTATTGAAAAACCAGATCATAGATTTAGCTTTAGTGTACTACAGCACATCAGTGGTACTATCAGGGGTGGCAATATTAATAATTACTTAGAACAAGCAGAACTACATTAGATTTTGAGATTATAGGCTCATAGACATCCAGGCATCAATGCCAGTGTTAGTATAAAACCTGCCCTTAGTGGTGGTAAACTTAATGCTTAATTAGATGTGGTCCTTATTTTATGTGTTGCTTTGTGATAGGATGGCTTGATGTTTAAAATGACCTTGTGTTAAAATTGTGTTAGGATCTGAAGAAGCATGTAATATATGAAAGTGCTCATCGATTGTTTATTTTTATTTTTTTTATTTTAATTTATATTAAAGTGTACTTTTGTTGTGGCTGCCTCACTGTTTTTTGTTCTCATTAAACTGATACAAAAAGGATTATCTGGATTTATTAACTGAAGAGAGAGTGTAAATTAATGATTGTGCCTACATTTTAAACTATAAAGGGGATACTCAGTCAGGCATTATTTTATTTGCCATCAGGAAATAATTTTCATTCTTAAAAATTAAAATAGAGTGATAGTTTTCTGCCATGGTTAAAAGATATACACAAGGACCAACAGACATATTTCTTAACTAATGGCAATATAAAAGACAGTATAAACATTTGCAGGAGTAGAAGAAAAGGTTATCCATGTGAGGCTGCATTATTTAAACTAGTTATTACACAGCTTGCTGTACAAGTTAGCAAAGTGCTAAAGGTAGCTTTTCAAGAAGGGAAACATAGAGGCTGGTTTTGATTGCTGACGACTGTACACTGATGGCAGAAAAAGTAAGTGAATTCTTACAAAAAGTGCTAAAGCCCTTCTAGCATGTTAGAGGATTTTCAGAATTGGACTATAAAAACAAAAAGACAATAGTTACTAGAGTAGAGAAGGGAAGTGGTCTGGGTAACTATGTTGAGACACAACACTCATCTGACCCAATGTATTTAGGATTAATAAAAAGTAAGAACCTCAAAGGTTCAAGTGACAAAAGCATTCAGAAAACAAAAGAGAACATCTTAGATGTTGTTGCACGAGAATGTTTAAAACGAATACTCTAAGAAGGGGGTATTCATATAATTTGGGTTATGATTTCTCTAATCAACTTGTACTTGGTAAAGCATTTGTTCATTCTACATGGTCATGATGGAAAACATAAAATATAGAATAAGATAAGGAAATCTACAAAGAATTTTGGTATTAGAAGAGTAGGCTGACAGAAGGCTAATTATGTTATTTTTGTGTAAATTTTTTATCATGAATACTGAACAACATTCCAAATCAATCCATCCTTTTCAAAATATAATGTAATTCCCTTTCTTAGGTCAGTACTAAGTTAACTGCCCTTGCAAGCCATTTTATGCCTAGCCAATTATCCCTTGTGAGACTCAAACACTGCACCTTGTGTTTGTAAGGCAAGCACCTTAACTATTAGGCCACGCTCCCAACATATTTCTATTTTATTTAATTTGGCTATCCCATTCTGTGATGTTTTAAATTCCCTAGCTTCTAAACTTCCTTGGTTAAACTGACTGCTTTCATTTGTTTTAGTCATTGCATTTCTGACTGTCTTTTCTGCATTGTTCTACTCTGCCTTCCCTCTGTGTTTCATTATGGATTGTAGATGCTATTTGTTAAACTTAATGTCTGATATGATATTATTTGCTAACACATTTATTTCTTACTTAATATGTACTTCATATGAAGCTTATTGCATCTATGATCATTTATCTTTCTTCTATTCACATGATTCCTCCTCCCCATTTAACATGTATTTCCTGAAGCATGTTACACACTGCCTCATTTAACATGTATTTCCTAAAGCATGTTACACACTGCCTCATTTTCTCAAAATCCAGTCTACAGAAATCTGAATCCTCACTTTATTGGTATGATTCTGCCATTAGTTAGGCTGAATGTCCGTTTATAAATATTGGTAATTTACAAACACCCCCATTCAAAGTTAGAGAATACAAGGCACACGGCTACTCTTTTAAAGTTGTTTTTGTTGTCCATGTTCTGTTTCTTAAAGGATGCCAGGGTTCACATTCTCTTGGCTGTATCTCTGGCTAGACTTGTTCAGATGACATATGGAATATTACTGCCTTTCATTACAGCAATTTCCTTAAGTTCCCATGAGATACGGTTCTGCTTAAAGCACTGCTACAGATAATTTGGCCAGATCTCAGTCTCCATTCTCAGTCAGTTTCTTTATTATTTTTGTCTTTCTTTTTCTTTTTTGATATATACATGTCTTCAACTCTTGTTGTCTGTCCGTATTATAAGCAGCTTATTACAAGTGCCCTCCACCACAGATTTGTCTGTCTGTATGTTTCTGTTACTGACAAAATTTCATTGCAATCAAAACCAGTAGTTCAACAGATGTTTGCCTGTTCACAGTGCAATATGACCTATGACCTGTATCATACTTGTTCATTTTGCATCACAGTTGTACACATTGCATAATCTTATTCCAGTTACCATAGTCTACATTTCTGGGTACTACATTGCTTTAGCAGAAAAGATTAAAGACAACAGATTATGGTGGTTCAGACACATGCGTAGAAAAGCAGAAGACAACTCGGTAAAGAAGATTTGGGACAGACAGGAGGAAGGAAAGAGGAAACTAGGATGTCCAGCAAAGGGGTGGATGGATTATGTGAAAGAAGATCTGTGGCAGTCCGACATGATTGTCGAAGAAGATAGGAGTGTGATTTGAATCAAGAGAGATGGTGACCGTTAACATGACACTCCAACCCCATGTGGCAATTTAAGAAATAAGAGTAGAAAGGAAAGAATCATTATGGCAGCTTAGACTGGGGGCTGATAATAACCTCCCAGGTTTAAATGAATTTATTAATATTAAATGTTTTTAACAGACTGCAGATAGGAAGTATATATATATATATATATATATATATATATATATATATATATATATATATATATATATATATATACATATAATTTTACATATTTGTTGATTTTATTTCTGATACTTTAGTATATAAAATATAAAATGTTTTTTTCATTTATTGTACTACTATTTAATTGCTGTGTTGCATTAATTGGTTGATTAAGTGTTTAATTATGGTTATGGGAGGGACACGATTTTTGTACAAAAGTGTATGAAATGTTTGTATTTTTATTTCTGAAGAAGTCTACGAGACAAAAGCGTTGAATAAAACATTTTTTTAAGCTAATTCCTGGTTGGTGTTTTCCTCTGTTGCCCCAGTGTTTTGGATTTGTTCCCGTGTAGAAAATGATGAAAAAGGGAGCTGCTGCTGATGATGATGATGAAGATGAAAGTGCTTTAACTACTTTGTTTTGTAGCCAAAGTCCGTTCCCATTCGCTCGCTAATTTAAATGCTTAATACAAAGCATTGAAGTCATTCTTTATTTTTATTCTCACTGACGTCTAAATAAATAAGGAAATTAGTCAAACACAGACAGGGTCTTGGCAATTGATATGTACTGTGCATTTACACCAAAACTTTAACACTACTGACTGTTGGCCATTTTATGAACACTATGATAATCTGCACACTAGTTGAATTCCACAGTATATAAGAAAAGTTTTTAAAATATATAGGAAATAATATTAATTATGTGCTGGGTGTACATCAAGTAAATATTAGGAGCTGGTTTAAAAAATATATCTGAAATATTGCAGCCATTGTATAGCTGGACCTCTATTCATGTTAGGGGACAGTATGGTAAAAAGATTTATTATGCTATATAACAACAGTAAGTGCTTTTTTCCACAATGTAAAACATCTTCAGATAACAACATTGTAAGAATTTAAAACACAGTTGCAATGATGTTTGTCTTAAAAGACTGAATTCATTGGTTAAAAAGACATTAATAAACTAAAGTCCTCTTCCTAAGAAAACATACTAAATTGCTGGTGTCATTCAGTTGTGGTGTTTCAAAGACAATGATATACATTTGCCAAATAAGCACTCTACATTCTAAAAATGTATTACCCTTACCCACTCTTTCATCTGATTTTAAGTGCTCTAAGAAACTTCTTGATTTTTTTATGCTGTATCAAATTGTCCTGAAGGACACTGCTTTCCTTTGTGTTTTTATGTCTCTTAAATATTGTACTACTCTTTTCTTAGTGGACAGATTGTCTTCCCACACAGAAACTCTCACCCTTGGTGCACAGGGCATGATACACTATACAATTCAAGTTAAAAATATCTCTGTCAAATGCACCCATAACCAAGACTTGAAATCCATTATTTACATGCAGAATAGTAGACGTAAATATACACTATGTACAGTTGAAACAGGGATATGTGTGTTTACTTTTTTGGATATCAACTGATGCTCAAAAAAATACTAGTTTTGAATAAGGATTTAAGGTTCCTTGCTTTTCTATCAACAAAAAAAAACAGGTTGTTCCCTACTACTTTGCTGACCTACTCATTACCTAACAAAATTTTCCAGTTACTGGAAATTAAATCTTTAATCTGTCTGGATTTACTAGATAATGTCAAGAAAAAGGTACTGCCTCAGATGTTAATTTCATTGCCACCACCTTCAGCCAAGCAGAAGCAAAAGAGGCAAGTGCGTCTTTTCCATCACAAGTAACTACTTTCACTGTGCAATAAATTAAATTGTCAGGACCCCTCCCCCATCGATAAATATCTCTTTAATGCCTTCCACATTTTCAGAATGAAAAATAATATCTTCTATAGTTAACCTAGAACTTCTCAACTGCTGACTCTTCAAAATCCTTTGTATGTATGTGTGTGTGTGTGTGTGTGTGTGTGTGTGCACGGGCATGCTGGAGTATATATTAGAAAATTCTAGTTATTTATTAGCCCATTTTTTCTGTAGATCTTAGTGTATTATATGTTACTTTTTTCAAACCTCAAAGACCAAAATGTTTAGTCTGTCACTATCATGTTTCATCGCAAACCTCACAAAATAGCAAAAATTGTTAAGAAGTTCCAATAATTAGGACTCATAGGATCACATGATCATAGGAGGTTGCTAGGTTAATGGCCCTAGGGCCCTTACAATACTAGCCAAATACAACCCCTGTTCCAAGAATATCAAGGTTTTAAGCAAAATTAAGACAACATCTACTGCCCCTGTCCAAGAGCATGGAATTCGGTTCCCCATTAGTTGAGCGAACATCTGAAATGTCGAACGCTGCTTTATTGACAGCTGATTGTCAAAAAGGCCAAATCCTGAGGACACTGAACAGCAATTTTTTTCCTAGATTAATAAATCATTGGACCATTTCACAGGGCCATTTTCGGGACTTTGCCATTTCCTCCACTGTGGTGCGATCTCGGAGTTGGTATATTTAAGTAGGGTAGGTGTTGGGGACACATCAGGGAGTGTGGGGGTAAAGTCCCACTTTATTTTGTTTTTTTTTTTTTGTTTGTTTTTTTGTTTATGGACCAGCGATTTTTTTTCCTAGGGAAAAAAATTTCTGTTGCGTTTGTTCGGGATTTGGGTGTTTCAACATTTAGGTGTCGGTAATAGAGTGTTCAAAATTTTGAACGTTCATTTATTTAATAGGGAAGCTGGAATTCCATTGTAAAAATACCATCAACAAATCTGGCATAATATATCACATGCTGAAAGTGACTAGATGTAAATAATGTTTCAAATTCCTACTCAGCCATTAGTAAATTGCCACAAGTTAGTGGCATGAAGATATGCATTGCGACTCCACCTACTTGCTAATATATATCTTTTCCAAAAATAAAATAAATGTTGTCCAAAATTGTATCTAAGAGCTGACAGACTAAGCATACTTTAATTACAGATGACCGTTTTTCCAGAATTGTCAAATCATATCAATCTCATCCTGATTGGGGTTAAGAGTAAATAATGACAGCACATCTAGATCTCTTTAACAGAGTCAAAGCTGTCTTAAAATATGTGGTTTACTATTGTCAGTTAGATTCACAAATGCTTCATAAATGAACTAAGGGATTTGATCTTTGAGTACCTGACAGCAACTACGAGGGTGATCAAACAAAGAGCTGTGAATTTTAGGAATACCAAAATTAATGGGTAAGAGAGGAGTCTTAACTGATAGGAAAGATAAATAATCTCTAGAAATACTTTCTTCTAGCAGCAAACCTTTCAAAACACATCTATGTTCCTGTAACATATTGAATTACATTCTGTCAGCTTTTCTATAAATATTATTACATGATACATTTTGCAGCATTTTGATATTAGTTTGAATCCATTAAGGCCTGGAAACCAGCCTTACCTTATAATATTTAAGTTATTACTAGCAATTAATTACTTCAATGCCCTCCTTTCTGCTCTAACAAGATTATATAAAATCTATTTTTCCTATTTTTATTGTTAAAAAATAATTAAAACTGACTCATAAAAATTGTGAAAAACAGAGATGTATGCACTAGCAAAGGGTTAAAAGTGCTTGGTTTCCTCAGAACCACAGAATTACATGGGAAATGCCCTTTACCAAACTACAACTTCAGATTCACATTTCTAGAAAAATGCTTAAGTGTAAAAATGCAATCCACCATATTAAAAGCAGTGGCAGGGACAAATGTTGAAACTTTGTTCAAACAACTTAGCCGAGATCTATTCAAATCAATGGAAGTTGAATGATGTTAAAAATACCATTAGTGGAATCATTATTAGAAAAGTCCTTGAGCGTGAAGATGCAGACTGTGTCCTTGAAGACCTGGGACTGATTACAAGTATTATGCTGCATGTCTGATCCCAGCTAAGAGCAGCAATGACTATCCTGCTATGATGAGGAAGAATCGTTACAGCTCAGCAGACACAGTACTAGAGGTGCTATTTATCTTGACATGTTCCAGTGATTCAGTGCATTCTAGAGCAATGAAGTTATGTGCAGACTGCTTACTAGTACAGCAGACATAAGCGTGCATCTTATTTTATAGAAAACAAGAATAGTTTTTAGAATTAATTATGTCAAACCATTCTATGTGCTTTACATTTTCAATTGATGTATAATACATGGCATCTGTACAGAAACGTTTTAGAGACAGTATGCAGAAGAAAAGAATTCTACAATAATATTTGCACTGTCTGGTAAATACAATTCCCTTTAACACTGGCAGTTACTCCCTCTGGAGTACGTAGTTGCTCTGTTTTCTATAGCTGTGTATGCAACTCCATCCCTCATGCAGGGGGGGACAATGTGCATGTCATAAACACTGTTTACAGTCACTAGCAAAATAGGATCTTAGGTGACATGTACAAATACAGATAGAAATATCTTGTAGTTAAGTGAGCCATTGCAATGAAACAACATAAAAAACAGAAGAATGCCAGTACTTAAAACTGTTCCCATTTTGCTAGTGTACTGCATCATCACACTGGTCAGTTTTCAACATGCATGTGTGTGTGTGTGTGTGTGTGTGTGTGTGTGTGTGTGTGTGTGTGTGTGTGTGTGTGTGTGTGTGTGTGTATGTGACAGAGAAAGGGTGCCTTTGCCAGTGCAATGCTTAGGCCTTTAATAAGAATACTTTGTCTGTTAGTTCTGACTAGATTAGTGTGTACTACTGTGTGAGTCAGGGACATGTTAATTATCCAGTAATGAAACTTTTGTCATTGCACCAATAACTGTCTCTAATCGCATTTTTGCAGCTTTTCTGTAATCCACCAAACCACATTTGTCAATTACTGTAAACAGTGAACATCTTTGTTATCTTCCTTAGCAACCTATAATTTCAAAACTGACCAATAGTAGTTGACATTATCCATTATAACTCTCCCTACCTTGTTAGCCTTCATATATCTGCCATTTACAGCCTATAATTAAGTCCAAATCTATAAATTTCTTTCTCTTTTGCTCATACTGAAACAAGTGTTTTTTTTTTTTTTTTTTTTATAGTTTTACCTACACACTAGTTAGTTCTCTTTTGTCTGCCTCGAAGGCTTTTCAAAGCGTGGCAAGAAATTTTGAAATAGAGCATCAAAAGTACTGGTTGTATTAAATTCAAAAGACTTAACATACTTTATTCACTGGCTTATCTTATATCACAAATTGTAACTTCAGTTTACAAATATAGGCTAGTATTCACAGTCGCTTGCTCAAATACAATAAGGGTATTCCCAATGCTGATGAATGAGCATAGCCAAGACGAGATTCATAGAGGTAATTTATGCTAATGTGAAAGGTCTTAAAAATAATGAGATACATATGATAAATGTTGTAAAGCATAGTATGCTAATGAGGTGATTTTGCAATTCATAAATCCAACATCCCTGTGGTATGCATACCCGTGTTTAAAAAGCAATGCTTCACCTTTGATATTGGAGTTGCAGTTTACAAATTTGTTTGTCCAAATATACAAAAATACTTCCCTTACATTCAACTTAATTATTTCCCTGAGTAACCCCCTAGTACAGTCAGAGCTAAAGCTAATATCACCTCTTGGGTAACTAAAGAAACTGAAAGTCTTTGTAAAACTTGAAATAAAGCCTGGGATCAACAGAACATCAATAAAACTCTACCAAATCAATCTGCAAACCAGCAACTGTGAAACAAAGCCAAAACGCAAATGAAACTAGATAAAAAAATACTATACCAACATACAAATCCATCAAAAAAACCCACAAAAATTCTGGTCAGCTATCAAAACTATCCTACACCCTGGACAAGCATCTTCCCCACCCCCTACAACCACTCTAACCTTGGGCAAAACTGCTAAACAATTTATCAATTGTTTCACCAAATATATCCTGGCACTATCCATAAATAACAGTTCCCAACCACAGACTTCATCACTATTAGAAAATAGGTACAAGAGCACCTTCTCCTTTCATCCTGTCTCAACAAATACCCTAAAAAACTGATTAAAAAATTAAAACCAACAACCAGTGCAGTTGACAGCCTTCCAACTGAATACCTCAGGATGTCAGCTGATGCTATAGCCTACCTCGTATCAATTCTAATCAATATATTTATCACTGAACACCAAGTCTCATATCTCTGGAAAGTCTCATATATAATTCCCCAACACAAAGGTGGCATTTCAACAGAACTATCTAAATATAGACCTATTACTATATTATCTCCTCTATCGAAAATTTTACAAAGGTGCATTTATTATCAACTAATGCACTACCTCTCAGACAATAATTTACTATCTGACTAACAGCATGGTTTCAGACCTAATAATAGTACAACTACTACTCTCTTGAGCTTCACTAATACAGTCAACCTACATAAAGAGTGAAGGTAAAATATTGTCATCAATCTTCCTCGATATGTCCAAAGACTTTGATACAGTCTCTCATATAAAACTTCTAACAGTCCTCTCCAGCTCAGCCACCCCCACTTGGATCCAAAGCTATCTAACTGACCGACACCAAGCAGTAAAATAGTCACACAACATCTCATCACTACTGTCAGTCACATTAGGGGTACTTCAAAGCTCCATTCATGGACACCTTCTTTTCAATATCTTCACCAACAATCACAACACAGCTACTTCTCTAGCCACATTAGTCCAATACGCAGAAGACGTCACACTAATATGTGCAGCCCACACCCTTTAAGAACTACAAGAGAAAATACAAAAATCATTCTCAGCAGTGGAAGCCTGGCTTTCCAATGCACAAATTATACTCAACCCTAATAAAAACAAACTAATAATCTTCCAGCCTACTAGGGCCATTGACCCCCCCACACACACACACACCTTACTTTTCCATGATTGCTACAAATAACACAACAATTGAACCCACTATACAGACCAAACTCCTAGATGACATCATTAATCACAACATGAGATTTGACCAACACATATCTCAAACTATTAAGAAAGTACACATAAATTGGGTACTCTATATAAAAACAAACATTTTCTCTTCAACAGCACCAGAATAGCTATTGCTAGAACTCACATAGCTTCAACACTTCTTTATGCCTCACCCATTCGAACAAACCTCAGAAAATCTGACTTAGGTAAGCTTGAAACATGCTATAACAAAATAGCTAAATTTGCCATTCTATACAGAACACACTGCTGTCTAGTACTGCATAAGTTATCTTGGCTAGAGTTCCCACATGTTCTTCACTAAAACCAGCTGACAGTGGCACACAAATTACTTAACTAGCCAGGCAAAACACCTGTTCTGCAAAACCTTCTAGAACCTTCTATTCTGCGCAAAGTGTTACACACCTATTTTGCTACTATGCTTGTACACACTGAATTTTTTTTTTTAACTTTTTCACCTTTAACTATTGTTATAAAGCCTTTATTTACTTATAGACCAACTTGTCATGTAAATTATTTTGTCTATATTTTGACCATTTTATGTTGGTGCTTTTCTCTCCGGGTCTCTGCTGAAAATGGGCTTACTCCCAGTTAGACTTTTCTGGTAAACAAATGTAAAATAAAATAAATAAATAAATAAAACCTTCTGTTGTTTGTATTAAGTATGCACAAGCACTAAAATGACACTAAAAATTATTTTTCCCAGTGATCATTCCAACAGTTTAATCATGTATGCACAAGCATTTCCTTGTCATACAAATGATTTATTTCCCAAAACAATCCTTTCAGGAGTATGTACAGGTATGCACAAACACCAAAATGAAACATTTGCCCAAGCAACCCCTTCAATAAAATGTCCAGGTATGCCCAAGAATCAAAATGAAACATTCAAACAAGTGAAGACTACAGTAAAATGTCCAGGTAGGCACAAGCACCAAAATGAAACACTCACTCAGGCGCCCCCAGTTAAATGCCCAGGTAGGCACAAGCACCAAAGTGAAACACTCACTCAGGTCCCCCCCCCCCAGTTAAACGTCCAGGTATGCACAAACACCAAAGTGAAACACTCACTCAGGTGCCCCTCCCCCAGTTAAATGCCCAGGTAGGCACAAGCACCAAAGTGAAACATTAACCCAAAAGGCCTCCTCAGTAGCATGTACTAGTACGTGCAAGCACCAAAATAGGATCATAGAATCATAGGATTATAGGAGGTAACTAGGCTATTGACTCAGAGGTCATTTCAAGCCGAGCCATTTCATCCCAATGAAATACCATAGATATTCTTTTCAATACCCAGGACTGTAGTTATTAATGACTGTCCATGCCCAGGAGGGTTGGAGCAATGTTCCTGGTAATAAATTATGGTGCCCCATCCACTCATCCAGGTTCATTTTAAACATTGTCATAGAGTTGCTCTGCTTTACATGAATTGGCAGACTATTCCAAAGACAAGGCAGTTGCTGAGAGAAAAATCTGTCCCTCTAGCATATCCTATTCAAGTTGCAGGCCATATTCAGGTCCCAGGAATGGGTGTTGAAAGGGGCATTATACTCAATTATGGGCCTGATTAGTGACAAGTATAGACGGGTTATAACCTCCTTTGGTCTAGAGGTGATGCCTTTGCCAATCAAGCATGCCATGTAGAAAGCCTACAGTAGACACATGGTGGTCAAAGTTAAGGTTGCAGTCTAGTTGTGATCCCAGATCTCTTACCACTTCATACCTCACTGTACCCTCAGATTCCACTAAGTAGGATCTTGGCTCGGCACATATGCCTCTCACTTGACCAGTTTGATCAAAGGCTTTTGCAATTTGCATCCTGACTGTCTCCCTTTCTTTTAATGGATGAAGAAATCTGTTCATTTTGTCATAGCTGGACTTCTAAAAGGAATGCTTCTTAAAAAGTTGGGCTTTGATTGCTCTGTTGATTTTAGCATTAGGCACCAACAAACTAGAACTGATAGGCAAGGTTGTTCTGGTTTGCTGAGTTAGAAGTCGTTGAGCAGGCTATCTGAGTAGGTTGTCATGGAGTATATTTTTCAGATTAAGTAAATTCAAGAAGACATCAGTATTGTCAAGCTTTGACCTCTAATAATTGCCTTGCACTCTGTACTGCATGTTCAGCAAGGCTGTTTGACTGTGGGTATTCCAGACTACTAGTAACATGGATAAAGTCCCACTCTTTTGCAAATTCCTGACAATTGACTGGTATACCGGGTACCATTGTCAGAAATAACTTTATGTGGAGTACCATGGACTGAGAAATGATGTTTCTCTTAGTAATAACAGCACTGGATGTTATGTTAGGTAGCAAATTGATCTCAAACCAGTTCAAATAAGAGTTTACCAAGACTAAATAATGCTGATTGTTCCAATGAAATATGTCAGTGGCTACTGTTGACCAAGGTAGTTCAGGAATCTGGCTTTGCTGAAGTGGTTCTTTTTACTAATGTAGTTTAGTACAGTTGCATACTGAACAAGATTAAAGAACTTTATCAATATCCTGTGATAGAGAAGGCCAAAATACTAGTCCTCTCACCCTTCTTTTAGTAAAATTGGAACCTGGGTGGTCACAATGTAAAATCTGAATGAATTCATGTTGTAAGGAAGTAGGAACAATAACTTTTGAATCTTTGAAAATGATCCCATCTTCCATCAGCATCTCATCTCTGTATGGAAAGTAAGGTTGTATTTCTGGTGGTACACAGGATTGATATGACGGCCAGCCAGCATTGATGAAGTGATTGGGCTTCTGCAAAATTGGATCAGTCTTTGTATGATCTCTCAGCTCATCAAGCCTTGTGGTAGAAAATTACGCACACTCATGACATCAAAGTCAAAATTGTCTGCATCAAACTGGTCTGTGGTATTTCTGGGTGATCTGGATAAGGTATCAATCAGTCAGATAAAGAAGTCTGCCTTTTGTGTAGACCATTCTGAAATTGTACTACTGTAATCTGACCATCATTCTTTGTAGTATTGCTGGCGCAGTACGGATAGGCTTCTTTAAAATAGTGACTAGAGGTCGATGATCATTTTCAATTTGTATAGCCCAGCCATAGATATGATCATGGAACTTCGAACATGCAAACACAATGGCCAAAAGTTCCTTCTTGGTTTGAGCCTACTGCATCTCAGTTTGGGCAATAGTTCTAGATACATAGGCAACTGGTCTGCCCTCCTGAAGAATAACTGCACCAAGACTGAACGTTAAAGCATCACAGGAAAAAACTACTGGTTTGTGGACATCATATTATCTCAATGTAGGCGGGTTGGCAATTTGCTGTTTGAGGATATTAAATGCTCACTGGTGTTGTTCTAACCATGACCAGGCACCATTTTACATGTCGGCTCTCTTAAAGGCACTGGTAACTCACTAAAGTCAGTGATGAATTTGCTAAGATAGTTAACCATGCCAAAGAAATGCTGTGGGGCTTGGACATTGTATGGAGCTCGGGCATCTCGAGAATGGCTGCTTGTTTAGAGAGGTCTGATCATAAGTCTGTACTGGTAAATAAATGGCCTACATAAGTAACTTCTGGTAATCTGAATTTACATTTCAGAGGACCAAGCTTCAAGTTCAATTCACACACTCTGTCCGGAACTTTCCTGAGGTTTCTGTCATGCTCTGCTTCACCATTAGCTCCAACCAGTAAATCAACAGCTATTATAGCACACAGATAGCCTGAAAGAATTTACTCCATTGCACGCTGAAAGTCTTCACTGGCAGATTTTATTCAAAAAGGCATCCTGAGGAATCTGTATATAACAAATGGTGTGCTGAATGTAGTCAGTAATGAAGATGTGCAATCAAGCATTACTTGCCAAAATGAACTTTTTGCATCTAAGACAGAAAAAACAGTGGCATTTGGCATGAAGAGAGCAACCTCCTCGACTATACTCATAGGATGAATAGGTCTCTTTAAAGACTTGTTCAAGTCTCTTGGGTCAATGCATATTCTGATTTCATCTGAAGTTTTCTTGTGAGCAGCTACCATAGACGACACCCACTCAGTTGGTTATGTGACTGGACAAATCACACCTTGCTGCACCATTTTATCTAACTGGACCTTGACTTTGTCCTGCATTTGATAAGACTTTACTGATTTAAAAAATAAACTTTGTTCTGAAGAAGTTTCGGAATCAGATGAAAGCAACAAACACAGTGATTTCTGTTAAAAAAATAAAATGTTTGTATTTAGTCATGTGCATTTATTTCCATTATTAGGAGTTTGTTCATAAGACATAACCATGCATGACTTTGTAAAATGAAGAGGCTAGGCTGGATGAGTAGATATACATGTATTCCCTAGGAAGAAACAAACAACATAAAAAAAAACATCTCAAGGTTGTCACTTAATTGGCAGGTGTTAGTCAAAACTCTGGAAAGACAATCTACATTGAAGATATAATTTTGTTTTTCTAAAACAATGGATCTATATGAGCTGTTTTCTCACAATGCACCTTTGATGGTAAGCCTTCTTAACTGCCATTTTACAACTATTATGTCTTTATTTTTTTCTTTTTCATAAATGTTACAAATTTTGTGCAGATATGACAGATTTGGCAGATATAGTAATTATGCTTTGTAACATGCTGGCATGAATTCAACACCTCACAGTAAATTTTTCTGTTCAGAGATATCTCTACCTTCTACAGGGCTGCAACATGAAGACATACATGGGCTGTTTGCATGGTTGTGTGAGATACAAATGAGTCATTTCAGTGAAGAGGCACATGTTCTCCCCCAGAAATGTCTGTGTAAAGGTCTTTCGTACCAATGAACACTGCCAAAAGCTGTGTTCATCCATCCCAGAGGAGGTAAATAATGAGGAATTTAGTGGTAAGGTAGTATGTGTGTGTGTGCGTGTGTGTGTGTGTGTGTGTGTGTGTGTGTGTGTGTGTGTGTGTGTGTGTGTGTGTGAGAGAGATTGTGTGATATTGTGAGTAGTTGCATGTATAAGTGTATGTATGAGTGTGCGTCTGCCTGTGAGTTCACAAAAGTGAGTTAATGAGGGGGTATAATAGGTGTATGTGTGTGTGTGTGTGTGTGTGTGTGTGTGTGTGTGTGTGTGTGTGTGTGTGTGTGTGTGTACGTGTGTGTGTGCAATACTTCACACACCCCTAGTTTAACAAACATAAAGATGTGGGTCAGGGGGACTAATAGCTACAAGGAATAAGTCTAAAACCATGACATGGGGGGCACTAGCAATCAGAGTTACCCTTTATCCATCATGCCACATGCACTTACACATACGATAAGTAGGGAAGGAACCACTCTACACAGGGGATACCTTTTACATGTTGTGCCTTAATGACACTTAGACATACCAGGTATGCAGAGGAACCACAGCACACTAGGAAGATGTTGTACATCTCATGCTGTAACACTTAAACATAGCAGTTATTGGGGGGATACAACTAGATACCAGGAGATGTGGGTCCATTGTTCCATCTCTAAACACCAAGGATGCATCGTAAAAAAACAAACAGAAAAAACATAAACTACAAAGGTCGTGAAAAGGCTTCAACCCCTGAATCCTTATCAGGAGAAACCCCTGCGTTAATCCGCTGTATTACCTGATAATGGAGAGGAACAGTTTGCATTAAACATACCTCTTAACCTCTTAGTGCAACAAATCAAGTCAAAGCTAAAATTAATGTCAGGACAGTATCAGGGACAAATTTTAATTGTTCTTCTACAAACTTAGAATTTCACTAGTATAACAGTTTTTGAACAACCATACATTTATTGAAGGATATGAAGTGTGATCCTCTAATGTCTATCAATAAAGACTGAGTGCAGTGATTTGTAATTTATCAGAACCAGAAAAAGGAAACATAAAGGATGCTCTGACAACATAGGGATAGTTATGGAGTATGATATGTGTGTGTGTGTGTGTGTGTGTGTGTGTGTGTGTGTGTGTGTGTGTGTGTGTGTGTGTGTGTGTGTTGAACATGTGCATTGTAAGTTGGAGAGTGAAGAAGGATGATGCCTGTGCTAATACAATGTATTAGCAGCCACTGGTAACTACCGCAGGATCTGCATTCATGTAATTAACAGTAATTCAAAGACATGCAAATTCGTCAACAATGAGGTCTCAGAATATGTCAGTCCATAGCATGAAAACAGGGCCTTTGTACTGTATCCCTTAATGCAAGTTCTGGAGTTCTTTCTGAATGAACCCTTTGAACTGTCTTTTGTAGCAAATAAATTTAAAAAATGGTGTGCTGACTTGTTACCATACAGTCTTGGCCCACGTTTTGCTAAGTCGGTCTATCATAATGCTGAAGACAACATTATGCAACTCATTTTGTATTCTGCTTCATACATCTTCCATGATATTTGGGGAAAAAATTATTCTAACCGCTGACCCAGCAAGATCGAGAGTTGTCATGCATGCTGCTAATTAAAAACTCTGTGAGTTGTTTACATTATGACAAGTGTAGACTTAATGGAGTGGACTCATCCAATCTTTTTAATTTGCTCAGTTATTTGAATATTCATTACAGAATAACTACAACATTTGATTAGATTAACAAATGTAGCAGAAAACAAATCCTACTATATACTCACATAGCATACACAGTTCACACCTCCTGGTAATAGTCGTATAAGATTTAAGCAGCAGCTTTGATAGAAAGTTATTCTCCAAATAACTTCAGATTCCAATGCCAATGATCAACAGATTCAGGCATCACTGCATGATTTGACTAAACATGTGAAAACGCTTCTGCCATAATGTGAATATAGCAAAATAAAAATAAAAACTAAAGATGATTTTGTGCAGTCCTTTGTTAATTTATTTGTCATGAAAATTGACTACACTTGGATCTTAGCTAAAAGGCAGAGAAGCAATAATTGAAGATGGTAATGATAATATTCTGTGAAATTGTCACTTCTCTATTGATATAGATATTTGATACAATCAGACAGAAATACATACCTTGTTTATGACATTCATACTCAAGAAAGCACAAATGTGTAAGAACAAATATATAACTATTTGTTTCAAAAAGGCAGTAAATGGCAATAGATGATTTTTCTGATTTCCTGACTTATCTGCATTTGGTGGTGTATGTAAAAATAAGAAGGTATAATATAATGTGCGCTATTAATAAATTCATTATTCATGCAGATTGAAACTTCCTTTTCAGTAATCTGGAACACACAAAACTCATTTCATTGGAAAAAATCATGGACCCGAGCAACAGGTGATCTTGGATAGGACCATAAGATGATTCAAGTTATGTTCAAGCTGCAACAGCTAAATGTCCCTTTGCATTTTGGTACACCAGAAACATCTTTGGTTTTGCACACTGATAACCTTTTCCTGTTTTATTTGTATCTGCCTTGCTTCTGATGCTGTTAAGTGATTCTTTATGACAGCTGCTGAGCTGACTTTATAGATGTTTGCTTAAGTTTTATGACTCAGTAATCACAGAAAATCAGGTTATTTCTTCTAAGGGGTTACCAAAGGCACAAATAATCTAAAACTATAAATACTCTGTAGGGAAAGCAACACAAGATCATGATCCATAAACACAGCAGTCAGTATAAAAACATAAATGAAATAAGAAGTCCAGTTATATGTAATAGCCATTGTGTATATCAAAAGCTGCACACAGCCCAGATGCTGCCCTTGTAGAAATAGTACAGAACATTATTTTCTGTTTTTAAAACTGAGTATTTTATTTTTTATCTGGTTGTTTTAAAAGAGACATGACTCAATTGAACATATTGTTTCATCCAAATGGTGGCACATTGTCTCACAATATCACACCTATAATGTAGTGTTGTGCTAGTGTTTTGCATATGACTTCTGACAAATTGTTGTTTGATCGTCATAATCTTATTGTCCAAAACAGATGTGCTTCTGTCTCTGATGATGATATACAATAAAGGACAGAATGGAGTCTGAACTCTTCTATGGCCAGATTTAAAATCTTTCATCTAGACAAGGCATTTCAGTTATAATTCATGAAATATGAGGTTCATTAGGAACAAACTGCTAGCCTTATTTGCTTCCTTTTTTACTTTTTATGGTTCAGGCCATCTTTTCTTTTTACTCTGTACATGACCATCAACAGTCAATGACGAAATGTTAGACTTTTACTCATGGTCAGTTTGTCTACTATCCTCCTAAGTACACGTAGACAGATTGCAACACTGCTTCTTTGTTATATATTCTTACACTGTACATGCCACTCAATGAGCAAAATGATGAAAAAACATGCATTACTTGAATAAAGAATGCCAAATTGTGGTCCCTCATTGTTTGCTCGGAGTTTGCTAGTACCAATTAAATAAACTATGAAATCAAAAAGAAATAATAGCACACCACACTGTTGCTTAACATACTTTTAACATGTTCTTATCGTGACACTGTAGCTTCATAGTAATATGGACTGATGTTTTAATAAGGATGCCATCCTAATTAATTGTTATTAATCGGTTATTAATCAGCATAAACATGAGCTTTTACAAACATAATGATGAGAAGACACTTATTGTAGTATGTTTAGTGCATAAATATGTAGACATTGCATTCACTATGAAACTTTGTCCATCAGAAATGGTACAATTAGAGGAGACAAAGATGGCTGCCATTCTGTAGACACTGTACATCTACAGCTCTCCAGATACTCGGAATAAAAATCAACCCTGAGATTATACTACAAGATTTTTTGTATTAATCGTTGGATATAACTATTCTACTACAACTAAACATTGCCTGAGAGGTAAAAGAACAGAAGGAAACTAATTAAATTCACAGGATTAGAGCTGATTGTCTGCCTGACTCTGAACAGAGTATTAAACAAAGGAACTGTCTGACTTCTGTTTCACTATGTCAAAAGAGGAAAAAAGTATGGAAACAACAACAACTAAAACCAAATTATCAGCACTTCAGTCACCAGAAAAAGATTCAACAATCAAAAGGCAGAAAACTGTAAAACAACAGGAACTTTTAAAAGCTGGAATGACAAATAAACCGGATCAACTGGCTAACATGGAAGACATCAAAAATGCTTTGTTGCCCATACAAGAAGCTTTAAAAGAACTTTCAAATCAGGTACTTTCTTTTGGTGCCACATGCAGTCAAATTCTTGAAAGGATGGATAAATCAGAAGCTAGGATATCCGAAAATGAGGACAGAATAACATTGCTTACAAAAAAAACAGATATTCATGACCTGGACATTCAATCTATGCAAAACAAGATTCTGGACTTGGAGGCAAGATCCAGAAGGAACAATATAATTATTAGAGGAATTCCTGAAACGATCCAATATAATGATTTAATTTCTACCATCATACAAATACTGGAAATATTGTTCAATGACTCTGATATGGCTAAGCAAATTGTTATAGAAAGAGCCCATAGAGGTCTTAGAGAAACACAAGCCACAAATATTCCTACACCGGTTTATGTCAAAATTCTCAACTACCAGGATGTAAATAAAATAATTCTAACTGTTAAAAAGAATGGAGATTATGTTATGTGGCAAAATAATAGAGTTTCTATGGGACAGGATTTACCATTGCAAATAAGACAAGCCAGACAAGCATTAGCTCCATACTGCAAGTTCCTTAATGAAAAGAATATTAAATTCCAGATGAAATACCCTAACACATTAATTTTTACAGTTGATGGATCCAAATAGTCCAGCTCTACAAAAAAAGAAGCAAAACTTACCTTTTTGAAGATTTTCAAATCCCTCCCAACTTCGGAAGCTTAACTCGACCATCCAGTCTGTTTACAGCAACATGGATACTGGGATTCCATGCCTACTATACCTCGAGGCTCCAAAATACTTTGTTTGTTCTTTCTTCTTCACCAGGCCCCTTGGTCAATAATTAACTAGTTTTTTTTTGCAGGTCCAGCTTGTTTACGAAGATTCCATGAACTTTTACAGCATCTACGAACTGTGTCTTTTCGTGAGGCAACAGGAAGTCCTTTAGATGCTGCTGAGGGTCCGCTTTCGACGTGGCACATCCGGAAGTCCGTCCGCGTAATGGTTCCCCCTTTGTGAATTCGAAGACAGAATTTCATGACCAGGAAGTAGATAGAGCTTTGTGGAAGAAGGGGAACCTACTGGGCCCGTAAAACGAGGCTTTGTGGACTTTTAATGTATGTTTCAACTTTTATTTCTGTAAAAGGGAATGTGAATTCATTCAGGTAGGATTTAAACTGAATATTAATGTAGTGGTCAAAATGTGTCATTTAACTAATATGGTAGAAGTAACATAAAGTTATCATAGTTATTCTATTTTCCTAGGTAGTCTGCCTGAATGTGGATGTGCTAATAATATTGTACTGTACTGCAATATTTATTCTCCTGTTTTTAGATTGTGTTTTAATACTGTAAATGTTTAGATACAAAGGGGTTTTAATGCTGGGATAGTTAGTAAATTAAAAGCACATAATATATCCTGGCATTTCTAGGAAAATCAAGGTTATTTTTCTGATGTGGTTCTGAATGTTTTGGGAACTGTGCTATTTAGATATTATTTTATATATTTAAGTATAGTATCCGCTAAGCATAGTTAATGCTACTTGTATTCACCAATGATGCTGTCATCACAATGTTAAATAAGTTAGATTAGATAAACAATGTCAGATTTAATGCTTTAAATATAAAGTAAACATATAGTAAATTATCTTGAAGTCAATAACATTATTGTTTAATAGGAGTACTGTCATATATCTGTTTAGGTTAGATTTAAATAAGAAAATTAGATATTCTAGGGTAATATAACCAAATTATAGAACTAACAATATATGTTAACAGTTAGAGAGGTAGAATAGTAATTTTGCATGTAAGGAATATCATTTGTGTTAACTAAATAATGTGTTCAAGAGCTGTAGATAGATATCAGTGTTTAGTAGGGAATGTTTTGGTTAGGTTTTGTAGAGTTAGATGTAGTTATTATAGGTTTTTTGCATGTTTTTAGTGTGCTATTTTGTAAGATAAAGAACAGATATTTAGTAATGATGTGTACCAATAAAAGTTTATACAGTGCAAAAAACCTATGGATGTCCTGGTCCAGGGGAATAGTGGATTGGCACTGGTTAGGGATGGGGCATCAAAATTGCTTCCAGATATTATATTCTGTGTTAATACATTTGAATCTAGTATCGTCTTTCAATGTTAAAATATACTGTAAAGTTTTAAAAATCTTAGTATGTGGATAATAGACTCATAGAATGTTAAAGGGTTCCAGAACTTGAAAAAAAGGAAATTATTTTTTCATTTACTCCTCCAGTCAAAAGCATGTTTTATTTTATTACAAGAAACCCATTTGACTAACGATCAATGGACTGCCCTTAAAAATAAGAAATGGATCAGAGAGGTGGTAGCTTCGCAAGGGACAACTAATAGTGCAGTGGTGGCGATTATTATTAAAAGTCAGTACCAAGAGAAAATCCTAGATTTTGAAATGGACAAAGAGGGAAGATGGTGTTATGTGATTCTTGTATCCAAACTTTACGATAAACCGGTGATACTTCTTAATATATATGCCCCATGTACCAATCAACAATTTTTCATAACATCACTTTATTTTATCCTGAATCAATATAATAATTACTATATAATAATAGGAGGTGACTGGAACACATACCAAGACCCCAAATTAGATAAATCAAGTTCCCATAGGTCCTTTAATAACCAAGCAGTGATAGCACTACAGGAATTTAAAACAGATTTTAAATTATATGATCCATTTAAATACAATAAGAATCAAATGAATGCAAATAACTTTACATTTTATTCAAGTTGTCATAAAATGTGGTCCAGGATCGACTTTTTTCTAATTTCAGGCGCACTAATGTTTTTTGATCCCTATATATACATACAAGCTCGACATTTGTCGGATCATTCTAGGATCACATTAACTTTCAATAAGGACACTAGTCATAAGATACGTTTTAGAGGTTATAATTGGACATTAAATCCATATTTATTGAATAAAGAAGATGTAATAAAAGAAGTTCAAGAGTCCTTTAACCAATTACTAGCTAATCTTTTGGAACACCGTCATCCGTCTGACATAGAATGGGCAACTACCAAAGCACCAATTAGAGGAATATTTCTCCAAAAGGCTACTTATTACAAAAAATTACAAGTGAGAGACATACAAGAATTGGAAACTAAAATTAAATTACTGGATCAGGATCTAATTGGGAATTATAGTAAACAAACTGAAACTGAGTTATTAAAATGTCAGAAGGACCTTTTTTTACTACAAAACAGTAAATTATCATTTTATGAACAGAAAATGCTGGTAAAATACGCCAATCACATACAGACCCCTTCAAAAGCATTAGCACGTATCATTAATCAATCAAAAATACCTTCTCAAATCTCTGAAATACACTTTAATAATAAAACATATACCAATACTGAAGATATCATGAAGGCATTTGAACTAATATTTTCTCAAGTATATGGTGAGCAGCAGGAAGTAAATATAAATAAGAGTAATAATGATTTTCTGCAGAAAATTATCTTTCCGAAGATTGGTGAAGAGCTTCATATGAACTTAGTTAAACTAATTTCTTCAGAGGAGATAACTGATGCAGTTAAGAAGTTGAAGCCATATAAAGCTTCGGGACCGGATGGTTTGACCACGGAATTCTATAAAACTTTTAGTGATATATTGGGGAAAATACTTCCACAGGTATTTAACTATATAACTAACAATAAAATTACTGACCCGCACTTTAATGCTTCGAAAACTATTCTTATACCGAAAGAGAATGCTGATTTACAAAACGTGGATAACTATAGACCTATTTCACTTTTGAATATAGACATGAAAATTATGACATTGATTTTGGTTAATAGATTGAAGAAGGTAATTAACCTGATAATATCAGAAGAACAAGTCAGTTTTATAAATGGCAGACAAACTACAGATAATACGTTATCACTTCATACACTGATTTCTTATGCCACTCACAGGAACTTTAATGCTTATGCACTCATAATTGACGCGCAAAAAGCTTTTGATAGAGTGAACTTAGAATGTTTGTTTGATATTTTAGCATGTTTTAATATACCTCAAGAATTCATTTTAACTTTAAAAAACTATATAATAATCCCTATACAAATCTAGTTATTAATAGGAATCTCTCAAAAATAATTCAAATTAAGAATGGTACCCGCCAAGGATGTCCGTTATCTCCTATATTATTCAATCTATATTTAGACCCATTATTTCTACATATCAAACAAAATATTTATCACAATGCTCCAATAATGTATGGTACGAAGACTTCCATGGCTGCTTTTGCGGACGATCTGAATATTTACTGCACAACACCTATTTCAGATATTAAGAAAATATTAAAAGCCGTGGAAGACTTTGCAAAATTATCTAACTACAAAATAAATTAAAAAAAAAAACAAGGTATTCCCGTTAAAGACGCCTACAGCCTTCTCGCTTTTACCATTGGTAGGGCAGGTAAAATCCGAAGAAAAAATAAAATATTTAGGGGTTGTTTTTTCAACAGATAATAGAGACTTTTACGTAAATAATGTTAAGTTAATTTGGGAGCAGATAGTCTCTGATTTAAAAAGATGGAATAATCTGAAATTACCAATAATGGCAAAGACCTCAATTATTAAAATGAACATACTTCCCAGAATATTATATATCTTTAGAGCTACTCAAGTTCAAATTTCCAGGAAATTCTTCAAACAACTTCATACAGAATTAGCTAGATTTGTATGTGAACCTAGAAAAGTTAGGATATCTTATGACAAACTGATGACTCCGAAAAACAGGGGTGGGTTAGAACTACCGAATTATTGAATAATAAATGCTAAAAGAATTCTAAGAGTAGTTAACTTTGATAGGTTCAATTCGAAATGGGCTCCTAAGTGGTTGATTCTGAATCATAAGCTTGTTGCTGGACTGGGTATTAATTGTAAGGCATTACCTTTTTTAAATAAAGATACCCTTAAAATGTATGCTTTGATGGAACATATCAGAATATATATAATATCAGTACAAAGTCTGTTTAACTCACTAAATCTCTTACAATATATGATGATTTTTCAACCATTTCATAAGAACCCAAATTTGAAAATTGGTAATCAGTTGATAGACCTTAAGAAATTCCCACTTATAAGTGAGTTAACCATACTTGATTTATATCCCTTTCTCGGTATCTCAATACATAACATACTAAGAGAGATGGATCTCCCTAACTCGTATTTAATTATAATGAGACAGTTAAAGGACTTATCAATAAGCTATTTTAGTAATAGGAATTTCAAAATTAAAGAAGAAGATTTAAACATTTGCCTAAACTTATGGCAAACTTTAACACAGGAATGTAAATATATAACAGCGTCATATAGTTTGATGAAAGATGTGAAATACAATAACCAAATACTTTTATCGAAATACTGGATGGAGAAATTGTTAACGATTGAAGCTAGTAAAATAGTGAGAGCAATTAACTTAACCTTAAAATCAGTGTCCCTTCAAAAGTTATTATTTACTCAGTTGATGATATTTAATAATGCTTATTATATGCATCTCACTTTACATAAATTTAACTCAAAAAATTCACCCAAATGCCCATATTGTATAGATCAAACGGCTGACCTTTTACACATGTTCTGGAGTTGTAAATGTATTTTTAAACTCTGGAATTCTTTGAAATTCCAACTATAAAAAATGGGATATCAACAGTCTAAACATTCTTGGGAGTTTATGATTCTGCATATTCCGCCAATTAATTTGGATAGATCCCAAAGGATCATACTCGTAAATATTTTTTTGTTAATGAAGCTGTATATAGCTACAAATTGATTGAATCTATCCCAGACTTCATGGGAAAACTTCAAGAGTGTAGCGATAAAACATATCTTAGCACACAAATTACTAATTAATGATCAAAAGAAAAGTGTAAATAATACAAAAATATGGGAGCAAATCTTTAACATTGTCTTAGCTTAAGGATCCAATCCACTTTTCTCCGGGAAGTACAGACTAATTATGGAGTTTTCTATAGATAAGCTTTATATTGATACTAGATTTTTATTTTCTTTTTCTGTAATACCTATTTAGAAGTATATATTTATGTATAATGACTCTATGCAACTGTTGGAAGCATTCATGTATATATTGTAAATATGTTGTAGTATTGTATTAACATTTGGAAAAAAAAAAAGAATTATTATTGAAAAAAAAAAAGAAAAGAAATGGTACAATTAGTGATACATCACAGGTACTTGTAGCTTAGTGTCTTACTTAATATACAGAATAGGGGCAGACAATACTTGTGGCATAGCCAGCCTTATACATAGGTGAACTTAACAGTTGGTTGGGCATCTGCTAAGCTAAGATGCCTTTCTACCATTACTTAGTTGTCTGCTTGCTTATTAAAATAAAAAAAGTTAAAAAAAATAAACAAACAAAGGGCAGAAAGATGCCCTTATCTGAGCAGTGCCCTGTGAGGAGAGGTGCTTTGAATTTAACCAGTAAATTCATGAACATTCATGAACAGTCATACTTCATTCCATGTAACAACATGGAATGGAAAGCCCACAGATACTCAAGGGTAAAGGGACGTGGGTAGTAATGTGGATGAGAGCAATAATAGCAGCCAGTCAGAGCATCAGATTTTTTTTAATCCTGGCAGGTAACCATGTACAAATTGCCACTGGCAGCTGTTGAGTGCAAACAGACTATCTGCCAAGGTTCCCAATTTCACAGAATGTCTCTCTCTTTGTCTTAGAGTTTTGGATTATTCATCATGAAATTTCTGGGTTTCTAGTAAATCAAAACTGGTTGCAGTCAGTAAATGATCACAGATATTTCAACTTTTGACTTCACGTCATTCAGAAAATCATGCTAACGCAAACCAGTTATTCTAAGTAAATAACAGCAATATTTAAAATCTGTCCCTGATTTTTGGCTTTTGTTTTCACAATATTTTGTTGTTTTGCTCCCAGATTGTTTCACTAAGAAATTGCTAGAGTATTTTATTGACTTATTTAATTTGCTTACAACGATTGACTTATTTACATTGCTTACAACAATTATGTATTCATATTTTAAGAGTTTAACATCTGAGATGTACACAACAAACTTAACTATAATTGCTGGGATTGTTTTCAAAAGAAAACAAATGTGAAGGATGAATGTGATATGTGTGCTTTATTTTGTAGCTGTTGTTTATGTGAAACATTAGTGAAATTCATTACAAGGCCATAATTTGTTTTATTAAAATCAGACATCTGAAGTACAAAAATAAGTAACTATAACTGTTGGGTGGTGTGGGAGCTGTCTGGGGATGAAGGCAAGTGTCCCTCTTATCATTACTTCATTTTAAGCAGTCACTAATCTATAACTGCAGGTGTAGTAGGTATTTGTGTGCAATAAGATGGAAGTGTTTATTATTGTGATGGCTATTTAGTTAGTTAGTTAGTTAGCTAGTTAGTTAGTTAGTTAGTTAGTTAGTTAGCTAGTTAGTTAGCTAGTTAGTTAGTTAGTTAGTTAGTTAGTTAGTTAGTTAGTTAGTTAGTTAGTTAGTTAGTTAGTTAGTTAGTTAGCTAGTTAGTTAGTTGTGTGCAATAAGATGGAAGTGTTTATTATTGTGAAAGCCATTTAGTTAGTTAGTTAGCTAGTTAGTCAGTCAGTCAGTCAGTCAGTTAGTTAGTTACTTAGTTAGTTAGCTAGTTAGTTAGCGCAGTTGGGTATCTGAGGTACTGGCAGTAAAGTAGATGTAACTGATGGGTACAGAGGCTATATGTAGATATAGATAACTTACCTTTGATGGTCTTTGGTCCCTGTTAAATAGCACTGATCTGGTGTGGCCGAGGTGCTTTCAAACAATGTATTTATTATATTTGCTTAAATTGGTGTGAAACTACAACTGCTATAGTAATACATGTAGATGGTGGAGTTGGAGTGTATCTGAGAGAAGTGTTTGGTTATAATGTCTTTCATTTTCCATTATAAATATCAACAATGCACAGGATAAGTGGTATTTTTGATTGTCTGGCAGAATCAGGATGTATGTGAATCTAATTTATTGTTGGCACCATTGCGCAGGGAGTAGGATTACCATGTCAGCAATTGGAGAGATCTCAGAGGTTTCTAATAAATAAGATTAAGGGACTCCAGCACATGCCTTACACAGACCGACTAAAGTCCTTGTCACAATACTCAGTATCGTATAAACTTCTTAGGGAAGACTTATTCCTGGCTTACAGAGCAATCTCCAACCCAAACATAATGAATTTGCTGCACACCTGTAATCAAATGGAACTAGACCTACCCATTCCAGGGACCTAAGTATGGACTGCGACTTGAATAGAACATGCTAGAGGGACAGATTTGTCTCCCAGCAACTGCCATGTCTGTGGAACAGGCTACCAATTCATGTGAAACGGATCACCTCTATGACACTGTTCAAGAGGAACCTGGACTAGTGGATGGGGCATCATAAATTCATAGCAGGGATAGCACCCACAACTCTCCTGGATATGAGCACTCCTTACTAAATACAATCCTGGGTATTGACTACCATTGGGATGAAACGGATAGACTTGAAGTGACCTCTGAGTTGATAGCCTAGTAACCTCCTATGATCCTATGCATGTCCTATTACTGTCAGTGATTACAAGGTTCCCTTCTGCATGTGAATAAACATTTCTATGAACTAAAAGTAACTTGGCATTATCATACTAAAGCACTGCTGATGAGCACAGCTGTTATTTTCTTAAAACTCTCTATTGTTCCTTTTTCCTTTATTCTCCTAAACACCACACTATCACAGTTAGTTGTTTCTTTTAGGTCCCTCATATTTTCAATTTAGCTTTAGTCTGTAAATCACAGGTATTGTCTATGCCAACTATGTAAATTAAAACTTGTATAAAATATTTTTAAATATGTATATAAATCCTGTTCTGTATATTTTCATGTAAGTTGTAAATATTTTATGTATGTATTTGTATATTGGGGCTTTTTTCCTCATTTTTTCATAGAAATGTGACTTTACAATCTCAGATGGACTCTTCTATTAACAAATATAGATAAAACAAATAAATAGCGATCAAATTATTAACTCCAATGTTTGCAGCCAAGCAGTTACAATTAAGTTGTCACATTGATAAATGAATTCATTTCCCTACAAGTGCTTGCTGCCTGTCATTTCTGAACTGATTTTCTATGGACTCTATACAGACTGTCCCCAGTAGTGTTAATTTCATTTCTATCATTTTACTGATTTGTTGTGTATAAGCAATGCAACAGAATGACCGTTACCTGCACAATAACAGTTAACATTAACTCTGTGATAAAAACAGGGCGTTATAAGGCTCTGAATATTGCTGACCAACAATTTGCATTCACCTCTGTGGTTAAAAAGTGCTTTTTGTCTTTGTCACTGCTGCTTTTTCATTTCTTCTGCTTCTTCCTTGCAGCCAGTACTGTGGCACTGTTTTGACAAATGTTTAATATCTGCCTTTACACTGAGTCCAATAGTTCCTGCACATCTCTTCTGAGTGATGCTTTCCTGAGCACTGCTGACTCTTGTCACATACTTGAACAATTCTGAGCCCTTTTGCTATTGCTTTTTCTCTAGTACAGACACATTCATCTGCTTTACTTTTCAACTGACTCTTGATGTAGAGACTGCACTAATTTAGTCATTCTTTTTCACGATAGCCTAATTCAGGCCTCTTCCATCAATGACAGGGGTTCAGGAAGTGCCTATACATAAAATGAAGTGTCACAAACTACAAGAATACTGCATACAGATCATGTACATTTTACAGCCACTGTGTCTTTAAATGCATTCAACTGTCACTTAAAAATTAATATTTTTCTTCTACAAATTCTTTATTCTAAGACTACATTTTAAGAGTGTACAGTAATTTCTTATCAGATTTATTTAATTTATTGTTTCCCCTGCTAGATGAGCTATAAACCTAACTTGTATTTCCATTTAAATGAATTTACTTTGCAGTTTCAGTTTAAATAAGCAGCACTAATTATGACCATAAACCTACCTTGTTAAGTCCATGTAGTATGTTATTGCCATTTTTTTTCTGGCAGTATATTTGCAGATCTTTATAGGTCCATGATATTTTCTGCATGCTTAGACGTCTATGAATACTTTTAGTCTATGGCCATACCTAAACTGGACCTTTCTTTATGCTTTCATAACACATTGCAAATTGCTAGATGTTTGCAAATGATTTCAGTGAGTGTAACTGAGCAGTTGCTGTGTTTACATTCAATTATTAGCTTTTATAATGAACTGTATATTATTTCCAAAAGTTGCCAGTTCATATATGTGGGCATAACCATATTAATGTTCTTTGTATAAGTGGGAGTTGATTGCCATATATCATTCAATAATAAACAGTACTGTGATGCTTGTGCACTGGCCCGGCAATCAAGGAGCCTCAATCCTCACCACTAACACCAGTAGGGCATCCATATAGGGAAAGGAAAACAGAATACACAGACAGTAAAGTACAATGTCCCTTAAGAGCACACAGAGATCACAGTCAGTCTGGGGCTGGTTTCTCCCTTTCTCTTCAGGTCCCCAATAAGACTCCCCACTGGCACAGCTACAGGGTCCAGATCACAGCTAGTGGGCAAGCTAAAACCTCCAGCACCCTCTCTGTCCAACCAGTGCTTCGTGTTCCTGCCCAAGTAGCTGACACACACACACACACACACACACACACACACACACACACACACACACACACACACACACACACACACACATTTTGAGATAAGAGTTTATACAACCACACAGACACTCTTAGGGTAGGCTGGCACAGGTTCTCCAGCTGTGCCCCTTTTGCCCAGACTATACTGTAGAAATCACTGCCATCACCCAGCTAATATTTATCACCTACTCAAAGACCCTTAAAAGTATGTCCAGTTATTACTGTGTAATATTATTATACAAATGGTAAGTGCAACTTAATAGTCAAGACTTATGTGGAATGACTTGGTGCAGTATCACTATATACATGCAATGTACTTTTAGAGCTTAAATTATCTCTGCACAAAACAGCCACAGTTGAAAGGTTTAAAAATATTTAATAATAAATAATAAAAACACAAGACAATACTTCTTACTACACAGTGCTAGTCAAGTGTTCAGAGAGCACAGAGAAATGCTTAAAATAATACCGTAGAGAAGTTCTGACATCGACACTGAAAAACACTTAGTCTAATCTTCCTAATTCCTAGCTATTTCTAAGAGAAAACACAGTTCTAAAATTCTACTTACATACAGACACAGGCAGAGATCTGGTGAGTTGGATGTTCTCAAGACAAATGTTCTAATGCTCTCATTCTGTCTGTCCTTAAATTGATAAAACAGTATCACTGATTCATTTAGGATTACATCATTTCTTTCTGGTTTCCAGGCTAACAGATTCTCATAGGTTAATGGCCCTTGATCTTGCAGCTGGTCAGGAAGCCAGAACAATAAAATAATTCATACATGCAAATTTTAGCAATTAACTCTGGTCTCAAGACAGTAGGCAGGAGGCCTCCTCTGGACATCTTGGCTCCGAATTTTGAGATCAAAGACAGTCATAAAATGCTTGACTTAACTTTCTTGCAGCAGAGTGCACTGTTGTTACATGTTTGCAGTTCTCATGAACACAGATAAAAGCGTAACGCTTATTAAAAGATCAAGTGATTTCGTCTAATAAAAACTAAGACTGTTTGCAGTTCCACATCTAACAGCATTTTTTACTATTTAAGAGAACAAGCCTGTGGCTTATATTAATATTTACAAATGACAGAATTATCTACAGAATTCTGTATGGCTAGGCTGGCAGCCTTTACCTATCTTCACAAGTACTATCAGTTTTAATTAATTTAATTTCCAAAAATGAGATATAGGCATTAACTTATTTTATATTTATTATCACTGTGTATGTGCAAGTGTGTGTGTGTGTGTGTGTGTGTGTGTGTGTGTGTGTGTGTGTGTGTGTGTGTGTGTGTGTGTGTGTGTGAGAGTGCATGTGTTTGTGAATGCCTGCATGTGCTCATGTCTGTATCTTTTGTGTGAGTGGTTGTATATTGTGTGTGGTAGTGTGTTGTGTGGCTCTGAATGCGTTGTGGGTATGCGTGTGTGTGTGTGTGTGTGTGTGTGTGTGTGTGTGTGTGTGTGTGTGTGTGTGTGTGTGTGTGTGTGTCATGTTTGTATTTGTGTGTGTCATGTTTGTGTGTGTGTGTGTGTGTGTGTGTGTGTGTGTGTGTGTGTGTGTGTGTGTGTGTGTGCGTGCGCGCATGTGAGTATAGTTTGAAACACAAACCTTTAAAAATTATTAAAGACATTCTGACTTTTCCTTTACTCTGTGATTCCATCTTACGTCATCTTTCCTTCTGCATTTACATTTAAATAAAAAATACATAATTGATTTAGAAGGGTTTTTAGCACTTTCCTACTACTGAAGGAGTGGTAAGATGTTAAAATGTCTTTTCACTCTTATTAAGACCTGCAAACTGGAATCACATTTTGGATCCTAATGTCACATAAAAGGGTTCTCATCCAGGAAAAAAAGAGTTCATTGTTCCCCTCTACTCGACACTCATTAGACTCATTATAGAGTACAATGCCCATTTTGGAATGTACCTCATAAGACATCTGCAGCAGCTGGAAAGGTCACAGAAGTACCTCACAAAGAGGATTACTGGCCTCAAACAAATGCCTTACAATGACCATCTCAAAAAACTCCAGCTTTACTCCGTAGCATATCACCTACTCTGAGGAGATGTCTGCCTAACATATAAATCTATGTCAAACCCAGAGCTGTTGGACATGCTACACCTAAAGAAATCCCAGTCCCTCCGAGCTACACACTCTAGGGACCTAAACCTTGTCACCACAATAAACAGGACATGCTGGAGGGATAGATTCCTGTCCCAGAGACTTGCCGTACTCTGGAACAGGCTACCCATCTATGTCAAGCAAAGTTCTTCATTAGCACTCTTCAAGAAAAATCTTGATGAGTGGATGGGAAATAGGAAATACACCCCAGGGATCACTTCTGTGTCTCTGCTCGACAGTGGCACAGGAAATAACTTTCTTGGGTGGCATAAGCCAGGGAACCTTGTTGGCTAGGCTTACTTAGGCCCTTGGGCCGATAGCCTAGTACCTACCTATGAACCTATGAACATGATTATACATCTGTGTAAACCAAAAACGGAACAGCAAAAACTGAACTGATACCACACAAATTGAATGATTATACATCTTTTGACAAATACAAAATTAAAAGTCCATTCATGGCTATGTTGGTAAGCTACAAAATAAATTATCTTAGGGAATTCAAAGCCCTACCATATATGTTATGATGGTAGAGGGGTGAGTTTTCTGTCTACTATATATATGTCAAAGGCCAACTGACCTCAGGAAAACTTATATTTCATTTAACAGCTGTTTCATTTTCTATTATTCTTGCCAAATGAGTTCTGATTAAGCCATCAAAAAGCATAGATTTCTAGCTAGGTAAAATTACATGCATCAGTTTGTAGCTAGGTGAAATTGCATGCATAGATTTGTAGCTAGGTAAAGTTGCTCCCCCGAGAAATCTCCCATTTGGCACCCCACTTAACAAAAAATGAAAGTTTAGTATCGATGTATGTATCTAACAGCCCTTTGTTACACTTAAGGAAAACACACACACACACACACACACACACACACACACACACACACACACACACACACACACACACACACACACACACACACACACACACACACACACACACACACACACACATACAGACACACACACACACACACACACACACACACACACAGAGCAGGGCCTGCCTTAGATAAACTGGTGCCCTAGATGAAGAAGCTGGATGACACCCCTCCCCCACTGCATAACACATCCTGGCCCATTCACACTACCCAGGTTACTTTTTTGTCACAGTTTCTATTACCTACTCTTAATTAGTTTTCCTGCAGTTATTCATTCATTCATTCATTCATTCATTCATTCATTCATTCATTCAACATCTATACATGGCTGCTCTCTGATAACTGCAGAGGAAAATCTACATTTATCTATAGGGATTCTAGATACACTGAGGTGTATTTTAAGAGGTTTCTTTTAAACAACCTTTTCATCCAATTGTTTGAACAAAAACTATGGTCAAAGAAATAAATTTAGTCTTACTGTTCAACTTGTTTTTTTTTTTTCTGTGCCCTTGCAGCACATTGTAATTGGTCTAAGACTATAAAGCAATAACTGGAGTGGAAATAATTGTATTAAGTGTGGTCTGGGTGCCCCCAGAAGCCATGTGATTTCTAGATGCTCTGACATATTTTTATTTTTAAACAACCTTTTCATCCAATGATATCTTGAGAAAAAAACATTATTAAGGTAAGAAGTTCAGTCTTATTGTTCAGTTTTCACTTTTCAATACTTCCTAACTGATAAGACTATCCTGTAATGACTTAAGGAAGCTGGGGTCTGGAAGCCATGGGGTTATAACTGTTTTGAGGTACATTTTAGAGCTTTTTCCAAATCTTTTGATTAAGTTATGGCCTGAAAACATCATGTGTATGAAAAAATAATGTAATGCTTTTTATATCAAGGAAGGAATAAACTGTATCCAGGTTTTGATGCTCATAGCTGACCAAACACCAGCTCTCAGTAAACTGGGAAGACAAGTGATTTTGAGTATATTTAGATCTTATCTGGGAATAGTTAGTCACTTTCTCTGTATCTCATCCCCCCGACATTAAATTGGGATTAAATTAAGGCACAAATGCCTCAGATTTATATTTCATGCTGCTGCTACAATTGTTATATATATTCCGTGCCTCCTCATCCCCTACCCATAAATGACAGACACCTTTTGTATACCCTGCTGATGCCAGACAGGAACAAAGCTGAAAACTTCAAATAGAATAGAGCATATTTGCTTTCAGAGATATATAAACAGTATGTTTATTTATTGTCCCACAAAATATAGCCACCTGAAATTGCATTGGATGTTTATTGTGAGAAAAAAAAAAAGAATTAGAATAAGGATAAACCGGTAACTGAAGACAGTGAGGTAATACCACCATGGTATGACATATTCAGATTAGATAGTACTACTAGGAAGGGTGATGGGGTAGCTGTACTGTAACAATGAGGTAATACCACCAGGGTACGACATATTTAGATTAAATCGTACTACTAGGAAGGGTAGTGGGGTAGCTGTACTGTAACAATGAGGTAATACCACCAGGGTATGACATACTTAAATTAGATCATACTACTAGGAAGGGTGGTGGGGTAGGTGCACTGTAACAATGAGGTAATACCACCAAGGTACGACATATTTAGATTAAATCTTACTACTAAGAAGGGTAGTGGGGTAGCTGTACTCTATAAAAATACACTACATATTGCTACGGTCTCCCTACAACCACCCCAGCTTAATAATGCAGAAATTCTTATTACCAAACTACAGATTAACAATAGCAAATGCATATACATTGTCTGCATTTCCATTCCACCAGGTAATAATACAAACACCCTAGAGGACATCCTCCACTGGTTATCCAGTAACTACCCCCAAGAAACTATGGAGCTTGGAGATTTTAACATTGATTGGAACACCTGTTTCTCGAAATCTTCTACAACCCATGTCAACCTACATGGTTTTACGCAGCTCATATCCTCCCCTGCCAGGATAGGCAAACCCAATAACAAAGACAGTATACTAGACTGGATACTTATCAACAGCCCTCCTATATGTACAAGCCAGGGACCCTCCCATATGACCAAAGTGACCACTGACTTACATACATTATCAAGCACAAGGTGGACAACCCCACCAGACCACCTTTAAAACCATCAGAAATAATAAGAACTTCAGCTCCAGCAATTTTCAAAATGAACCTGAAGCTTGCAATTGGTCAATCCAAAAGCACCTTTCACTGGATGATGCAGTAGCATACTTTAATTCCATATCCGTTACTATTTTTGATTCTCACGCTCCTGCTCGCTCCATTAGAACTAAAACAAAACCTGCCTTGTGGCTCTCAAAAGAGACCAAATCTAAAATCATAGCTAGAAATCAGACATGGGACAAATGGCATACCACAAAAGCCACACTAGATTAACTCAGATACTGACAGCTAAGGAATCACACAAAAAACTTTGTTATACTAGACAACAAAAACTTCTACTACCATCTTCAACAAAAACATCACAACAAACCTCAAAGGTTTGGGCAGGAATAAAGAAACTTCTTCACCCAGGACAGTCCTCCACTCCTACCCCATCAACTTCCAACCATAAATCCCCAGAGGGTATTGCAAATACCTTCAGTAGTTCCTTCACAGAGACTATCCAATCCCTAGCCATTCAACTGGCACCCAGCTGCTCCAACCCAAATTCTGCCAATATCCCAGTCTCCTTTAGCTGTCAGCCTGTTTCTACATCACTTATCAGATCTCTAATTAAGAAATTAAAACCAACTACTCTAGCAGCTGATCTCCTCCCACCAGAGTATCTTCAAAAAGCAGCAGATGTCATACTATATTCCATCTCCATCATAATCAACAGAACCTTATCTGAAGCCACCATCCCCTCCATTTGGAAAATATCTCATGTAATACCACTCCATAAAGGAGACAACTCCTTCGAACTGTCAAACTTTAGACCCATAGCTATTCTGTCACCACTGGCTAAAATTATGGAGAAGTGTGTCCATAAACAAGTTATGCATTATCTTACCCAGAATAAGCTGTTGGCTAACACTCAGCAAGGTTTTAGGCCACACTATGGTACCACCTCATCCTTCCTCACTACTCTTTACCATAAAATCTAATAATGGTACCATTATTTCCCCAGATGCACAAACCAAACTCTTAGGCATCACAATAGACAACACCCTCAAATTTGCTATCCATGTCAATCAAACTATGAAAACCATTAACAAAAAAATTGGGTCCCTCTATAAGATCAAACCTTTCCTTACTCAATTTTCTAGGACTGCTGTTGCTCATTCCTATCCACTCTCCACTCTTCTCTATGCCTCCCCTCTACTCACTAATTTGAAAAAATCCACTCTTAGCAAACTCTCCAGATGTTATAACCATATTACTAGATTTGCAACAGTCACGGCCCCTTGGACCCACCATTCTCACAACCTAAATCTTCTGGGGTGGCTAGAATGGCCTAACCAACTTCAGTACAACCAGCTCATAATTGCCCATAAAGTTCGCAACCACCCTGATAATATGTCTGCACATAAAAATATCATCAACCCTTATAGCAACCTGCGGTCACTTCACTCTTCTAATAAACTACTGGGTCAAACATCCAAAACCAACAACTCTGCTGGGGACTCTGCTAACTTTGTTGGCAAAACTTGGAACTCTCTTCCTGATGATCTTACTCTTGAACCCTCTCTTATTCAGTTCAAAAAAACCTTCAGGCTATACTTTAAAACTCAGTGGCTATGTCCTTGTTCAAAACCCGAGTAGATCTTTCTCTATAGTCTGTAATAATGTTACATGGCCTAGTCAATGTGTCAACACTGTTTTAAAAAATGTATGATTATATTACCTGTGTGCTCAACTGGAGCCTGTAAGCTGTGTGTAACTTGTAATCATTTTGTGATTTTTACTGTATGTTCTACCTTGGAGCTTTTCTCCCTGGGCCTCCGCTGAAAATGGACATGTATCCAGTCGGACTATCCTGGTCAACAAATGTAAAGTAAATAAATTATGTCTCCTACTTGATACAGTGCTATTATGCAAGCTACGTTGACTTTCTGCTTACACCTCTGAAGTTTGTGAGGAAATATAAAGAAATAATGACCACACTGTCGTCAGCCCAAAACAAGATATAGTCACATCTGAAGTTTGGGAGGAATGGTACAGAAATAATGACATTGTCCCCCACACACACACCTACACACCTACAGAAATAAAGCAACCTTCTATATACACCTATGAACACGACTATTTTTTAGGTTAGGATGGGTTCAGAACAAAGGCCATTCTAAGCCCATATCAAAATCCCCTTATATAACCTTGCTGCGTGTGGGGTGGCAGAAGATCTGGGTATTCTGTGATGTATTTACCACTTAAAACAATAAGAAATGACTGTTAAACTGAGCAAGTGACAACAGGGTCATTAACTTTCATCTAGATACCCAAAGCAGTTATAGGCATGTCTATGTACAATTCAGATGTTTGATTGTAATAAAAGAGGATATTGTGTAATGTATTTGACCTTTATTTCAAATAAAAATCTGCCACACATTAAAATATTACACATTTCTTCATATAATGACATTAGTCCTGCAAAGTCAAAATAATAAGCAGAAAGCTAGTCATTTCCTTCACGGAAGACAGACATGGCAATTATAACTACTCTGCTGTGTGTATCAGCTGTCCAGTTAAGCAGTCTTTCTTTTCATAAATGCACACTAGTTCTTTAAAGCCAGATAGTGACTGTTTCAAATGGTTAAAAGATCATCCAGCCAACTACAACCATAACCACCACACAATAGTTATAGGTGCGATACCTAATGGCCAAAAAACATTATTTTGTCTCTACAGTCCACATATACAAGTTGCTACACAATAAAGTTTCACAGTCCAAGTTGATCCACACAAATCACAAAGCCAAAACAAGTATTGCCAAAATAGCTGGCTTATCAGTGCCGGCATAATTTTAAAAATAATAATAGCACTTATGTTACATGCATTTCCTCTCATATTAAGTGTCCACATAAATCACAAAGCCAGAAATATTGGCAAAAATATCTGATTTATCACTGCAATTGTAAAAATAGTAAAAACACTTTATTCACTATGCCATTCCTTTTCTCTCTGTCCAAAATTTTGCAGAAGGTTCCCAATTTTATCTCATTCTATAAATTAAAAAAGACCACCTTTAGGGAGCTTTGCACTAAGATTTGAATGTTACGAGATCTCTGCTCACATGATGTTGTAAACAATTAAGGTTAATGTAACATGAGTGCGAAAGGAGGAAACAGAAGATAATTCAAGTTTAAGAGGGTAAGGGGTTGGGCCTTCCCAAATGATTAATAGTAGGGGCAGGCAAACTCAAAAGCCACCAGCCTTAAGAGTACAACAACAGTTGGTCTGGTGAGTGGGAAAAATCAACTTCAGAGAGAGAGCAGCAATAGTCAGGCAGAAGCAAATCAAATAGGCACTCCAGCTAAATGAAGATACCTCCGACAATTTCTGCTTAAAGAAGAATGCTGTTTCTGAGCTGCTCCCACAAATTAACTTGATATTATTCACTGTCTGCAGTAGAATTATTTTCTAACTTTTCTAACTGACCCTAGCTAAGACCTTTTAAAACTCCAGCAGAACAAACATACTTAAAATAAAGCACATGGAATAATAGAAAATAGAAGTAACCAAATCTTAAATGAAAAACTTCACTTCAAAAATCAAATGCAGAGAGATCAGCAATAGTCAGGCAGAAGCAGGTCAAATAGGCACTCCAGCTAAAAAAAGGATTAGTTTCTGGTGTCATTCAAGGGGGATCCAGTTTCTGTCACCTTGGGATGACATGGTTGAGGGACCTTGCTGCTCTGCCAAAGATAGTCTGCACCTGGCAATGCTAGACTTCCAGCTGCTGGCTAAGGCTCTTGCCCCCCCCCCCCCATCGTACCTTTTTAGGCATGGTCGCAAAAACAAAACTTCTGAAGTAAAAATATCCAGCACAAACAAAATAAGGGTTATGCTACTGAATGCTAAGACTTTAAACCAAAAGCTGCACTCTCTGGAAGAATTCCTTTCCTTGGTGATGTTGACATTTGTGCAGTCAAACAAACCTTGTTCAAAGCCAAAGACAGTCCCCCTGCCTTTCAAGGATACAGTGCCTTCCACATCTTCAGACTGCAAAATGAATGTGTGAGAACCAAAGGTGGTGAAGTATCTATCTACATTAAAGATAAATACTCCATCAGACTGGTTAGACAAGTTAACTGTATGAACCAAGATGCTCATGTGGCTTATTTGGCTTTACTTGAGTCAATCAAAATGCAACCTAACACTCTTGTCACGGGAGATTTTAACTATCTTACCATCAACTGGGAAACCTATATGAACCTCAACTTACTTGCACAAAAGTTCTTTGACTTTGTTAAATCAAATCCCATGGAACAAATTGTACAAAATCCTACAAAGATTTGTTAAATCAAATCCCATGGAACAAATTGTACAAAATCCTACAAAGATTTGTTTATTTATTTTTTTTATTTAACATTTGTTAACCGGGAAAGTACAACTTGGAATAAAGCCAATTTTCAGCAGAGGCCCTGGGAGAAACACTCCAGATGCATGTCTTTGTAAAGTGGGAGGAAACCAGAACACCCAGAGGCAACCCACACGAACACAGGGAGGACATGCAGACTCTGCACAGAAGGCATCTCAGCCGAGAATTGAACCGGAGAACCTCTTGCTGTGAGATGACAATGCTACGACTGCACCACTGTGCCATCCAAAGATATACTTTTATTTTGAAATATACTTGACCTGGTTCTCACCAACATGTGAGACCATTGCTCTACCATAGGTGTAGGACTATCATTAGTAAAATCTGATAACAGGTCAGTCACTTCTGAAGTAGCAATGACTCCAGAACCCATCAGAGGTGAAGTCAGATTAAAAAACTTCACCAAAGCTAACTATACCCTCCTAGTGGTTGCATTACATGATTTCCAAGCCACAGTCACCACAGATGGTATTGGGAACTATACTAATGTATACTCTGATAAACTGTAACAACACTTATACAAATATAAAGACTCTGCTGTGCTACAGACTCTCAAGAAAAAACAAGCCACCCTGGTGGACATCTCACATAAATAAACTAAACAACAAGCATAAGAAACTGTTGTCTAAGAATACCAAAGGAAGGTTCCAGCACTGGAAAAATACCCTCCTAAGCCTAAATAAACAAATAAGACAACTTATAAAATCCTCCAAGGGCAGCTTCGTGAAAACTTTAACAAACATAGCTTAGGATAACCATAAGGCTTTCTTCAGCTACATCCATTGCCTAAAAGGTAGGAACCAGATGTGTGCTGAACTAGTGACCAATGATATCACGTACACTGATCCTGCAAAAATTGCTAACCTACCAACCTACTAGTGGACAAGTTTGGTGAAAATTTGTCCCTTTTATCCACTCCAAACATATCACAAACTGTAACTTCAACAGCTCCCCCCATCCTATACATCTGTAAAGAGCAGGTCATCAAAACTCTGTCCAAGGCAAAAGACACAGCCTCTACGGGACCTGATGGCATCTCAGGCTGTATTCTAAACAAACTAAAACAGGAATTTGCAAGCTCCTTAGGCACCCTATTTAACCACAGCCTGAATACAGGATTTGTCCCAAATGAATGGAAAAATGTGACTGTTATCCCCATCCACAAGGACAGCTTAACAACAGATCCAGGGAATTACAGACTCAAATTTAAGTTCAAAATTCAACCATGTTTTAGTACTGCCTAATGAACACAAATAATTCCAAAATTGAGTAACTATTTTGGTAAATTCTTTGGTAAAACAACCAAATTTACAGACTCATAAGCCTGACTAGCCTTATCTGCAAGGCCATGGAATGTATCATCATGGACCTCATAAATAAAGATATCGATGACCTCCAAACCCTTGATCCAACCCAATCCAGCCTTGTAAAGGGTTGATTTTGCCTGTTGAACCTAATAGAACTCTTTAAAAATGTGACCTTGGCCATAGATGAGGGTATATCTGTGCACACAGCTTGTCAGGACTTGGCAAATGTATTTGACACAATCCCCCATTCATGCATTACTGATAAACTCACCCACCTAAAGGTCAATCCCTGTTAAGTCAAATGGGATTAGAATTAGCTACTCCATTGACCTAAATTTAGCCTGCAATTTTAATAGGACAAGCTGGAGAGACAGATTCATCTCACAGAGATTGCCACTTGTCTGGAGTAGGCTATCAATACATGTTAAGCAGAGCACCTCCATGAATATTAATCTGTTCAAACGGAGCCTGGGTGAATGGATGGGAAACCGCAAATTCTTGCTGGGAATAGCTCCCATATCACTCTTGGACTTGGGCAGTCATTACTAATAATAATCTTAGGCATTGATTAGATTTTTTCTCTTGAAATATAATTAGTGTTATAGGTTAGGCTTAAAACAACCCCCAGGTCAATAGCCCGTTAAATTCCTATGAACCTATGAATGTTGTCAAGTCAACTGGAGTACCTTTCCCTGGATAACATGCTATGTAGCAGTCACATTTTCTTTCAGCTGGAGAGCTTTCTGTATTTCTTAATTTTTTAGAGCAAAGAAATATTGCTCTAAAATAAATGACTAAATCAATAAATGGAGAAAGAGCATTCCTAAAAGTATGTTCTCCTAGGTAGACACCTAGTATGCTCATGCATACGTCAGGACCACACAAACTCACACATAGAAACTCTGACAAGGTTATGGTGTGTACTATGCAAATAGTGCCAAACAATGCTTGTGTTGCAAACCTGAAAGCAGAATTGTAAATTATGCATCCTACAGACTTGCAGTTCATGGACAGATTGACAACTCTCACATGTTACTAATCACTCAGTGTTACAATAAGCAAAACACTCCAAGTGAAAGCTAATAGAGGACACAAATGGCACTGTAGAGAAGATGCTGAGCAATTCCTACAAATGGCATATGCGAAGAGCTGTGGTCAATGCTGCTTAAATAATTAGAACGATTGTTTGCAAGGGCCAATCATCACCTCTTCTGCCTTGTCAACTGTGCTCCATAACAGCTTGCACTTTATGCAACTGTCCCTTTTGCTCCACTGTTGCTATGGCTTCAAGGTATACATTTTAATATATGTAATCAGAGGACTAAGATGCTTTCTTCATACATCATTCAGACTTTTGAATCTTTCACTTTTTAATTTGATGCATTTCCTTGCCTGGCAGATTTATTAATCTATATGCTGCTAATTTCTCATTAACTTGAAGGATTGCACATATGTTTGTACTAAGAAAGTTGCTGCCTGGTGCTATTGCATACCAGCAGAAGGGGTTATTCCATATTGCTTTGAAAAAGTGCAATGGAATTTTACTGACAATTATATGAATATGATTTTATTTTTAATAACAAAAAAACACAAACCTGCAGCATTAAAAGAACTAATAACCAAAAACTGTTTCAGTAATGTAGCCTTGCATTTTATTAATTCAGATTAAGTGCTTCGATCTTAGACATTTAAAAATATTTCCTTGATCTATAATGCTCATTTGTGTATTGCAAGTGTTTTAAACATTTTGTATGCCAAATTATGAACTTGATTTAGTAATACAAAAGATGTTTCTTTTACTTTTTACTGTATGCTGTTTGTGTATAAATGTCATTGCAATTACTTGTTGAATCCAATGACTGTATGGTTATATAGACCAGAAGCGGGGAAAATGTATTTTTTAGACAATTAAGGCACTATATATAACATGTTATTTCAGATGTACAAAATAATTGACATTTGGTTGTGAGAGTCATATTCATTTAATTGGGAGCACTCTTCCATGAAATTGTTCTTTTTCAATGGTCAATTATGACCTCTTATATTTAGTAAGGGGTGCAGATAGTAACGGATCCTGCACAGGAATATGGGGCCTTGCCCCCTCGTAACAATCAAGGCTATCGTTTTCATGTTTGTATTTACTTTTTCATTGAAATAGATTATTGGTGACATAATCATTAATCTTGCAATGCATATCCAAAATGCTTGCATCTTTTTCAGTGTGTAATTACAACTCTTATCACTACAATTCATCAAGAGCACTTCAGTATCAGTCTTTTTTGTATATTACCTTGCAATTTCTCTCCATGTAGTGGCATTTGTTTGACACCTTCTGTTTCACTAAATGCGTCATTTAAGCCTTGCACATATCCTCAGTCTATTCATCCAGATGTGGCTTCCTCATTCCTCTCTTAGCTGCTTTCATGTTACCAACGCCAGGTTGAGGATGACCTGTCCATTGTTCAGTATGCATCTTTTCTCACTTTAAATGGAGTTAAGACTTTAGTGCCTCATGAGGCTCAAAATTAATCTCTGAAAGTCTGGATTTCCCCTTGTAAAACATTTTCCTACACTATTAAACATTTGCATCCATTTATGTATTTTTCCAACCTCGCATCACAAAACAACTGACTGAGGTCTCTAGATAACAGATCAGCTTTGTCAAGAGTTTTGTTAAAGTGCTTCACTTTCAAAGGATTCACATATTCTGTGATTTCTTTTCTAGCATTATTTAAAATTTCAGGCAAAGGAGCTACAGAGAACTCATCTGTATCACTGCGACCATTGTGCACTTTATACTTTGATAATCATATGCTAACAATATTAAAACCCATTAACAGAAAGAATCAATCCACTGTCATGTCCAAACTCAAAAACAAGGAATAAATGAATGCCATGCCAGTCACACTTCCACCAGTTGATTTAAATACATGATTTTTGAAAAACATTTATTTAAAACTTGGTAAGTGCTTCCACCTCTTTCAACATCTAAATTCAAAGAATATATATATATATATATATATATATATATATATATATATATATATATATATATCTGTGTGTGTGTGTGTGTGTGTATGTATGTACACAAAACTGAAAAAAAACGTAGGATCCAAACCAAAGACCACACTGAGGCACAATGAACTTAGCGCTTTCATCCACTTTAATAACGTGAACTTCATCAGAAACCATGAAAAATCACCTACCCCTCCTTTAAATACTTAATTACAGGAAATGATGTAACAAATATTATAATAAAAATTCTTACTATAAAAAACTACAATAGAATTTAAAATGATGAATAATACAATTAATGATAAAAAAATGTATATGTATATATATATATATATATATATGTATATATATATATATATATATATATATATATATGTGTATATCTATATAAATGAGTTTTTACATATGAGGGACTTCATTTAGCCCTGGGAATACATCAGCTCCAAAAAGAAGCTGCCACAAAGCCTCCTTTTGTTCCAATTTGTTATTCATGTCACCTGTAAATATTCCCTTTTCTACATAATCTAAAACAAAAAATTCAAATTCTTCCCCTTCCAAACAAGGAAAAGATCATCCAAAAATCTAGTGTAATGCATAATGTGTGACATAAAAGGGCAATGGATTTTTGGGACCGAATAGAAGGGTAGATAATGTAGTTAACCCTAGTTCAACCCTGATCATAACCTGCAATGGGGTGGCTAGCACCATCACTGAGGTTATTAAAGCAAACTGGGAGATTTTGCAGTTTGATGGTAATATTGCACAAAGGGTTGGGAAGACCCCTAGGTTTGTGTTTAGAAAGGATAGGTCCCTAAAGAACATATTGGAAGGAAGGAAAAAGGATGGAAAACTTAATAGAAAAATTGGAAATTACAGGTGTAATGCGTGTGTATATTGTTCCTTTATACTTGAGACAAAGGAAAAGTTCAGAGTTAATGGGAGGATTATTAACATCCATGGGCACTACAATTGTAACAGCTGTAACGTCATTTACATGGCTAAATCTGAAAATTGTCCTATATTCTATATAGGTAAAACATCTAGGAAATTCAAAGTTAGGATAGGTGAGCACCTTGGTGACATTTGGCATTGCAGAATCACCAGTGCCCTGTACAGGCATGTACAAGAACATCAGGGCCATCCATTTAAATTTTTGGTAGTTCAACAACTGGTCAAAGATGAGCAGGGATGTATACTGGATGTTCATTTGGATGTACTACAACTGAGGTGGTAATTGTATTTTAATGCCTCTCAGTATCCAGGCATCAATGAAATGATAAGTATATCCAGTAATTTGAAAATGGACCACATTTTAGGCTAACTGAACTAATTTGTTATTGTGCAGAATTTAATGTTTATATATATATATATATATATATATATATATATATATATATATATATATATATATATTTATACAGTTTTAAGATTGTTTTAATGTTATTTTTAACGAGGAATTTTAAGTCTGTACATGAAACTTTGTTATGGTAATTAATTGTAACAGTGTTGAAGGGGTTTTATTGCCAATGTGTTTTTTTGCTTTTAATTGATTCTCATTAAAGTTCTGATTGATTAACTGGAGAGGGTATATAAAAGCCTGGGTGTTTTGTGCACATTGTTCTGATGAAGTCTCTTTAGTAGAGAGGAAAGCGCTCAACTCAAATAAAGTGGTTATCTCATTTGGATTTGTTTTTCTTCCTGCTGGCTCTTGGAGCCGTTGTTTTTTCTTTACCTTTGTACTCTTGCAGTTCCAAACATCAGTACATGATAAGGTTCTTAAATGACTACTGATGACCACAAATGAACCTTTATTTATATATTAGCAATATTTACATGCTTCACATATGTTCATTTTCCTTTTGCACCTATCAATGTATTTTGTCTATCTTGTCTTCTGCTTTCTAAAATTATTTTTAAATTGGAACCCTTTTCAAATGCAAAATTTGGAGACACATTCAGTACTTTGATATTGGCATTTAGATATCTAGTATACTTCTGATTGTCCTTATTATTGATTTCTGCTGTCATGAAAACATTATTATTTAGATGGGGTACTACCATTGCCCAGGAACAGCGTCTGTTCTTATTTTTGCGAATAGAAATATGCATCTTTAAGTACTTTTATTAATTAATAGAGGAAAATCCAAAACCTTCTCCAGATAATTTAGTTTGCTAAACAACTAACCAATTAAATTTATTCTCTCTCTCTCTCTCTCTCTCTCTCTCTCTCTGTACACAAGCATCTAATTCATTTTAGTAAACTCATTTAAGAACACTTTATCATTAACAAACAACCACAGTCTAATATTTGTCATCTGACTAAATTTGTTTTTTGCCAAAAGTATGGTTACTGCTAAAATATAAATAAGCATTTGAAAAACTAATTTTCTAAATATATTATGTTTGATTTATATTTTGCTTTATATATAAATTGTTCCAAATAACTATTTTTTTTATATTTTAAATACATTTTTAAAAATGTAGTAGTGGAAACTAAATAAATAAAATAAAAATCAGCCAATATTTTTTGTAAATTGATCATACTAAAAAAGTCAATTAAAAATTGTACATGCAATAAGTCAAAAACAATTGATATAACCCATTGCCACAATACTATATTAGAACAACTTAGGGCTAAGGTCCCCCTCATCCCTACATTTGCTACTATTTCTACTGGTTTAATTGCTGATAGCACTCATGATCACAATAAAATAATAGTGGTTTAACATGCATTTCTTAAATTGCTCAACTAATGTTATGTCTTTGAAAAACTGTTATAACCCGTTATTGTTTCCAGAAGCAAGTCTGATCTTATACTCTGTTGCTAGGTATAACTGTAAATAGATTTAAAACATTCCTAGGAACAATAGAATCACCTTATCATATTGCATTCTAATCAGTGTTTATTAGAAATGCCATGAATCATTTACATATAATTACAAGGTTCAAAAATGGTTTTAATTTAAAACGAATACATTTTATTAATGGCTCAGTTTTGAACCTATGGCAGACTCATTCTAGCTGAAAGGGTGATTTACCTTATTCCTGTTGACCTTGGGTATGCCAAAGATAGCAGACATTGATAGTAATTTTATTTGAAATAGTTAAAAACAGTTTCACATCAATAATTTCTTGTAAAATCAAATTGCCCAATAACCAGTCAGTTGACATGTATGTTATATAAGGTTAATTGCTAGGTACTTTTTAATTACCATGATTAACTTTTTCATAAAATAGCCCTACCTCCCTTACAAAGGAACAACTCATGACTCACCTAATCTCCAAAAATCTATTAACTAACAGTCATCATGGTTTTCGTCCAAACCATAGCACCATCACAGCAATATTAAGTTTTACAGACCCTATCAATCACTTTATAAATAATAGACTAGCTTCCTCAATATTCCTAGATAAGTCCAAAGTGTTGATACAATCTCACACCAAAAACTTCTACAAGGACTTCTGTCTCCTAAACTAAGCCACTCTGTTCTTCTTTGGTTTCATGCATACTTATCAGACTGACAACAAGCAGTAAAATGGTGCCATGAACTCTCTCCTACACTACCCATTAATACTGGATGTTCCACAATGTTCAACCTTAGGTCCTCTCTTATTTAACATTTTTACCAATAAGCTCTATTCAGCAACTGATTCAGCCACAATTATACAATACGCAGATGACTCCACACGTATTTGTATGGCACCCTCCCTCTCTGAACTCCACAAAAAAAAAAACAACACTCATTTATATGTTCATAGGCAGGTTCATAGGTAGGTACTAGACTATTGGCCCAAGGGCCTATGTAAGCCTAGCCAACAAAGTTCCCTGGCTTACGCCATCCAAGAAAGTTATTTTCCTGTGCCACTGTCGAGCAGAGACACAGAAGTGATCCACGGGGTGTATTTCCTGTTTCCCATGCACTCATCAAGATTTTTCTTGAAGAGTGCTAATGAAGATAGGTTCATAGGTAGGTACTAGGCTATTGGCCCAAGGGCCTACTGCTGTAGAATCCTGTCTCTCCAATTCACAATGAATTCTCAACCTCAACTAAACAAAACTAATGTTATTCATAAACAACAAACCCTCAAACCAACAATTACCTTTTCAAATCTACTCCTCAAATACTGCTAAGATTGAACCCATATCACACAAAAAACTTCTTGGTAATACAATTGATAACCTTATATTTGATAAATATATGGCAGCTGTAAAAATGTTCACATCATACTCAGTTCCCCATATAGAGCTAAACGATATCTTACTGTTTACTCCAAAAAATCTGTTGCAAGTACTCATTTATTATCCCCCCTCCTATATGCCTATGCCATTTTCACCAACTTAAAGAAACTTGAACTAACTAAACTTGAAGCATGCTATAATACAATTGCTCAATTTGCCAACAACTCCCCATGTAGAGAACACCACTGCATTGCATTACAACAACTTAAATGGCAAAAACTACCCAACCTCCTTAAACTCACCCAGCTTAGTTTTGCCCACAAGATCATATATCAATCTGAAGGATGTCCAGCTCTTCAAAACTTACTAAAAAACAATCTAACATCAGACAACTCAGATCCTCTGATAAGCTCCTTCTACAAGTAACTAAGTCTAACAACTTCCAGGGTGATTCCCTCTATTCCAATAGTATCTCTAGATTATGGAACATGTCCCCTCAGCCAATATTATCCACTGTCAACTCCCATATATTTAAAACACTTCACAAATCCCACCTAGCAAATTCATGGCTTTGCTCCTGTCTTATTCCTGGCTAAATAATATTATTACAGTATATCTAATTTCTTCCTGACAATCTTTTTTAAGTCACTTTTCTATTAAACCACCTTAATGTACTATCTCGTTCTCACTCCATAACCATCTTTATCCTCTTATTATTTATTCTTTTTACTTTTCTGTGTCTAAATTAACACCCGTCTTCCTTGAAGAGACCTACTTGAAACTCAGACAGTCCCTGAGTAATCTACCAGTTATTGTAATGCATCTGTAAAAATGTACTATTAACTAAATGTCACTGTAAAAACCTATATAAGATTTAACCTAAGATTTGTAAGATTTAACATAAGTTTGTAATCTGCTATGTTTTTCTTTTTTATTGAGGCTACTACTGTTTTTGTATTTCAAATAACCGTATATATTCAATTATGTCATAGTTTATTGTACGTTTTCTGTTTAAATTGCCCCCCCCCCCCCCAAGCCTCCACTGAAAATGGGTTAAAACCAAGTTGAACTATCCAGGTAAACAAATGTAAAAATAAAATAAAAAATAAAAAATGATGAATGTTGCTGCTATACCATTACAGTATTTTTGAATAGGAGTTTCATCGTATATATCCCTCAACAGAGGACAGTGCAGCTCTCCATGACCCCTCAAATACAGGATCATTATATCTTGTATGAGGGGCAGTAAATTAGGAAAACTCCAAGGTGTTGCATTCTTTTGCTCAGTATTTATTCAACCCCATTCATACCCCTAGTCCTGCTGTTTCAAGGGCTGCAACCTTCATTACCGGTTACCATTCAAAACATCTAAAATGCATAACATCTAAATTCAAAACATCGAAACCACAACATCTAAAACCCATAACATCAAAACTTTGCATCACAACATTGAGCACTACAAATCACATGATAATAACATCCCTTCCACCTATACAACACCAAACTAACAGACACATTTTTTACTACGTTTCTGCAGGGGGGCATTAAATATACCAACTTCGAGATCACACTACAGTGGGAAAAAGTTAATTTCCTAACCCCACTGTATCACGATCACCATAAAGAATGCATACATATTGTATGGCCTAAAAACCACGTACAGAGTGGCAAAATAAACACTGTATAAATAGTATAAATTCCTACACTATATAAATAAAAGCTATATAAATAAAAATTATAACATCTCATACTGATACTATAAGAATAACAGATTAAACAATGACATTTACATGTTTCATGATACACTATTCCATATTATACATTTTTGATGTTATAAGATTCGATGTTATGAGTTTTAGATGTTCTGGTCTTGATGTTTTATATTTAGATGTTATGAGTTTTAGATGTTTTGAAGTGTAACTTCTGTACCAGAAGTTTAGCTGTTCTAAGGATCATAGCTTTCATCATCACAATTTTAATAAATACTCATAATAAAGTAATTCTTGATGGATATAGGTTTGCATATTTGGTCACAGAATTATTTCTGTGCTAGCTGACTTGAGACTTAAACGAACAGAAACTGAAAACAGCTGAAATTCATCATACCTCAGAACATGTAACTAAAAGATTTTTTTTTAACTCTACAGTGCATGAGAAATGAAATCAAATATTCATATAGTCTAGTAAAAGGTATATTCATAATTTGCTGTTGCAGCAGAGCCTACACGCAACATGGCTATTCACTTTTCATAAGAAATCGGGTATTATGCTGTAGGGTCTTTACGAACAAGATTATTTTCTGCTGTAGTTTATATCCCATCTTTTTATCACATCTTAAAAGCATTGTTATAAGTAGCCAACTTTACTCAGTCTAAAACTTCCACCCATTTCTTTATTTCAAGTTCTAATGCAGTTACATTTTTGAAGCTGTGTCTAGCTGTTTGATATAAAGTGTGTTACAAGACCATTCTTACTTTATGGTGCCTTAGACTTCAAAGGAATTAATTGCCCATGATGCCACTGGAAGAAGTCGTCAGGATTTATAGCTCTTATCTTTTGATTGTACATAACCTGTTTGACACATTGGCTCCTCTCTGCCACCATTTCACATTCTGAAGTCTGTCACTGTCTCAGAAAATTAGTAGTATTTCATATCTAATCTTTTATCAAGTGCCTATCTTAATGCTATCGCTGGCATGTGTAATCCAGTCAACCTTATCAAACACATTTAATGCTTTTGTAGCTTTTCAGTGATTCTTTCTTATTTTGTCAAAGAAAGAATGTGTTATCTTATAGCTACTTTCTATTACTCTTCCAGGATGCGACAGTGAGAATGACACAACGCATGCTGTATGACTCAGGTCAGCGCATACAATTTCTACATTTTTCAGCAAAATTTAATATAAAAATCTGTTGCATTCTACATATACTGCCAAGAGGAATCTATGCTATTACATTATTTCAAAACTTCCTACATACCAAAACTGCAGAATTAATACACTTTTGTTTAAATGGTAATATATCTGACGAAAAATATTCTTTTTTTAAACTTAAATCATGCAGACATTTACATTTTGTGAGACTGATAAGGTGATAAACAGTAAGGCACTATACAGCTCTAATTAGATTTCCAGCTGAAATACATACTGTGCCTTCTTGTGCTGCATACATACACTTTAATTATAACTTGACTGGAACATAGTTTATTTTTGTCTCATCCCTTCGACAGTTATAATACAATAACAAAAGGTCACCATTTTCTAAAATGGCACCTGTGATCTAATCCGCCTCTGTCTGTATAATACTATGCATTTGGAGTAATCACACATCAGGATTAATATGACTGATTTTAATGAATGCACACTCCAAGGTGCACAGATGTCAGTCTCTAACCTTTTTGGCCAAAGGATGTATGTGTAATAGCAGCTTTGGCAGGAATATTACAATGACAGAGAGTCAAGGTCGATGCCATTATGAGTCATCACAGGCTTAAGCACTTTTACCATAAAAACAGCACTGTGGTTTTACAATGTCCTTATTCAATGACAAAAAAAGACATGAAAATAGAAACTCATCCACCAGTCATGAATAAATTAACTAGGAAGAGTCTTTTGCAGTGAAATAGGGTGATACCTTTTTTGTTTAAAATGAGAATGATTCCTAATTGCAACTTCTAGACACTGAATAGAAATACTAAAACATTAGAAAGCAAAAAGGTATAGAGCGTTCAGTCAGTGTGGGTTTTATGTCAATAATTACTCAAGGTTCAATGTTTATTAATGACTATGTGACAAAGTCCCAGCTAGTTCAGGAACATTCATTGTATATGTGGAAGCATGGTTATCTGAAGTCTGTTTCTACATTTTTTTGTAATATTTAAAACATAGTTATTCTAGAAGATATGCTATGGCATATTTAGAAAAATTACATAGTAGAAATAAAAGAATCAGAATTATGTATGCAGCTTGACTTGATAAAGATAAAGGAATTAGTCTCACAGTTTCTGTCTTCTGTCAGTTCTGACATTATTCCCTCAACAATTTAGCCTTTCTTCTTTAAATTAATTATGATAAATATTAAAGTACAGGAGTCAATTAAGGATTTTGATAACTAAAGATATATATGTCCATACATACATATATATATATATATATATATAATGTATAGCCCTTACAGCAATATGTGTTCTTATATAACTGAAATGTATTGCTCTTAGCGCAGTATTTGTTTTTTTTTTTTCCTTAATAAAAAATACTATTACATCCGAGCCAAGGATCATCACCTATTGGATATTATCTGTAATGTCCCAAAATATATTACATGAAATGTAAACCAACAATTCATTGCATACTGTATATTTTATTACATGGTTTTAGATGTAATGTTGATCTTTTTAAAATGTGTCATGTATTTATCTGCTATATTGCTTCTTTAAAGAGTATTCCATGGATTATTAAAGATATACATCATATCAGTCATGATAGATATGCACTACTACTGCTCATCAGTGTGAAGTCTGCATGTGTGTGTGTGTGTGTGTGTGTGTGTGTGTGTGTGTGTGTGTGTGTGTGTGTGTGTGTGTGTGTGTGTGTGCATGTGCGTGCGTGCACATCTATATTGGAATGTGGAAAATGATCACAATAACACAAAAGGAAGACAATGTGAAAAAAAATAATTATGCAGTTTACTTACAGAATTCAAGCATACGTTTTATGGGATTATGCACATCCCCTAATATGGACTTAATTTCTCTAATAGTCAACAACACACAACAAGACAACATTGCAGGCTGATATGTTATTCAGTGTCTAGCCAAATTAGTTCTTATTATTTTTCAAATGATTGCTTTGTGTTGTAAAACAATTGCATTGGTATGACTTTTAAATGGCAGATGTCCCATCTCATTCTATTGTCTTATCTCTCATTGATCCATTGATGCATACACATTTCCTAATGATAAAGACGTAATTCTGATGGTTTGCATCCACATGCTCTTACCATGCATTTAGTTTTCTAACTTTGCTCTGTGATAATATAAAAGATTTCATTCGCACATTGATGCTATTGGGGGCAGCACTGTCACTGTATGTGGTGTTGCATTAGCTTCAGATACCTTATGTTGCACATGAAGAATGCCCTAGTTCCAGTTCTGTCATATGGCAGTGGTATAACCTGGAATAAATATAGTGAGCAAGTGAATAACAACATCCTTCAATGTTCCATTTCCTTACCAACATAAATAAATGTAGCCATGTGATGTATTGCCGCACTCCTCTGTCTTGAAATCCCTGAACTGCTAATAAAACCAATGAAAGTAGACAACTTAGCTTATTCAGGGCAGCATATCTGTTGTAATTCAGCATACAGAAGATTATGATGAGGTCACCGATTGTAATCAGATTACTGTGTGTTGAAGATATAAGTATCATGAAATTTAACTTGAGAGCATGTTTTTTTTTTCTTTTTGAGGCTCAGTGAAGTATATATGAGCTTCTAGCCATTGTTCTGTAATGGCTGATAATGCTTTGCTAATGTTCTTCCATAAGAATGAAGCTTAACATCAATGAAAATTAACGGCACTTTTCTGATATTAGAAATGTACTTATCAAGTCTGTGTTTTCCCTGATTTCAGAGCACAATCATTATTTGTGTTACTGCAATCATTTTGTGATTATAATCTATAATTCCTTTGCATGTACCTATTAAAAAAAATTGGAGGGGTTTTAGATTAGCTTTTTTATTCTATGAAATCTAATATTTACTCATAGCAAATTTATGAGCCATGTATGGAATTAGCTAAATTCCTTCATTTCCCAAATGTGTGCTATAAGAATGAAAAACAAGTTACAAGAGTAAATGCTATGTATAAACAGTAAATAAAATATAGCCACACATATAAAAAAATAGAAAACAGACATAATATAAGTGATTATGATTAAATCTTCAGTCATAACAAACATTATGTGATTACGGAATGGATGTGAAGATGTTTACATCGAAAATCATAAAATACTTAAACACTGTCATAAAGTAGACAAAACAGAGAGTCCCTTCTGAGTAACTATCAGCTTTAAAAGCTGTTAGTTATTCTGGCCTGCTGCACTTTTTGTTTAAGCGTGACAGACTGAAGTATCTAAAAGTTGTTTTTGCTTCTGCTGGGTTGTGTGGTATCCAGCATTGGCAGCCATTTTACTCTGGCATGAGACTGGAACTCAGCAGTGTTCACAGGTGTCTAACAAAGCTTTTTAAGCAGCTTTCCATGGTCACAAAGGTGCTTAACAAGTGAGGGTCTTTTTCCTGATTTTACACCATAATTATGAGCCTTGTCACTGACACCAAGCATGCTAAGGTCACACACAAGCTCACTCCTTCTGTGACAACATAGGGAGCACATCACAGAAACAGAAAATTGATTGTCACTTTTGTATATATTATAATCCCAGTTTCAAAACAGTATCACATCTAATCAACACACAGACATGTACACTCCTTGTTTGGCTGCATATTCTTTGGCATAGTGCAGAATATATTAAATGAAATCACTGTGCTTTTGGTTGTATTTCCTCATTAACAGTTCTTCTCAAGGTTCCTACAACATGTTTATTCCTTTTTCACCATCGTTTTCTTTCTTGCCTTCAAAGATGCTACATGTTTATGGTTGAATAAGTTTTAGAGTGGCACAAATTTTGCTTGTGGTTTCCTTAGTCATGTATTTAACAGTTTGAGGGTTTTACTTTGCATACCATATTTCATAATGTTTTAACACTAGAAACTTTCTAGACATCACTCTGCAGTTGCTGTCATGGAAAGAAAAGTTGAAAATGTCATACACAGTATGTATAATTAAAAAGAAAGAAAGAAAACTATAACAATGTAAAGGAAAATGTTCATAATTCTTTTTGAACCAAGCTACAGATATTTAATTGGACACTAGTGGAGACTGGCTGCAGTAAGGATGCAGTATTAAAAATGTATAATCTGTTTTTCACAGTGAGCCAGGGAGGTGTGGCTGTGGCTTCAGACATGTGTCCTGATCCAGGATTTCCAGAAAATGGGAAAAGAGTGGGCTCAGATTTCAGGTAATGAATTTCTATATGTGCATTCTACTGTGTAGAATTAACATGTACCTTCTTTCTATTCATTCTTTACGGTCTGCATTTTAAGATCTCTTACAACTTTTTATCTGTTTTGATTCTATCTGCATGAGGAGAATTTGTAGAACTAGTACAGCATTGTGGTTCACGTGGTTCATAAGTCAAACTGCCCTGCTCACTAAAATGGGATTCATAGTCAAGCAGCTTCACAATAATGTTACATCTAATTAATACTGTAATTGCATGGCTGGGAATTGTTCAGCCAAGCACATTCCCTCCCATTCTCTGCAAGGTTGTACCTCTGGTTGTTAACACAGGCTATCATGTGCTCCCTTCCCAAAGAATCACACGTATGCGCACACAGAAACAAGCAGACACATTTATAAAGACACAGTCACACAGACACATGCACACATACACACAAACACCATGCATAACTTCCTACCTCAGCACCTGTCTGCTAGTGAAGGCTAGGTAGAGCAGAGCTGCTTTATTTAGCAGCTCTGCTCTACTCAACCTTCCCTGTCAAACACTGGAGACTAAACACACACACACACACACACACACACACACACACACACACACACACACACACACACACACACACACACACACACACACACACACACACACAAATACATGAAGATATACACATAAACAAGCAGGAGCATACATGCACATATAGAGGCATGCACAAATCCAGTGCCAGTACACCCTGCATGCATCTATGTCATCTACCACACACAGACACACACAAATACCTGTGTGCATTCTGTCAGTTTACCCATTCAAACCTTATCCCTGTACCATGCAGAGGTATACATTCAGGTACAAACACACACACACACACACACACACACACACACACACACACACACACACACACACACACACACACACACACACACACACACACACACACACACACACACACACACACACACACACACACACACACACACACACACACACACACACACACTACTGACTTTGATCTTCAGACTGGCAGGGCAAAGTTGCTGTACCTCACCCTGTAAAGATTTGTCTATAGGAATGAAATGTATACGTACAACAGTGCTACAAATTATGTACACTTATGAATTTTGTGCACTGCTATGCATTGACTTTTCACAATGTACATGCCTATAAATTATCACATTGCACATGTTTTCAGTGCAAGGCAGTGCACTGGGATGTGCATTGAGCTAATTAGACCGCAACCAGACTACTCTGCTTTTACATGTAGTACCTTAAACCCTCACTACCGTAGCACAGCTTGGTCTGCATGATGTCTATGAAATGATAAAACATGAGACCCCAGTCCTGGATAAAGTGATTCTATAACATTCAAAATAAATTAGACAAATCACTACTGTATATCATAATGTTGATCTTTAGGTCCCACAAAACAAACTGACCTATTTATTCCTCATCGCCAGGATGATGGTGGATTTGGGAGAATGGGGCTTGATCCAGACAGCCATCAGGAGTGTTTTGAAGTTTTTTTTTTATATGCATCCCCTGCATGCACTCAGGTAAGTGTCAATGAGGAAACATGGAATGGACTACAGTAAAGGGCATTCTCTCATTCCCGTATGGGATGTTTCCTCCCTGGAAACCATGTACCTCCTCATAAGGCATGAGAGGTTTTTGAGTCTCCACCAGGGGAATCACCCCTAAGTTAGCATATCCCTCCCCTCCCTTCTCCCCTTCACTCCTTCTCTTTCCAGCTTGAATTCTGTAATGTCAGGGTCACTAATCTAACCCTTATTGCCTTGGTTACAGCCAGGATTCTGTCCTTTTTGGTTCACAGCCAAGCATAATGGAACCTATAAATTAAAATTAATATGTTCTCAGTGATGACCTCTTTCAGGAATGACTACATTGCAAACTACTAGTGAATGAACTGTTATTGACATTGACTATAGACAAATTAGGTATTTGCATGAATGTACAATAACATAAATAAAAAAGCACCTGGGAATTGGAAGTGCAGAATGTACACTTAGACACCATTTATTACAGTTGTATTTGACTTTTTAGCAGTGTGTTTTTACAGTCATCTATTATTTCATGTTACAGTATGCTCTGTGACATAACAAATGCCATTTTACCTGGTTTTGGTCATGGATGTTGCTGAGTAATCTGTTTATCACATAGCCTGTGTTACCAGCATTTCTTATCAATATATGCTTATATAGCACTTTAAAATGTGTGCCGTACTTACACACTTTAAAAGGCAATAGTCCATAGACATGGTGCTATTTGACTCATCTGTACAAAACAGTCAGGGTGCTGTTTATGATTACATGTGCCCCTGGATAACACTGCTAGGCATGCTTACAGATTAATAATATCCCTTTTATAACTTGTTATGACTAGCATATGACTTAACAGCATACATGTGCCAAATGCTCACATATTGCCTATGGGTTATACAGCAGTCAGACTAGAGCAATATTATTTTGAACCAAATAAAAAAGATATTGTCACTAAGCACTAAGGCAGCATAACTCTACTCTACAATATGGGAGAACAATGGTCACTAAGAACTTGCATGCGAAAGCATTGCCCATTGACAGATACAGATGACATGAATTCATAGTGCTGGCTTACCGTCACCATGTGACAAACATTTGTGACTTCAGTACAGTGAGTAGTCAAGGATACTGAAGCCACAAGGTATGCCACAGGAAGTGGTCTGACCCCGAAGCCATTGACAGATACAGAAGACCTGTTTGCGTCCTTGAGTGTCCCATCTCCAACTAGTGGATATCTGACAGTGGTGTGGAGAATGATGCACTTTCTCATGCATAGGCATGTGTTTCCAGCAGAAAGCAATAGCCATATTCTGTCCTGTATGTGCACTAATACATGTGCATGTCCCAGTAAAGCACACTACCATTTGGAAATCGCTTACATCCTTGAGTGGTAAGATATCATGTTGTGAATAAAAGTTCACAAGGAAACTGAGAAGTTATGTTGTTGTGTACAACACAGCAGACATGGATGCATCCAGACACCTGCATTTAGACCTCAGCATCCCACGTATGTATTCTGTTCACTTTCCTGTTCAGTCTTGGTGTTACAGGCTTAAGATGGAAATAGATATCACTATTCAGTGACCCAGGTGTTATCCAATTTCTCCTCTAAGACATAAACTGTGTTATGAAAGAAACTAGCATCTTCTTAACTGTACTACAGGAACTGAAAAATGATAAACCAAAAATAAGGATTTGTTTATACAAGAGGGAAAAATCTGGAAGGATTCACTTTTTATACAAGTGTTGAAAAGCAGGATTCCATTTGGATGAGTACCTTTAGATGTATGAAGTGTAATGTATATTTATGGATAACATGGTAGACAGGTTCACAAATATCCAGATAACATGGGTGAAAACAATTTAATAGTTTATTAGACCTGTGGCATATAAACCTGGAAAGTGTTGCCACTTCTTAATGAAAATGTCTATTTATATATAAGAAAGAGAAAAAGAATATTCAATAAAAGGACAAAGGAGGATTTAAGGGGAAAATATCTTAGGGTAATTTGTCTAATGCTCAGCTAAATTTGCTGTGTTGGCTGAGCACGCAGATTTCTGTATTGAGGCCTACACATTATAGGGAAAGATACCATACCTTGGAGACAACCCCACAGAGACGTTAGTTAAAGTTGAGTCCTTCACATCATGTAAGCTAGATTGTGATGTTGGCCATCATTTGATTGCAAAGTTTAGTTAAAAGGATTACGATACTAGAAGGGAATTAGAAAGCAAATGTAAAGAAATGAAATGGAATTTTACTGTTGCAACAATCTCCTAATTAAATGAGTTCAGCTACTAGTTAATTTACTCACATGGCATATTTTAATGGGTGTGTGTTGAATTTTAAATGTTTAATTTTCTATTCTGCTTGAGGAAGAGTATATCAACTTGAAAGTCTGTATTAAGCTGTTATCATTTTCATCAGTTTTCTGCCTACGTGAGGTTTCTGTCACATTACATAATTAAAATATTATACCACATAACATCATTGAAAAAAGGCCATATTTTAATGAGAGGAAATACTGATCTGTGTTTTATAATCCACACTTGTAACATTTACAGACATTAAAATATTTGCCAGTTTAAAAAAGATGAAGGCAATATCTAGGAGAATGTGATCTCTGATGAGCACAATAGAATAGTACAGGCTAATGCCTACAACTTTTTATGGCCTGATTATGAATTGAAGCCCACTTCAATATATCAGCAATACTTAACATACTAGTTAAATAACAACAACACCTAAAATGTAGCTGTTCCTCATCCCAGAATCCATTTTCTCCATAAAATATTATTCCTTCTACACTATGAGAAAGAAAAGCATTACTAAGCCATTTTTGACATTCCTATTCTATTCTGTTTTCTCGGGGTACAGCATTTGGATTTTGGATCACATTTCACAAATCTGATTCCTCAGCTTTCATTGTTTGCATAGCCCTGCATTTTCCTTCCCTCTTGGACCAGTAGTGTGTTGAACCCACTGGGCTGTAGGCTTATCATGATGAAACCACTTAACTGTATTCTAACCAATGAGTGAGCAGCTTAGTGAACTGACACAATGGTTGAAAACAACAGAGCAGGGAGGTTAACTTTAGAAAACGATGTTTTTCACTCATTCACAAAAGCAACTTCTTACAGAGAAAAGAGTAAAAACCTATTTGTCTAAAGGAGTAAATAATAAAGGTGGTGCTTTCTGTTTAGAAATTGTTGACTTAATCAGCAATCAAAATACTTTCAGTCCAAGTAAGAGGACAAGAGTGGCACAGCGGTGAAGCGGTAGCATTGTCGCCTCACACCAAGTGGTTCTCCGTTTTGATTTTCGGCTGGAGTGCCTTCTGTGTGGAGTCTGCATGTCCTCCCTGCATTCACATGGGTTTCCTCAGGGTGCTCTGGTTTCCTCCCACATTCCAAAAAAATGCATCTGGAGCATTTCTCCCCAAGCTGCTGCTGAAAATCGGCTCTGTCCCATTTGGACTTTCCCAGTAAACAAATCTTAAATAAATAAATAAAATAACCTGATCTAAAATTAAGGGCATGCAGTAAGGAGTGTGAGATTATCCTTATTCAAAATAATCAAATAAATACATAAATATATAAATAAATAAAAAAAAATAAAAATAAAATCACATCAGCATGGCAGTGCCCATCTGGGCATTTTTGGATAGAACAAATTATCAAAGAATCCTATTTCCTCAACTGATGCAGATACATCAGCAATGCATGATGGATGAAGATACCGGAAAATAAATTTTAATATTCAAATCCTAAATAATACTTTATGGTAGCTTGGTCTAAACAGGTATAGGAAAAAGCAAAATGCTTTGTCTAGGATAATAGATCACATATCTATCTCATCAAGAAGATCAAACATGTCCATACACACGTCCTTGGAACATGGTCACATAAAAAGCCATATGTATATAAAGTTTGCCTTGCTAAATATAGTTGTAGATTAGGCCAACAACAAGTAATATAGGATATGATAATTTAGAAAGGCAAACAAAGAGCTGAAAATTTAAACAGTATCTGCTACTTGATTGTACAACAGGAAAATGTCTTCTCCAAGTTATCATGTATACCAGGAGCCCCCACTTTTCCAGGTAATATCCTTAGAAAACTTCACTTTTTTATTTATTACAGAAGTAATTATCTCAGTATATGTTTTTCCTTCTGTAAGTCCTTACAGTGTAGATATTCCAGGCCATAGAATCATTTCATCAGCTTTCTTTGTCTGAAGTATAAACCATTACTATATATTAATTCAAATGAGAATATGTCTGTTTATAATCAGAGTTAGTTGCAAGGTAGTAACACCTCCCATTTACATGTGGTGTGAACCCAAAAGTCTCAAGTGAGACAACATACTGTTTCATGATTGCAAACAGATGTTTTTGATATTTTATTTTGGTTTACTTTACACACCTTCATGATGCATAATGCATTTAGTGTAGATATTAATCTTACTGTGTAACACAAGTGGGTTCTTCACTGTGATAAAGAGATTTAACCCTCTTGTGAGGTTTGACAAGTATATACACACACACACACACACACACACACACACACACACACACACACACGCACACGCACACACACACATACAGACACACACACGCACACATGCACACACGCGCACACACACACACACACACACACACACACACACACACACCACACACACACAGTCATTTAGTTGATTTTCATTTTCAGAGATTTCTATTAATTACTGTCTCAGAAACCAGACTTTTTGATCAGTGTTCTCTATATTTAAAACTGGATGAAGCATGATATGTAGATTCAGTGTAAAGTAGGGAATATAAATATATATGGTTATGTTTCACAATATCAACAACCCACTACATCAGCATGCACTACATCGACCATCAATGGTTGAAATCTATTAAATCAAGCACAAAAAATGGTTTATGCAAGGGGAGAACATGCCATACACCATGCTATGGTTTAGACAAACTCAGTCTAGCAGGCCCAAGCCAGTTTCAGACATACAGGCCCGATATATGTACCATCATCTTTGAACAGCTCTTCTACTCCTACACCTGTTTTGTCACTGCATACCAGAATCTCCCACCAGCATGTTATTATATTATTCACCTAAGTTCATATTTTTATCCTCTTTTCTCATGGAAAATATTACATGTGTCTGCAGTCCAACTAGTGCTGCTGAGCTTACCTTCATTTCAATAATCATTGCAACTAAAGACACCTAGAAAAATTTGTATCTCATTCTCAACGCCTAAATAAAACATCATTTATTGTATTTAAATGAGTTCTCCTTTCATGGATTATATTGGGCTGGATGCACGAAGGCTTGCACGGAGTCTAAGAGTAGTGTAAGACGGCACACAGGCAATATGTCTGCCGAGCGATTCAGCAATAGCCGGCAGGGGCGTGCATGAGAGCTTCTAAAGCTACTCTAGCATGGACAGTATTATGGTATGCAAATTACCTCATTTGCTGCTGAAAGCTATGCAAATGAGGTAAATTTGCAATTCAGGAAACACTAACCTATCCGTGGAAGAGTAGTGTTATTTGAAGAAATGTACTCCGTTGGTAACGAAGTACCATTCTGCAAATAGCTAAACGGAGCTATGATAGCTCCAAATAAAGGATGCATCTAGTTGAGGAAGCATGCCAATGGCCAAATATAAGGCCATTAGCATTTGCAAATGTTGTAAATCCTTAAAATCCATTTTTTTCCCTATCGCCGATGTTTAAGCATAGCGCAGTGGCATGCAAATATGCTGCGCTTTAAATAAAATGAAAAAAAGTGAAAAAAAGTCACAAATGGGCATTTTCACTAAATATCGCAAGGTTGTTCTGCCATGCAGGTGAATGGCAGGCTGAAAACAACATGGCCACTGAGTAGTGGTTGTTAAGGGGGGGAAGCTCAGTGTGAGAGATGTAACCAAGCATTAGTAGGCAATCTTATGCAAATGAGGATAAGGATAGTGAATCCCAATTTTCCCCGGCATGTGAACCATGTCCTTAGAGTGTAAGTGTAGGAGTAGGGGAGTAGTAGAGTAGAAGATAGGTGACATCATGAGGGGGTATGTTTCAAAGACTGTAAGCTGATTGGAGCATAGTGGCTTGTGTTTGCCCAGAGTTGCTCAGGATTGCAAGAGGTGTGTCTACAGTTGTCGTAGATGAAAACAAGAAACCAAAGGTGTACGCCGTGGATATATCTGAAATTTCTTGCAAAGAGGCTCACAGCATGTGTGCATATGTGCGCTTGTTTGCATGGTGTTGTGGAAACAGAAAGGGAAAAATAAAAGAAAAGAAGTAGTAGGAAGTTAACCAAGGAGAACTAGCAGAGCTGCCAGGTGAAATATATCAGAATCAGCCAATGACACAGGCAGTAGACTAGCCCAGCCCAGCCCAGCATTTTAAACTCTTCAAACAGCAGTCTACCCTGTTTTTCCCAAGAACTCTGCAACACTGCAGTATACAAAGAGTGAAAACTTAAAAAGCTTAAGTCAGACAAAATGTTAGGTGCTGCTATTGCTATCATAAACCAACATGTGCATGGTGCTGAGGGTGGTGATGTTGTGAATGCTGCTGAGCAACCCACAGTGAGGAGACGGAGAAGAGTGTACAGACCCAGGGTAACCTACCAGGGGCTACATGAGCTGGAGATAGTGGAGCGCTATAGAGTGGACAGAGACCTCCTGCAGCAAATTGTTGAGCTGTGTCGGCCATGCCTCACACACAAAACCAACAGAGGGGAACCCATCCCAGTGGATACCAAGGTAGGTGTTGGCCTATGAATACTAGCTACAGGTACCTTCCAGAGACCAACTGGTGATATGATGGGGGTTTCACAGGCATCAGCATCCAGGGTACTGCACCAGTTCCTGGATGCCATGTCAGCACATGTCGGTGAGCACGTATATTTCCCCAATTCCAGTGAGGCATTGGCCAGCAATATGCATCTTTTCCACCAAATAGCAGAATACCCTGAGGTAGTGGATGCAATAGACTGCACGTACATACACATCAAAGCACCACCCGGTGAGTGGGGTAGGGTCTACATCAACCGCAAAGACTTCCCCTCCATCAACTGCCAGGTCATGTGTGATGCCCAGGGCATAATAATGAATGTGTGTGCTGGCAGCCCTGGAAGCTATCATGATTCCCACATCTGGCATCTGACGCAGCTGTACCAGAGATTTGCCAATGGGGACATCCCTGATGGTCACCTAGTGGGGGATGCTGGATATGCACTAGAGCCATGGCTGATGACACCCATCAGAAATGCACACACACCAGAACAAGAACTCCATAATGAGGCACACGCACAAACAAGAAACATTATTGAGCATGTATTTGGGATGCTCAAGTCATGGTTCTGGTGCCTGGACACATCTGTTGGAGCCTTGCAGTACTCACCAACTACATGTACCCAAATTGTCATGGTATGTACCATGCTACACAATATGATCCTGCGAAAACAGCTGCAGCAGGAACAGCATGGGGCAGGGCCAAACAGCCCCCCACCATTGCCAAGGCCTGCACAGGCACAGCGTAACTCAGAGGAGTAACAACCTGAGCCTGCCCCAGTAGGCAGGAGGAGGTGTGCCCAGTATGCCTTAGCCTTGGCAAAGAGGCAACACATAGCACATACACTGACTCAGTAGGAACCCTGAAAATGACACCTCTCTCTGACTCGCACATACAATGAAAGGGATGCCTAACTTGACACTACATGTTTTCAAACATGTATAGGGAATATTCTATGTGTATCCAACATAGGCAGCCCTGCAGCACCACCTGTGGCATGATTGCCCTATTTTAAGCAATATAAAGCAGTGCTAAGCACATTTTACCACTATTTAGCATATTTAAGTACAATTGCATGGAGCTGTGCACCGCGCAAACTAGCGCAACATCAGGCAACGTTGGGCAATGTTGGGCAATGTTGGGCAAAGTCAGGCAAAGTCAAGCAAAGTCAGGTATACACGCTCACAAACTACTTTACTGTTCCTTAACCAGTCAGGTCTGCCCAGCAGAAAAATAAAAAGCAGTGACAGGGCTTGAACTCAGGATACTGTGCACTATAGTCACAGTACTGAACCACTAAGCCATGACAGCATTTCACTGGCACAGACATAGCAGGACAATTTTAGACTAACGCAAACACAAACAAATGCTGTATCATGCCCTCTGAACTTCCCCCCAGGCCTATGCAGACAGATAGCAGCAGACCAGGCAGTGTGATGTAGGTTGGGTAGGCTGTGAAGTCACAAACTAATATACATGAAATTGGAAGCTAAGATCTGTAGTACAGTAGTATGCCTCAAGCCAGTATGATAGGCAACAGTACAGACTGAAATGGAGTACCTGACATAGCAGTGCAGGCCTAGCAAATGTGTATAAGTGTCAGGTGAACCCCTCATCCTATGAACACCCACAGTAACAATCAGGTGTGCCCCCCGGGTAGAAATGTACAAATAATAGTTGTCCCCCCTGTATGTAGAAATGTTGATAAGTCTATGCAAAGTGACTCATGGAAGCCCTGCAGGCACAGCATGCTTCCTGTCAATGTACAACACAAAGGTGAGCCCTGAAGTAAAAAACAACTTGATTTTTCACACACATATAGTATATATGTCCATACTGGGCATGCTCACACACTTAAACAAATTTAGCAAATTTCAGTCAGCAACATACTGAAAGGTCATACTGGGCATGCTCACACACTTAAATAAATGAAGCAAATGTCAGGCAGCAACATACTGAAAGGTCATACTGGGCATGCTCACACACTTGGGCCATGTCTGAGTACAGCAGTGGGCCACACATATCTGGCAGTTGCATATGTTTTACCCCAGGAACCTGTCACTATTCATCAATCCTGCCTTGTGCACACAGTTATATGAAAACAGACAGATATAATATATGGAACCCTGTCATAATCAAACTATGTACCACAAGTACTTAAGTTGTTCACAGAAAGTGAAAAAGCAAATAAGATCAATAAACCTGCAATCAGTATCATGAATAAACAATGTGCACTCCAAACATTATCCAGTCCATGTTCTGGCAAAATAATCTGTGAGGGAGTCCATAGAGAACCATGATGCTTCCTTCCGCTATGTCATAAATAGCAATGTACACTCATGTATGTCCTGAGTCAGTGCAAACTGTAAATGACTGACATTGCCAACATCCTGTCAGACAGGCTCATACAAACATACCCCTCTCACTGACAAAAGACCCTATCATCATACCTGGAGATTGTGAAAGCACAGATATCACATACAAAATTCTGACAGCTCCTTCCAAACCTGAAAACAAGGCATCTATGGGATTACATTGTTTCCCTAGATGTGTCATAAGTGAACTTCAGAATAAACAGACCCTGCACCTGAACAGTCTGTTGAGCCTCACCCTCTGTACAGGATATGAAACTGTTGAATGTGTTACAGCAACGTTTGGCACACTCCACAAGTATTGGTGCACAACAGACCATGGGAACTATTGTTTTATAAGCCTATTTAGCATGATCTGCAAGGCCATGGAGTCCATCATGATGGAACTCATAAACAGAGCTATTGAGAGCCTACAAACACCTAGCCCTACCAATTTTGGTTTGGTCAGAGGCAAATCATGGTTCCCAAACCTGCTAGACTTTTTTCAAGGCAGTCACCCAGGACATACATCAATGAAAAGAGCTACACACGTCCCACATAGACCTTGAAAAGCCTTTTTCCAACATCCCAGACATATGTTGTATCCACAAAATCAACAACTTGTGCATAAATATGTATGTCATCTGATGGATTGCCAACTGGGGCACAGACAGATCACACAAGGTAAGAATTGTGGTCTCCTGTTCAAGCTGGTAACAACTGCTGTCCCCCATGGCTGAGTCCTGGGACCCCTCCTGTCTGGTGTATACTTTTCAGAAATACAGACAAACACACGAGGGCTATGTTTAGCAAAGTTTGTGGATGACTGCAAAAAAGTTGCCATAATCGATGGTTCAGACAACAGAGACATCCTTAAAAAGGGTCTCAGTCAGACAGATGTGGTGTCAAAATGATGCCCTCGAGCTACAGTCATACAAATACCACATAGGTGCCAACACCCTAAATATGGAGGTGATAATAAGGGATCTATGGACACATGTGGATAGTCATCTCTGCTTCCTGAAATACATTCACAAAGTGGTCAGACAATCATGCTATGTGTTCCCACAAACTGCCAAGGTCTTTGCATGTAGGTCAAAGGAGGTTCCCTCTACTCATCAGTCATCAGACCTGTCAGAGAGTACCACAACACACTTGCAATGAATCTGATTAGGCACCTGCAGCAGCTGGAAAGATCACTGAAGTACCTCAACAAGAGGATTACTGGCCTCAAACAGTTGCCCCATGTAACAAGACTGAATTTAACTCAATCTGTACTCTGTTGCATACTGTCTACTCAGGAGATCTCTACCCAACAGACAGGTCCATGTCATGGAAACACTCAGATCTGCTCTGAGTTACAGCTCAATGGCACTAAATATACAGACCTAACTGATATTGCCAACATCCTGGCAGATAGGATCAGTGCTAACTTTACCCCCCACTCACCCATGAAAGAACACATCTCTATAACGGAAGACTGCTGTCATCATGGCTGCACAGGTAAAAAAAAACACTCTCCAAAGCCAGTATCACAGCATCCATGGGTCCAGATAACTTCCCAGGCTGTGTTCTACACAAACTACAGAATGAATAGGCATCACACCGATGTACCATGTTCAGTCATAGCCTCACCTCAGGCTTTGTGCCTGCTGAATGGTGCACAGTGACAGTTATCCCACTACACAAGGGAGGAGACACCATGGACACCAGGAACTAGAGCCCCATTAGCCTGATGAGCCTGCTGTGCACTGCCATAAAATGTATCATCATACAACTTATAAAAAAAGACATTGATAATCTCCAAACTCTGGACCACAACCATGTTGGGTTTGTAAAATGCAGATCATGTCTCCTAAACCTGATAGACAACATTGAAGCAGTCACCAGAACTGTAGACAAGGGTAAGGTGGTTCGCACAGCCTATGTAGATCTTGCCATGGCTTTCAACACCATCCCCCACTCTGGAATTATAGATAAACCAACTTAACTAGGTAAAAATTGCTGTCACAAGATGGATTGCCAACTGGCTTACTGACAGAATACACACTGTGAAAGTAGCAGACTCCAAGTATGACTTTGGACCAGTGATGAGTACAGTACGACAGTGTTCAGTCCTGGGTCCTGTCCTGTTTTGTATCCTCTTCCCTGAAGTAAATGTTAACATGGAAGGTCTCTGGCTAATGAAGTTTCCAGGTGACTGCAAACTAGGAGCCATAACTGTAAATACTAAAGATGTGGACATCCTACAAAAGGGCCTCACTGAGACAGATGCCTGGTGTCAAAGCCATGGCCTCAAGCTCAATACCAATAAGTGCATTGTCATCCCCTTTGGTAAAAACTCTGTAGCCATGAACTACATAGGTGGTAGTATACCTAACACTGAAAGTGTGATAAGAGACCTTGGGTCACAGGTGGACAGTGGACACACCTGTGATAATCACATCCCAAAAGTAGTCAGGAAATTCTTCTACATGGCACACCTCATCACAAAAGGTGTCTCATGCAGAATAGAAGAGGACATTGTTCCCCTCTACTCATCACTCGCTAGATCCATAACAGAGTACAATGCCCCTTTTGCTATGTACCTCACAAGACATCTACAACAACTGGAAAGCCTGCTGAAATACCTCACAAAGAGCATTAGTGGTCTGAAATACATGCCATACACAGACCATCTCAAAATGCTCCAGCGGTACTCTTTCACATATCGCCTACTCAGAGGTGATCTCTGCTAACACACAAAGCTATGTCAAACACAGAGCTGTTGGACATGCTCCATGTAAAACACTCACAATCCCTCTAATCTTCGGCCCCAAAACCCAGAGTGAAATACAAAAGGAAGGGATGTATCCATTTACCTTACAGATACCCACATCTTCAGGTTAGTGGCACAACATGAGGCCTTGGAGACCATGCAAGTGCAACTAACATTGGGCAAAGCTGCTTATCAGATTGTAGCCTGCTACAGATCACCTACCTTGTCTCTGGAACCTTACTCAGTATTCCTGAGAACAGTGGAAAATATAAAGGCACTATTAAACACCATTATACGAGGAGATTACAATGACCCAAACACTGAGTGGGAGAATTACTCATGTACAATGTCCTTTGTCCAATGTTTCCTATAATTTAAAAACTCAAACACTCTGGAACAGCTGGTCACCACACCCACTAGAGGTGACAACATACTGGACCTGATCATCACCAACATGGGGTACCAGTGTTCCACAACAGAGATAAACCCCTCGCTGGTAATATCAGATCATAAAGTAATCACACAGGACATCCACATCCCGCCCCCCTCCAGTCAAGGAAATGACTGTGAAGACATTTTCAAAAGCAAACTGCACACTTCCCAAGACCAAAGTGGAAAGTTCCAAAGCCCTATTGCTATAGGATAATGCTATACAATCTGCCGAATCATTTACAAGTGCATTCTATGAGCATCTACAGGGATGCATGGATCGAGACATTCCAAATAAAACCAAGATGCACTCCTCCAAAAATAAGAAACCAATCTGGTGGTCGTTGCCCATAAATAAGCTATATAACAGAAGGAGGAAACGAACACATGATAGAGTAAACTTCACAAACGGAAAGGCATCACTGATCATTATTAGGAAGAAACAATGATCACTCATAAAATAATCCAAGGCCAGTTTCTAAAGACAAATTGCCAAGGAATGTAAGAATAACAACCGCAAAGCCTTCGTTAGCTATACCAAACATTTAGGTGGCAACTCTCAAATATGCTGTCAGCTACTGCAAAATGGCAAAAAATACACTGAACCAACTTACATTGCCCACATCCTGGGGGACATGTTCAGTGCAAACCCTCCCATCTCCCCCAAAAGGTCCTATGTCCATCCCAGAAAAATGCAGAGTGCCAGACTTCATGGACATGCAGGTAAAAACAGCCCTCTCCAAAGCTAAGAACACAGCATCAATAGGACTGGATGGTGTCCCAGGCTGTGACTTACACCAGCCCCAAAAAGAACTACACCCTCATCTACATTCACTGTCCAGACTCAACCTTACCACAGGCTATGTACCCAAACAATGGCATACAGCAACAGTCATCCAGCTCCACAAAGGGGGTGCCACAACAGAACCAGGAAACCATTGCCCTATAGGCCTACTCAGCCTGGTCTGCAAAGCTATGGAGCAAATTATCATGGAACCCATAAACAGAGACATTGGGGACCTCCAGACACTGGACTCTACCCAACTTGGCTTTGTTAAAGGCAGATCCTGCCTCCTAAATCTAGTTGACTTATTTGAAACAGTTACCAAGGACATAGATGGAGGTGAAAGTAGTCCACACAGCCCACCTGGACCTCACTAAGGCCTTTCAACACCATTCCCTACTCTGGCATCATGGACAAGCTTACCAGCTTGAACATTAACAGCTATGTCAAAGGATGGGTGGCCAACTGGCTCACAGATCAAACACACATGTTCAGAGTTGCGGGTGCCATGTCCGACTCTAAACCAGTTACAAATGGCATCCCACAGGTCTTGGTCCTGGGACCCCACCTGTTCAGTAGATACTGCTCAGAGGTACAGGTAAGCACAGGAGGAGTATGGCTGAACAAGTTTGCAGATGACTGCTAACTGTGGTCCATAATCAACTCTACGGCTGACACAGACATCCTCCAGAAGGGTCTTACATAGACAGATACCTGGTGTCAAAACAATTCCCTCAAGCAGAATACATGCAAATTACCATATAGGTGGTAATCCAGTATGTACGGAGAATGTAATTATGGCCCTGGGGACCCAGGTAGATAGTAAACTCTCCTTTGATGATCACATTGCCAAAGTGTTTAGAAATTCCTTCTATGTAGCCCACCTAATGTCACCTAATGTAACCCACTTTGTCTAGTCTGATGATGTCACCATCCTACAAATATACCTGTGGAAAGAAGAGCTCCCAGTAATGTGTATAGCGTGTCGTGTAAATGCATACTGCTCTAGTATCATAAAGTATTTAGGTAGGGGTTTGAATCCTGCACTTGACAACTGTATGAGAGTGTGTGTGTATCCCCTTGCAGAGGAACAACTTTTTTGGAGACTACTACAACACCTTAAAAGTGGTATATGTACCTTTGTCAAGTCTGATGATGTCACCATCCTACAAATATACCTGTGGAAAAGAGAACTCTCAGTAATGTGTGTAGCGCATTGTGTTAATGCATACTTCTCTAGTATCATAAAGTAGTTAGATAGGGGTTTGAATCCTGCACTTGACAACTGTATGAGTGTATGTGTGTATCTCCTTGTAGAAGAGCAACCTTTTTGAGACTACTAAAACACCTTAAAAGTGGTATACTTATCTTTGTCAAGTCTGATGATGTCACCATCCTACAAATATACCTGTGGAAAAGAAAACTCCCAGTAATTTGTATGGCGTGTCATGTTAATGCGTACTCCTCTAGTATCCTAAAGTAGTTGGGTAGGGGTTTGAATCCTGCACTTGCCAAGTGTGTGCTCCTTTGGAGAGGAGCAACCTTTTTGAAGACTACTGAAACATCTTAAAAGTGGTATACTCATCTTTGTCAAGTCTGAGGATGTCACCATCCTACAAATATACCTGTGGAAAGAAGAGCTCCCAGTAATGTGTATAGCATGGCGTGTTAATGTGTGCTGCTCTAGTATCATAACCTAGTTAGGTAGGGTTTTGACAACTGCACTTGGTGAGTGTGTGTGTGTGACACAGTTGGTCAATGTGTTGTGGGTTTTGCTTTTACTACTGTATGACATATCACAATAACAACAGTATGTGCATTGCATGTCAGGTAGCTTTGTGGCAAATACATATACGTACATGTGACCTCAATTATTTCATAGGTAGGAACCCTGCTTTCTCCATGAACACATCTGTTATCTTTGCCAGTATGTGCTGCCACTTTCCAGACCTCAGGTCACATCTGTATGCTTGTGACAAGCCCAGCCACTGCAGTGATCCCTGGCCTAGGTCATCCGTGTCACACACACTCATTATGGTTTCTATTGAATAGTGTGAGTGAGGGTTTATGCCTGAGGTATATTTCAGACCTGTTCAAATGCAGCAAAGTCTGTCAATGATGACTATTCATTATAGTTGTACAACAACCTTTGTGGATATGCATGCAGACCCCTTATTGCTTATGTGATTCACTGAGGGATTTCAAAATACCTTTGGAAATGTGATTACCAAAGGAGAGATGACATAACACTTGGCTGTATGTACACATCGGTACCTGTTCAACATATTGGGGGCTGCTACCTATGTGGTAGTATGTTTTGTAAATGTGGATGACTATGCTTTAGTTGGCTTATAGCTTTACAGCATGGGTTTGACAACAGGTATCTGTCTGTATGATTCCCTTGTGGAGGATGTGTGTGTCATCTGGAGAATGCATTATAGGCCACAGTATGCATTTCCAGATGTGGATGGACATATCCCTACTGTGTTTGCTTGTACCTAAGAGAGCTATATGCCAAACAGGAGTGGTCCCAGGAATGGGTGCAGGTGAAAACCACTGGTTACTGGCATAGTATAGTACCTGAAGGATCCAAATTTTACTGTGTGTCCTACATCTGTGTGTCAGTTGTCAAAACATCATCTAACGATTGTTTATGGTGAGGCTGTTGAGGTTATGTATACTACCAGAATGCAAACCAATGACAGATAGTAACAGTATCACCCACAGCACAGTGTCAAACCATATCATACACACATGTGTACCCAAGTTCCAAAATGTGTGTAGTACAATGCATAATGGCCACCAATAGAAACTATGGAGTGTTAACACTGTGTAATACAGGGCATGTCACCCTGCCCATGTGTCCATTATGCACGTACATGCAGACAGTGCACCTACACCATGTTCACAAATGTACTCCTGCAAATCTGTGCTACACACATCCCACACGTACTGTCCACTCTCTAGCACATGCTGCCAATACTACAAACATCAGCCAAGTGGCACATGGGCAGACAATACACTATTGGAATTAACACTGGTGTAAACAATACTACATTGACAATCATAGCTTTAATGCATCATGCCTGCTCAGCTACACCTTCAAGGATATCATTACACTTTACTGCTGACAACATGCTAACATTGCTATATTGCTATAAAGTCACCCTGTGCATCAGCACCATGTTAGCCTGTTCCTGCATCAATGTTACAGATGACAGGAGGTGGCACAGGTTTCATCATATGCACAGGGTGTGTTGTTGGTTTGCCAGAGGCCTCCATTGAGCCATACAGTCAGCATGTATGTGTGTGTGTGTGTGTGTGTGTGTGTGTGTGTGTGTGTGTGTGTGTGTGTGTGTGTGTGTGTGTGTGTGTGTATGAGGGCCAAGAGTACTGGTATGGGCCACTGTTGATGTAACGTGTGCGGGTATGTGTTAGCCCTAGGTGTCTGGTTTATGTGTGTGTGTGTCTGCATGCACACCGTCCACCATGTGGCTGCCATATACGGGGATTTGTGGTGGGACAGTCACAGACTGTACCTGCCAGGCTTTACAGATCACCATCTCTGGTCATGGATACGGTACCTGTGCCTGGCAGGGGTGCTACTAACAGCATCAGGTAGTAAGCCAGACTAGGTACTATCCTTAGATGTAAACATATGTACACTGGACCCAGGTCCCTGCTGGGACTGGCCAGAGCCACGTGCACGTGGTCTTCTTGGACAGTCTATGGACAGCCCGCCCCCAACATTGCTGGGGCTGGTACTGACACTATGGGAGCATCTGTGACTTGAGGGACATCCGTGGCGACTGCTAGCTGCTGATGTTGCTGGCATACGTCCACGTCGACATCTCAACCATCCCACACTGTCCTGGCATATGGACATGACATTGCGGAGGACATCTAATGTCTCACCCCAACATCTATAAGTGACCTCAGTGCAATTACGGATGGCACCTGCTAGGTCATGGATACTGTCATTTAAAGCGGTGTTATGTGTCCTCTGTGCCCTTAGTCCTTGTCTGGTGTACCATTCCATACGTGCCTGTGCCTCCATGATAGACTGGAACAAGCATGAGGTTGTAAGTCCTGTGGCACATCTGCCAGGGGCATGATGACCAGCAGTGCTCTGACGAGAACCCCTGGACATCTGCCTATGTGGTACAGTTCCAGACATCTGGGTATGGCTGCTGTGTACGGATGCATGTGCCATAGATACCACACTGTCCTGGCCATTGCCGACTGTATACTGTCCCTCAGCTAAGGGCATTTGTGATGATGAATGTATTGGCATTATGACTTTGTGCACCCTAGAACGCAATGTGTACATAGACACAACATTGCTGTGCAAGTATTACAAGCTCTTCAATGTACTGTGCACCATCACTCACAGGTATACATACCATGGCTGGATGTGTATCTGTGTGTCACATAGATATCCATTACTGATTAGAGCGTCTGTGTCTTTAGCAGATAATTGTGAACACAGGTTTAGCTCATGCATGCTATGTATACACACAGGATGAGTGGTGTGTGTATACCTGATGGAATACCATTGCTCAACATAGCCATTGTACAGTAGTTATGGTGAGTGTAGAACATACTGTGGACATGCCAGTTCCAGCCATGACATGGCATGCTACAACACAACTGCAACATTAAACATCACACATACCCAAAGTGTGTCATGTGACCTATACACTCAATAGCATTACAAGACATATATGTGTCACTTTGTGCAAATGGTGATTGCTACACATATTGTGCATAGGTGCATATGTTTGCACACACACAACATTGAGGTGTATAGCAATGAATGCTATGTGTAGTACTGTGGTTACTGTAACTGGATGGGGTGTAGTACCATGAGCCATCATCATGCAGCATCATGTGGTCACTCAAGGCTAATAATGTGTGCCAGACCGGCACCTATCATGCTGTACCTGAACTGCAGTACCATGGCTACATTCACCATTTCACAGCCAGTTGTTACATGGGTTTGTAAGGTGCCCAATAGGGAGCATTGCCTAACATGAATGTGTTGTGTGTTGAAGAGTGTTGCACCACCCCATGATAGGCCTCTACCCCTCAGGTATATTATGTGTGCTGTGTGGATAACATTTGGGATACTGGAGTGTGACCTTACAGCGGGTGTTTGAATATACCATGTGTAGCATATTAACATGTACTGCGTATGACAAAGTTGTGTATGTTGTGTGCATGTGTATCAACTCTGTCTATCCAATCTCCACTATGGTGTAGCCACAATTGTTTGGGATGCTCTGTGTATTGCATGTGTTTGAGGCAGCTACTCATGTTACTCAGATGTGCATAGTCTCACAGCAAACATGCACAGCATGCATTATGCGTAGGTGTGTTACATGTGTACATGGCCTACACCTCACCTATGACATGCACATTTTATTTGCAATATTACATGTAGAACACACTCACCAGCATGGGTCTGCTGCCTTGCTGTCACACCAGAATGACCTACAAGAATATGAGACAGTTTGTCAGTGGCAACAACTGTGGCAATGCTACTGTGGGTTTGCAATCTTACAGTAGTACAATGGTTGACAGTCACAGGCCTACAGATCATGTTCCAAATTATCAGTATTGCACAACACCAGGTTCCACATTTTCTAATTACACAGTACACATCTCACATATGCATGATCTACCAATAGAGGTAACAGTAGTCTACAGATATGCCATGTTACCTGCACGCTCCATCTGAACTTGCTGGGTGGCTCTGGCCTCCATGATGATACATGTCTGCTGTTGTTGTGTTTGGTCAGGAGCCACCAGGCTCAGGAGCAGCTCCTCCACTCTGGTGAGGAGGGGGATGGATGGTAACCCCACCACCTGTGGCAAGCTGTTGTCTACGGACATCAGACGCTGCTGGACATGTCTAAGTAAATCACTGCAGTGATGGCGCATGCTCATATGTCCGGTTATGCATGCCTATGTCATTTACCCTACAGATAACATCTTGCCACAGTGCAGTCCGCTCATGCTGGTCCTGGCTGGTTCCTGAGAAAAACAGCGCATAGTGCTGAACCAGACTGGTTGTTATGACGTCATCCTCAGCAGGACTATAGGTTGGGTTGCGATGGTGGGCCATGAACCCTGGAAGACAATGAAACAATATGTGTGAGCAAGTCATGTGGCACACTTAACATTCTACAGTACAGATATCACTAAACTGCCATAAATAGCAACCTATTGTCTGTCAGAAGATACACACTTTCAATACCAGATATCAGTGCGCAACCCACAACTGCCTGACAGTGCCTGGCATGCTCTATATACTAAACTATGTTCTGCACAGCAACAAAGAGAAACCACTATGTAAGACTATACAACAGTACATGGCACACTGTATGCAACACAATGAACCACTTAGCCACAGGAGGTATATATCAAGCTAATGCATAAAGAAATATGTCATCCATTGCAATGATTGTAAAGTCCAGTTACAGTATTACCAGTATACCACACTAGTTGTTGATGGCAAACCCCTGCCTAAAATATGTGCACATTCATGAATATAGGTGGCATACTGCTGTACTAGGCTATACATGTTGCTAGATACGCACTTATATCCTGTAACACACATATGACTGAAGGCATGTTACAGGCATACCCACACACACATCAGGCATACATACAAGACACAAAGGTACGGCAACCCAGATGAGCTTTATGTGTGTACCATACAGTACTGTTTGTCAGTACTTACAAAACCTTATGCCTGAGGTATGTAATCTGTGAGGACTACAGAGAACACACAAAAGAGTGGTTCCAAGCAATGTGGACATAAATCATACTGTGCTGTTTAGGCCTACAGCTTCAGGTAGTACTACAGTTCATACAGGATTTGGATTCACCAGCAGTACCAATCAATAAGCATACATGTACTGCTTTAGCCTCCAATGACACACCCCAGTTAACACCAAGGGACGACGTCAGACCATATGCCATACTGCTTTTTCTGCCTAGAATAGCATACACATATTTTGCTGGGATCAGAGCTAGGACACAACATTCAATGACAGAAACAGTTTCCCACTAAGCTATCCCACATATACATAACTGTGACGCATTCACCAACACATTCACCATCACACTCAGTCAACCTCACATAGCAATTATTGCAACAAGTACATGTGGGTGTGTATTGGTTCATAGGTAGGTAATAGGCTATTGGCCCTAGGGCCTTTAGAAGCCTAGCCAGACAGTACCCTGGCCCTTGACACCCAAGTAATTTAATTTCATATGCCTCTATCAAGCAAAGCCACAGAGGTGATTCCCGGGATGTATTTCCTATCTCCCATCCAATCATCAAGATTATTCATGACGAGTGCTACTGAGGAGCTTTGTTTGCTATTGATAAGTAGTTTGTTCCAGAGTATGGGATGTCTCTGGGATAGGAATCTATCCCTCCAGCATGTTCTGTTTATTGAGGTGACAAGGTTTAGGACCCTAGAGCATGTAGCTCGTAGGGATTGTGATCTGTTTACGTGGAGAATGTCCAAAAGCTCTGGGTTTGACATAGCTTTGTATGTTAGGCAGAGGTCACCTCTGGGTACACGGTATGCGACACAGTCTAACTGTGGTTTTGTGAGACGGTCTGCATAGGGCATCTGTTTGAGGCCAGTAATACTCTTTGTGAGGTATGTCTGTGGCCTTTCCAGTTGCTGTAGATGTGTTGTGAGGTACATACCAAAAGGGGCATTGTAGTCTATAATGGGTTTTGTGAGTGATGAGTAGAGGGAACACTGACCTCTTTTTCCCTGGATGACACACCTTTTGTGATGAGGTGTGCCACATAGACAGATTACATGACTAGTGTGGCACTGTGATTATCAAAGGGGAGACTACTGTCCACCTGTGTCCCATGGTCTCTTATCACACTTTCGGTGTTAAGTTGACTACCACCTCTGTGGTAGTTCATAGGTACAGAGTTTTTACCAAAAGGGATGCCAATGCATTTTCGACATTGAGCTTGAGGCCATGGCTTTGTCTCTCTCTCTCTCTCTCTCTATATATATATATATATATATATATATATATATATATATATATATATACACACACACACACACACACACACACACACACACACACACACACACACACATACATATAAACATCCATTGGTGTACATATAGATATACATATAGGCACATATACAGTCCACCTTTCATGGTGGAAATATCAATTATGCGAAGGATGTGAGGTATACAGTTATGTAATAATATTGCACAGTCTTGTGCGAAATGCATTGAAGGTGTTCTCAGCCCATGTAGCTTTAGCAGGCCTCACTGGCTGCAACACTGCAAACATAACAAATCACACTCACAGCATTTAATCACCACATGTCATATACCAGCACTGTATGCTGTCTTGTTTGCCACACACTACAACCTACATACAAATATGCACATAACAACCTTCACCAACATATATATGACCACCCTTCACAAACAGTGGCAGTATGTCCCTTACTTTATGCACATGTACAGATGCTAATATATCTGACACAGATATATCTCTCCGTATGTGTGTGCCATACACACACAAGGTCCACACTGTTGTAAGTCCCTGGACCTCACGGCTGACCTGTTGGGCCTTGCTGCAACATGAACAGGTGTCACATGTGAGCACACAGTAATATTAGAGGGTGTATATATAGCTGCAAATGCTAGATTATCATACTAGCCTGGTACAGCAGTTGCCGATGCTAAGCTACATGTTAATATGACTATCATGCATGTGTTACTCTATCACATCCATGTTTATATAGCTGTATGCACTATTCCCCCAAACAGCCATTGTCCACACTACTGCACAGAACACAGATAACATGGATCAGATGTTTGACATTTAATGCTGAGCTACATATGTCACAGTTATGTCCCACTGCACACAGCTTCACACTAATTTGGACATGGCAGCAGTTATGCAGGGCATCTGTGCATAGATATGTATTGCTGCCACATATGGATGTTTCAACGTATGTAGAGTACTCTTCAAAAACATCTACCACATGCCAGTAAATACATATATGTTACATACCTTTCCTTTGTATGTGTTGGTAGTATTATATTCCGTGTGTCTTTGGCTTTTTTTTTCCTGTTGATGTGGGTGTGTCTCTCTCTCTCTGTCTCTGTCTCTGTCTCTCTCTCTCTCTCTCTCTCTCAATATCTGCAATGGAGTGATTGTGTGTGTGGGCAGCAAGTACAGCCTGCTTTTATAGGTTTCTGCACATGTGTATGTGATGGCCTCTGCACCAATTGGTGGCCACCATTTGGTAAATGCATGCAGCCTGCTCTGAGGTAATTGCAGTACTCACTTATATAACACCCCGGTGCTATAAATTGCTATGTCAGGTAGGCGTAGCCCTTTCAGCTTTCCAAAGTGGGGCCCATGCTTGTTTGCTGTGGATACCGTTGTTTAAGTCAGAAGGTTGTATAGTTCTTATATCTGAAGCTAGGGGTGTAGCCAGTGATTTAAATGTTGTACTCAGACCTGAATGTTGCCACTTCCAGTACACAGTTGTCAGTGTAGAATTGTACTCACCTCTACAAATGCTAACACAAGCTACATGGGAGTATGTAGTTTCTTTACTATTTATACAATTAACTGCCATACAAAAGTAGTTATTGAGATGTATTCATTTGGCACATGAACTGTTTGTGAACTGCTATACTGTGAATATTAATGTACTCACTTCTGCACAGTTTGTGTTTATTTATTGTTGACATTAGCACAGGCTGCTCAAGAAAACTGGACAATTCCAGTACTGAGTATGCCTACCTACTTCCTTGGTAGACCCAGAACACACAGGTATATTGTACCTTTGGGAGGGGATGCAGACATACAGAGAGCATTATGTATTATTGTGTGAATGTTATCTTGCTGGGCTTAAAGGGTTGCTGTGTACCTGTTAGTATAGCAAGGCAAGTAGTCTGTCTGCATAGCTCCCAACTGTGGACCTATTCAGATGGTAGCAAGACGTTAGGCTGTTATTCTTGGTCTTTTCAGCACTGGTACAATGGCATTGTTACACTCATTTGCTACCAGTACATGGCTACATCATTTGGTATTTCAGTGTTGTACTCCTACATAAGGGTATGCTTGTGGAACTCGTTCCAAAGCTATTTGCACAGTGTGTAACAGCAGAAAAGCTGATATGCCTGTGTGTTTATGCCTCGGCCAGACCTCTGAAACACTCAGGTACATATTTGAACAGAGTGAGGTAAAGGTAGGTAAAAGTGAGGTACACTTTCAAAATATTAGAGACAGTAAGTGGAAACTTTGGCAGAACCAGTGCATATAGATTACTACACCTTTTCTGAAGTACAAGCGGTGTCTAACTCCTACATATTGTCATTATTCATTAGGTGTAATACCCCACCTTTCTGACTAACGTCAGTACTTTTCAGGGGATTCCGAAGGACACAGCTAACATATGTTTCAAAATCAGGGATATCCCTGAAATGTAGTCACAGTTGGGATGTATGTCCTCTGCCCTAATCAGATATGCCACTGTTTGTCCTGCTATGATACTGTGTGCAGGTTGTAAACTGCTGCTGTAACATCATTTACTGCTAGAATGGCTGGTTCTCTTATCACAGTCATGTAAGGCAATTCCACAGCAACTGCTGGTAAAGTTCCACAGAGCAGGTTTTCTATTATGGCATTCCTATTTTTCCTTTACATTCACTCATTCTAATGCATGATATATCTATTTCAGCAATAACCTGCTGTATATCTACTGTGGCTTAGTGGTACTTCATGCAGTCTAGTGTGTCCAAGGTCCGGGGTTCGAGACTGTCAGAGGCGTTTTATTTTGCTGCTGAGCAGAACAAGGGCCCTCACATGCAGGGTGACTAAGGCACTTTTAAGCAGGTGTAAGTGGGTTTGCGTGGGTTTGTGCGAAGCTTAGCAATGCTTAGCTAAGCGCACACAAGCACACACTCGCGCAAACCCGCTAACTACTGCTTAAAAGTGCTTACTCCCGCTAACCCTCACACTCATTTCTATGAAAGAAAAGAAAATGGGGAGATAGGACAGTGGTGAAAAAGGGGTACAAAGAGGGAAAGACAGTGGGGAAAACAACTCAGGATGTGCAGGACGGGTGTAGGGAAGGACCATAGCTGCCCATTTCTTTAATAGCAACAGCTGTGCATATGCAATAATTTTGGAGGGAAATATGAAACCTTCCACCCCTGAGAGAGGGGTGAGGACAACAAAGTATGCTGTACTGCCAATGAAATTACATTTTATATGTCCAGCAGACGTGTGCAAAATGGTCAGCTATGTATGGGGCATAATTTTTTTTTGGAGCAGATTGCCCTTTTTTTTTTCTTTTTCCAGGTGAGAGTGGAATGTGGGGTAGGGGATGTAGGTATATTTGGGGAGGTAGGTTAGGGAGGTAAACAGACAGGACAAACAAGACACATACAGGGGTGGACTATGACACATGTGGGGGGTGAACAACATTGACGAGGAAGGATGTTTGTTAACCGCAAGCCCATGAGCCCATGAGCCCACAGATGGTGACAGTGGAACTAAAATCCCCACCCATGGGCAGTCACCACTGCACCTTCACAGACCAGAGGGCGGCTGTGCTAGGGGCTGCATAGGAGGGGCAGGCTCACCCGTAAGTCGCTCCACTCGTGCTTCAAGCTGGCGTAGAGGATCTGTGACAGAATGCTGGATATCCCTACACACCACAGCCCGGACCATTCAGAGGGTGAGAGGAGGTCCTCCTCCGCCCACACTTGCATGGGGGGGACGAGCCCAATCCCCTGCAGCACTTTTGCCCGAAGGTGGCACAGGCCCAATGGAGTAGGAGGTCCCAGGCTAGGCACCAGACCTGCTGCTGCTAGGTGCCATTGCTAGCTGAGGTGGGACAGGTGGGTCCGCTGGGACTGGCCTTCCCATACGTTCTATGCTTAGGAGGATTTAATGACAATATGGCTTGGTAACAGCCAACAGCATTCCAAATTAGTTGTAACAGCATGCAGTGGTATTCCCATTAACCCAACAGTTGAACAGCAAGCATAACACATGCATATATAGAACAACAGTGGATATTCCAACAGCATGCAGGATTAATTGGTGGCAACAGGCCACCAAGATTGTGGTATTTGAACAGGGCACATGCATCAAAGTAAATGCCGATATTTTAAACCAATAGGACATATGTCCCAACAAATGTTTTGAGATTAGACATACCCATTGAGGTGTGGAATTGCATTGTTTATGCACATATAGTAGAGTGTAAAAAGATACCTCCATTAACAACTTATATATACTTATAGTTTACACTACATTCCTAATGACTGCAGGTATATATCCCCTACATGTATTATTACACTAGACAATGTCCGTTAAATTGTGAAATGGGTTTTACTAGTTCTTTATATACCTGACCTGTATCTGACATACAAACTGTCCAGGATACAGATGTTACTGCTACGTATTTATATATTATATTTATATTTATATATCTGCATATCTAGATGTGTTCAGGTGACATTATCAGTTATATTTTAACAGCCCCCTACATTTCTAGCAGCACACTGACATTTCTGGGGAACACAATAACAAGCTACTCATGTGCCAGATTAACCTTTGCATGTCGGCCATGAGCCAACAGTTGAGGACTGTATATATGCTTAACAGCTACTGGCACTCCCTTCATCCACTTTATATGGGCCTACCCAAGTGTGGGTTGACAGCGCTTAATACAACAGTACTATTTCTATAATGCAAGAGAATAACAACATATCAAAGAAAGTGACACGGACACACTCCAGGAATTATACCTTTATTAATTACATAACACACTTTTCCAGAGGCTCTCTCGTTTATTTGATATAACAGTGCATGCAGAAGACTTATTCAAGATGTATTATACCTTTATTAATGGGTTACAATGCACTTTTTCAGGCTCTCTCACTTATTTTATATAACAATGCATGCAGAATAATTACTAACCTGCCTGGTGGCGCAGCCTTAGCAGCTTATCTGCATAGGCTTGCTGATTTGCAGCATGGAGACCTGTAGCTGTGAAGTATATGAAGTGATATTGAGACATACCTATCCATAATATAGACTACAATAGCAATTCTTACATACTTCATTCCATGGCTACATACTCAGTAGTGGGGCATTTTCCATCCCACAGGCCTCCTGTATCCACTGGTTCAGTCGGTCCTCCTTGCGTCTCTTCAGGTCTGAGTAGTGGTGTCTGACCTGCTCACCAGTCCGAGGGATGCCTGTGGCACTGGTGAGATCATGAGCTAGATGGTTCCAGGCTTCCACTTTGTATTGGGTGCCTTGGAACTGGCCCTGCAGGAGTCTCTCCTCATGATTATGGATAAGAAGCCAAACCATTACTTTTGATTCCTCAATGCCCCAACATTGCGCTCAAAATCAAGACCTCTCTCCAACACCAGCCATGCTGACTGTAGATGGGAGCTACAACCAGTTATGGCAAGTATTCCCGCCTATGGAGCTTAAATATGCCTCATTTCCCACGCTTATCTGTGATTGGCCAGTTTTTAAGAAACTCAGCTGAAAGCACACCTGCTTAGCAATGAATAAACGTCTGTTGATATGTATGTGTGTGTTGAAAGGGCATGCATATGAAAATCTATCATGGCTTAGTGGTTCAGTACTGTGATTATGGTGCACAGTATCCCGGGTGCAAGGCCTGTCATTGCCTTTTATTTTACTACTGGCCAGACCAGCTAGGAGGTGTGGCTATGTTTAGCCGACTTTGATCAACTTGGCCCAACTTTGCCAACATTGCTCTACATTGTTCGACATTGCCTGACATTGCCCGGCATTGCACTAGTTAGTGCGGTGTGCAGCTATGCGCCAACATGTTCTGTTTGCGCTAGTTGGCACGATGCGTAGCTCCACGCAAAGCTATTGTGCTAGTTAAAGCAGTGCTAAGCTATGAGCAATTATACTGAAATGTGCTTAATACTGGTAAACTTTGCTTAGCAGTGCTTCACATTGCTTAAGATATGTTACTTATGCATTCATCAGTATGCATAACATTCACTTTCTTATATATATATATATATATATATATATATATATATATATATATATATATATATATATATATATATATATATATATATATATATATATATATATATATATATATATATATATATATATATATAAAATTCGTTCACAACTACATAGGCCATTTCAATGCTTTTTACTAAAATTTCAATGATAAATGTCAGGAATTCTTTTCATATACAGATTTCCAACAGAAAATAAAAAGGGGAGTGGTGGGACTCGAACTGGGAATGCCTCCTTTTTGTGCAAAGGTTCTACCACTACGCTATTGCTATTTTGCTTAATTTGCATATAAGTTTCTTATTATCCTCTTCGATGTCTTGACTGCTAACTGTAGCTAAGCAATGGGCAAACCCGTGCAAACACGCGCAAATACGGGCTGCTATATCGGGAATAATAAAAAAAATAAATAAAAGTTTTACATTTTATAATTCTACTGGGGTTTAGAATGTGGGGGAGTGTAGTGTTGGGTATGTACACATTTGAGTGGAAGTGGACTCGCTCATGTCAGTTGATATTTCCCAATTGAGAGACTTGCAGGGGCGTGGATTTTTGGACTGCTCGGCAGTCCGACACGCCCCCTGCACTCGTGCATGCTCCATGTCAGCCTTTGAGTTGAGGCAGTGCGCTCTCATTAATATGCATGGCACGCTGCCGTCTTACTCTTAGACTGGCATTTCCGTGTAAGACTACTTTAGTCTTACACGGAGGATTCGTGAATCCTGGGGATTGTCTATTTTAAACCATCCTTACTTCAAATCATTAGATTTCACTTTGTATCTTTCTGTTCTTCCATTATCTATGTTCCTGTGTCCTCTTTCCCCCCTCCCTAATGTGCTTCTATCTTAATTTGCCAAACTGCATCCGTTCTTTGTCCTTGTTTCAATTACTGATTAATTCAGTCATTTGTTTTTAATACTGGTTTACCTTTCTTACAGTCTTTGCTACTGTTCTGTTTTCCTTGTTCAACCATTCCTCCACATTTTGCTACCTAATGTCTTTGCAATCTGCTCTTACTATCCCCTTCCCCAGTATAACCACATTTCTCTGTCACCTACCAGTTAAGTCCTTCATTTCCCTTAAATCTCCTTTATGTTTCTTATCTCCTTGTAAATTACACCTGTACTGCACCAATTACATGCTGAGTTTTTTTTTCCCAAACCACTTTTCACCCTTCCCCAATCTTATTATTTTATGGCTTTTCTTATTATTGTCAGTTCTACATTCTAAAATCCATTCTGTGTTGGTCTTCCAGAACTCAGATTGTTAAGGCGTTAATCATTGCTCTTTCTTTCTTTATTCTCCAGCCTTTCTTTCTCATCATAGATTGCAACTTCCTTTAATTTCACTCTTCCAAATAATGCTCCATTCTGTGATTACCTTCTCAAAAACCTGAAATTGCTCAATTTCCACAAGCTTATGCATGGTTTCCAGTCCGTCCTTTTCATCTTGAACTTTTCTTATCTGCTCTTAACCTTTCTTGTAGTCATCTGTACCTTTCTGATATGGGGAAGGTTATGACACCTTACTCCTACAAAATTTATCTACACTTAAACGGGTGTAAGACACATAAAAGTAAACCCTACAATAATACACAGATAAGAAAATATACAATATAAAATACACATTATAAAAATGTTTTAGAATAAAAAAATAATGTAAAATTTGAAATGTTTGAAAATATGATTACAAAGTAAAATCCTACATCATAATCAAAAACTCCCTTTTTTCATTTTCTACATGGAGTCAGGATCCTGTGTCAGCTGTTGCCTTCTCTCGGTTCTCTGCCAGTCTCAGTCATGACTGACTGCGGCAGGTCTTCTGTCATGCATAACATCCATCCCTTTGCTGGTTGCTCTTGATTCCTTTTGCCTTCTGCCTGTCTCACACAATCTGCTTCACCAGATTGCCTTCTGCTTTCCTGCACATATGGCTGAACCATCATAATCTGTCCTCTTTGACCTTCTCTGCAATAGGATCTCTTTTGATTCTGCCCTGATGTCTTTATGTCTTCATTTGTCCCATAGTCTGCATCCTTCATCTTCATCACCTCTGTCTTCTTCAGCTGCTTTGCCTTTAATGCCCACGTTTCTGTACCATACAGATGTATTGGTGACACCAGTGTTTTGTACACCTTATCTTTCAGCTCCTTTGGCATTTTTCTCTCACACACTACCCCAACACCCTTTACCAGTTGACTTCAGCCCTTCTGATTCTAGTCCTGACTTCCTCATTCATGCTTGCCTTCCCTCCAGCCACTCTCCCAGGTACTTGAAGCTGTGAACCTATGCCAGTACATTCCATCATATCCCGATTTTCAGTCTCTTCATTTTCTTCATTTACTCCCGTGACAGCTTTCTTGTCAATACTCAGGTACAGCTTGTATGTCTTCAGTTTTCCATTCCATCCAAATTACTTGCTGTAGTTCCTATTCTTGGAACCTTGTCATATGCTTTCTCCAAGTCTAGGAATACATATTTGGACTCCTTCCTCATCTCTCTTCATCTCAACTATCTGTCTCACTACAGTTATATTGCACCCTCATCTGAACCTGAACTGCTCATCTCCTATCTTACTATCTACTACTCTGTGTATTCATTTATCAATCAGCCTTTCCAATGCTTTCATGCAGTGCGACAGGCGTTTGATACCGCTATTCTTCCTAAAGTTATAAATGTCCACTTTATTCTTATACACTAGAAGTAGAATAATTCCTATTTTAGTAAACTATTTATTGTATTATGTTAGAGAATTGTCCATTGTCCATAAAAACCTGCATTCACTTTTTTTAAACAGGAATCCCATTCAGCTTTAAAGCCTACCATGTTTGATCATTTTAAATTTCAGCTCATAATTGGTTCCAGCAGGCTTGGAATATTTTATCAACAATTGTATCACTAACTGACAGACCAAGCAGAGGTCTGTAGAAAGAGGGTGCATTGTTTATTCTGAGGCAATATACCTGATCTGTAAAGGGGATGTTTCCCAGTCAGCATGAAAAGTGTCTTTCCTTTATTATTTTTGTAGGTAATGGAGAAGAGCAGGTCTGACAGTAACTGGAAGACGTGTCTTTTTGGAAGAACAGAGAGTGATGAGAAATGAATCAGAAAGAAGATAAACCTATGTTATTGTATCTTTCGGCTTTGCCCGGTTAGGGGTCGCCACAGTGGAACTCTGGTCCGCTAATGACTGGCAGTAGATTTTTACGTGCCGAGTTGCCAGCTCTGACACACAACCTTCAACGAAGGTACGCCCATTCATGCATGTCTCCACACAGAAGACGCTTTAGCTGAGAATCAAACGGGACAACATCTTACTATGAAGCGACAATGCTACTGCAGCACCACCACCGCAGTCAAAAGAAGATAAACCTATAAATGCTGCTAAATGCAAACACTTGTTGAAATTGCATGTTGGTGCTAGAGTAAAGAGATTAACAGAGGCTGTATTTCTGCTTAACTGCACTTTCTTGCTTCTGCTTTACCAGTTAAAAGAGCTAGAATACATGCTACCTGTATGATCCTTCATCTGTAAAAGAGGTCACATAGGCAGTTTTGATCACTTCATTCTCTATGGGGACTGGACAGCTGGCCAACAATTGCTTTCTTCTGTACCACAGTGATCCTCCCAGTTTAGCAAATTCCATTCATGAATCCAAGTCACTAGCATGTCAAGGGAGTGCTTATATCCTCACCATTTGGTAAATGCCAGCATGATGTACATTTGGTATTTTAGGGTTCCTACCCCAACAGCTTCCACATCTTCTTTTTCTACAATCTACTTATTTTAGTCTATGTCCTTTGCAGATGTATTATCCATAGGTTCATAGGTTCGTACTAGGCTATTGGCCCTAGGGCCTCTACAAGCCTAGCCATAACAATTCCCTGGATATTTCTTCCCACAATATTTACTTCCCTAGACCCCTGACTAGGAGGACAACTGACGTGATCCACGTGGATAGCTCAATGTTCTCTTAGACACCCCCAGTTGCTTTACTGCTGTCTCACAAAAGTGCTTCTTTTACCTCTCTCTCTCTCTCTCTCTCTCTCTCTTTCTCTCTTTATGTTATTAATAAATAGATGTTTGCTGTTTGTTTCATCCATACAAACCCAAATCACCTGTACCCTATTACGTATCCAGTGTCGGTCCATGCAATTTGCCAACACCTTCGCCAGAATCTTTATATTCATATTTATCAGTGGTACTGGTGTGAACTTTTCTGCTCTCATCTTTCTTTTCAGTATTAATACTACAACCATAGTGTGTTTCATTGTTGCTTGTGGTATATTTTCTTCTTCCCCACTAATATAGGGATTTACATAATTCCCCTTCCAAGTACTGTCCACTCTTTAATAAAATGCTATATCATGCATATTCAGTCTCATCAACACATTCATTACCCGCCCCACTTTCTTGTCCGGGGTCCTTCAATCCATCTGTTCAGTCACTCTCATATTTCTCCTCTTCCATCTTCTGATACCATCCATCACTGTTAGCCAGTGCAATATCCCATAGAAAATAGCCATGCTTTCCCTTATCTGTTCCTCTCCAAATATCTTCCCCTTGTTCAACCCTTAATCCAGCACATCTGCTTTGGGAGAATTCACTTGAACAAACGTCATAATAATGGATTTATTTCCCTTCTGTTTTCATTGAATCAGCTCAGTTTTTCCTTTGTCCATCACTCCTTATAATGGTTGATGTAGGTCTTGTGCCTTTCCATTTACCTAAGTCAGTACACAAAGAACTCTGATGATTTTAGTTTTGCACCAGAGATTTTTTTGTTCTATATAGTGCCTCTGGTTTCTCTGTTTTGGTAATTTTCATACAAAACTGAAAGGAATGCGAGATACATTTCATATGACAATCAGAAAAAGAAAGCTTATGTACTCTTCCATGTAGAAATATGTTTTTAGAAGGTAAATACCCCATACTATTACCACTGGTAGCATTTATTTTCTCTGTGACTTGAACACATTACTGAATCTGATAACTTATCAAAATTACTGAACAGGCATCTATTTTTTTTCCTATTTAATAGAGAAACACCTGAAATCCCTTTAACTAATACATAACAGAACAAAAATCAGACAAGTTATCCACAATGTCTTCATAAAAAGGCACTTCCACTTTGACATCTACCCAAAACAGAGATATAAAGCTAGACACTAGAGTACATGAAGAGTCCTCTCACCAGTGTAACAATGCAGCATAGAAGCAGAGGCAGCCATCTTAATGTGTGCCTTGTCCATTATCTACATTACAATTCCCAACAACAGTATTGCATTTGCATGGGACATTTGAAACAGAGTATATAGCAACGTAAATCTTTACAACATCCACTCCATTTATACAGGGAATGTTCATCGTGTTTTATCTTCTTTAACCTTTTGCCAACCACTTTTGAACATAAGATACTTGCAAAAGAATATTTTAATACAAGCCAGGAAATGACAAGTCTGCAACAAATGCTGTTGTCAACTGTCTTGTTAATCATCAAATCAGCATATGTGTATTCATCAGATTTTCAAGACATAGCTTCATGGGTACTGACAATAGGTTCTGATAATAAAGATTCTTGAGGGGGAAAGGATTTTTACAGGACTCATCAAGCTCAGTCTGCAAATGATGGCATACCCTGAGGTCCATTGGATGAGATAGCAAACTAGGGTTCCATCTGCCTGAGCTAGTGGTAACTAAGGTGGTTATGCAAGATCGAATCCTACTTTTCAAAAAGATTTGGACAATTTCACTGGAGTTGTTTTGAAATTTACCCTTGGCAGTATGAATACTCTCCTTAGATATCCCATAAAAATATGTCATGCCTAATGGGACTATCCTGATCACCAATAGCTACATGAATATGTAAAAATAAGTAGTCTTCAGATGCAAATCCAGAGGACTTTACTTTTAAAGAGGTATTGAGGTATAGTGGAGATCTTTACTGGCACAGGCATTTCCTGAATTTTAAAAACAGATACAGACAAAAGATGGATCATACAGACTGACAGAAGAGTCATGTCTCTGCATTATACCTTCCAAGGGGTTTTAAAATCTAACAGCCAAATTCCAGATTCTCAGTCAGCAACAAGTACAATAACTAACAAGATGTTCAAAGCAAAACACATACCAAAAAATCAGCAGTGATTTCAGAAGCTTATTTCATAAGTGCTTCTGCACAAGGTATTTTAAATTTATAAAGGATAACTGTCAGCAACTTCATTAATAACTGCAGCTTGGAGACAGTGTAGAGGTAGGACGGGTTTGCACATAGCTGTGGTACAGAAGAATAGTATATCTGCCCACTAAAACAGTACAGATGTGTAATAATTGCCCACTAAAATAGTACAGATGTGTACTAACTGCCCACTAAAATAGTACAGATGTGCAATAATTGCCCACTAAAATAGTACAGATGTGCAATAACTGCCCACTAAAATAGTACAGATGTGTACTAACTGCTCAATAAAATAGTACAGATGTGGAATAACTGCCCACTAAAATAGTACAGATGAGTACTAACTGCCCACTAAAATAGTACAGATGTGTAAAGTACTTACCGTAACAGATGATCTTTTTGGAGGTGTCATTATAGTAATAAAGCTACACTACTTTCACCAGCATCCCCAGAGGAAACTGAAACATAGTTGTTAAAACTATTCTGCCTTATTAGCCCTTCTTTGCTTCCTATGTATTTACAGTGATTTATAGTTTATCTTACTGACAACTTAAATTTGCCAGGCACTGATATGCTTCCATATGAGGACCACAACCAGGTTGAAGCTTAATGTAGATCAGTCCATAAAGGCCATAATCCTTGATTTTTCCAAGGCATTAAATTGTGTGAACTTCTTTGGTCTCTTGGTCTCTTCCTGTGATGCTGGCTACCATCTTTAGAACCTGCAGTTGACTGGTTCTCCAGCTATACACAAAAAGCAGTTAACATCATAAAATAGGCAGATGCCATCTTATTACCTGTTTCAGTTTCTGACGGTAATCTGTCTTCATGAATCTGCTGTTTATGAGGTTTGTAAATGATGGAGATGAACACTGTAGTCCTGACAGGAGTATACAGTAGGCAACTAGCTCCAAAATATACTTTTTGTGTACTCATAGAAGAAGACACTGCAAATCTACAAATACATTTTCACCAAGATTCAGAAATGGCCTGATGACTCCTGTTCTAACAAAATATGACATGTTTGTACCTAGTTTAACTGAGGTGGGCTACCAGCCACATCTCAGAGCTGAGATACCAAATGACAAGAGGCTGCTTGAGCTTCCAAAAAACATGTTGCCTGTTTTTTTATTCTATTTGTTTATTTTTTTGGTTATTTGTACCATTTATTGCACTGTTTATTGCCTGCTGCCTACTTTAATACTGCATTTATATACTGTATACTAATTTACACTGTTGTGCTGCAATTGTCTGCCTTATTGTGCCTGTTAAATCAAATTGTATTGCTATTTTCACTGTTTATTAAGCTCTTTCTTTTTGTTACTTTCACTGCTTGTTTAGTATTTGCTGGTGGTCTCACTGCCACAAAACAATTTGTTTTGTTTGTTCTGGTTTTCCCATCAAGCATTTTAATAATAACTGATTTGTTAAAAACCTTTTTATAGAGTCTCCTTGCTGATTTTCTGCTGTTTTAAATGTTTTTTCTTTAGCGTCTCACTGCTATGATATCTAGTAGTTGTAGCATAGTCCAGATACTTGTTTGCTGCACCTGAGTCTGTTTGTAGTGGCTGTTTGTTCTGAGCACATTTTCCAGGCCATCTTGGATTGGAAGGGGCCTTTCTGCACTCTAGTGAGAGGATTGTGCTGTTTGGAACCTGTCTGGTGAAGGGTGGTTGATCTAGGTCTTGGGAGTAAGCATCCTCAGTGGTCCTTTTGAACCTTTTTAAAGACTTTTTTCAAGTTTGTAGCTTCTGGTATTTAAGCCCTGCATTTTGTTTGTGTGTCATGCAGCATTGTGCAGTGCCACACAATTGTGTGCCATAGCAGGATAGATTAATTCAGCAGTTTTTCCCTTAATTACAACTATAGCATATTAGTGTAGCCCTCATCCTGAGTACTTTTCCAGTCAATGAAATACTGCTAGTGAGCTGAAACCTATTAAATTACAAAAAAAAAAAAAACCCAGACAGAAATATCCATCCACTGATGGACATTTGGACCACCATTGTTTCTCCTCACAACCATGTTGACTTGGGTTTCTTGAGGCAGTGTAGCAATTGCCTCATGTACGCTGATAGCTCTCAACTAAAACCTCACTCTAATACAGAGTGTGAGAGATGTATCTACACTAAGAATATTTAATCCATGCTCTCCTGCACTCAAAACAGTAACACAGAAGAGATTGTCAATCCACCCACCACTACACGTGCACATATTACCACTACTCATACACATAGTATGCATCCAACACAAAAATCAACATACACAGAGGTTCTCTTAAAAAACCTACTGAGAGATCAGAGACCTCCAAATTACAAGACTGCTACAAATAGCACAGTTCCCACAGCACCCATGACACATAGCAACCAGTGTCTCACCTACCACGTCTGTAAGGCGTAACACTCAAAAAACTAATTTTCTAGTCATTGGACACTCAGTAGTGAGACACATGGTTGTCCCACTCACCAGGTTGGACAAGGAGAAAGTCACAGTCAACTGCCTGGCCAGTGTCAGGATTTGTCAGGTCAGAAATGCACACAGGTCTCTCAGCAACAAGTACCATTATGATTCTGTCATAGTTCATGTTGGTGTGAATGACCTGAGATGTACCTCACTAGACTGTATGAAGGGAGACATCATTGAGCTCTCTGAGTACATGTCCAGGCAACTATGTCCCTAACCATGGGCAGCATACTACCCTTACCTTGAATGATGCAACAGTATAAACAAAAACTGATTTCAATAATTGGCTTAGGTTTTGATGTCATTTAAAGGAGATCCAGTTCCTGTCAGCCTGTGAACCCACGGTCGACAAACCTCACTGTTTTGGCAGAGAGGGTTTGCATCTGGCACAATTAGGATTTTGGCTGCTGGCAAAGGCTCTTGCCTCCTCCATAGTGCCTTTTTTCATGAGTAATCTTGTGATGTTTTCTACTAATACTACAAATGTCAGTGGCGAGAACTTGAACACTCCACAGAACAACAGTCCTTCACAGCAAACTGAGCCTCAGCGAACATCAACTATAGGCTCCACCCCTCTCCCTAACCAACAAGCTATGAATGGGAGTGTAATCGGAGCCAGGCTGAAACAACTTGCTCCTTATCGTACGGAACGTTTTTTGCCATTACTGGTGAAGCAACGGCCATTGCCACAAACACGATCAGCAAGTCAAGGCTGATGGAAAAGGAAATACTCAGGCCAGACGTCTATACCAAACAGAAGAATGCGACAATTAAATGTTTAGTTATAAATCTATCGGATTATGTGCTTACGGAAGCAGAAACTGCCCTTTTAAATAAAGGAATAACATTTATTCCATCTACTGGCACTAATGTGAGTGATTTGTTGACTGATTTGAGACTATTTGGTCATAATGCTGCTTTAAAACTTGTTTTTAAAGACAATTTACAACAGGAAAGAAATATATTTAGAAGAAGGAGCTCTTACACTCCTGTTTTACCTGCTTATGTGGACTCCTTTATTAGATCTTGTGACAGAGAAGTATATGACAGTTTTTATAACAAACAAAGAACTGATTTTTACAATTTAAGTTTGAGTGAAAAACAGGCTTTAAAGTCTTTACAGAATAATGTAAAGTTGAGCATTAGACCCGCTGATAAGGGAGGGGTGGTAGTTTTAATGAACAGACAAGACTACAATACAACTATTTGTAATATGTTGAGTGATAGTAATATTTATAGTTTGATAGAACTCTCGCAATATGAGGTTATTATAAAGAATATCAGGGATACTCTATATGATTTATTTATGTGCAGTTAGATAAAACACTGTATCATTACTTTAATGTAGAACATCCTATGAGTCCATACATCAAGGGATTGCCTAAGGTTCACAAATCCCTACACCAACCCCTCATGAGACTGATTGTCACTGTTGGTGGTTGGGCTACAGAATCTATATCAATTTACGTGGAGAGTAAACTGGGACCATTGGTTTTGAAAATACCCACTATCTTGAAAATACCACACAGTTTTTGAATGATCTGGATGTGTAGAGAGAAGGATCTGATTTAAGCAATTGGTTAATGGTTACCCTAGATGTACAGAGTTTATTTACATCTATCCCGAATGCCTGTGGCATAGAAGCTGCAAGGGAGGTCTTGAATGACATGAAAGTTATAGATAATGATGAAGTGATTTTAATATGCACATTGTTGGAATTGATTTTATCCAACAACGTGCTTATGTATGATGTGAAGATGTATTTACAACAATGGGGTGTCGCCATGGGCACCCCATGTGCGAATTCATGTGCTAATCTAGTGGTTTACCATTGGGAAACACAATACTTTTTTAACAATGTTTACAGTCCACATATAAAGGTATACAGACATTTTGTGGATGACATTTATATGCTTTTGGATGGGGAGAGTTCCTGTTTATCCAGTTTTGTGACATATTTAGAATCCACTACACATTTCTTAAGATTTACTGTGACATCGTCATCCAAGAAAGTGGATTCCTTAGATGTATCTGTCCATAAGGATGAAACAGGAAATGTTACTACTGGCCTGTTTCGAAAACCATGTTGGCAGAATAGTTTGCTAGATTATAGCAGTATGCATCCTAGACATGTGTTCCCTAACATTATAAAAGGACAATTTAATAGGGTGAAGAGGATCTGTATGGATAAAATAGACCTGGAGAAAGAAGTGAAAACCCTAGAACATCTGTTTATGGATAGTGGTTACAAAGGTCCAGATATTAATAGAATAAGTGATGATGTTTTTAAAGATAAAGATACTGAAGACCCTAGCTTTACAGCTAGGTTGCCTTCAATCAAAATGAACAGGCAAAACAAAGATGGGAAGGTCCATTGTATTACTAAATACGCCAATGATAATAATGTGATGTGCAATATAATAAAAAAGAATTAGCATCTTTTAATAGCAGATAGAGCTACTACTAAGATTATAGGTGATATGCCTAAGTTTAGTTATAGGAATAATCACAATTTGAAACAATTATTATGTGAAGATAGACAACTGAAACATAATCAATGGCAAAGGTTAAGTACCTTTCCTTGTATGAACTGTAGGATGTGTAATGTAATAAGTAAAATACAGTGGTATAGGCACCCAACTTTGAATTGGGTTTTATGCTTCTTGCAATACAACTAACTTAGTATAACTAGCAAATTGTAATGACTGTGAATGTTTCTGTGTCGGTAAGATGCTGAAACATCTGAGGGACAGGCTATATAAACATTTATATGATGAGAAAAACAAGAACATACAAAATGGTTTAGTGAAACACATAGAATTTACAACACACAGTTTTAGCTTCAAGGTACTACAACCAGTATATAAAACCATAAGAGGGGGTGACAATAATAATTATTTGGAATGACTTGAGCTCAAGTGGATTTTAAGGATGCAGGCATACATTCATTGAGGTCTCAATAACTATTTATGTGTTAAGCCGGAATTAGATGTATGGCACTTTAAGAACAACACATGACGAATTGGTTTTACTATGTATCTCCTTAATTGTCACAATTGTCTATCCTGATTTGTTGGATATCAGCATATATGCTGTTGTGTGTGTATCGTTGTTTTAAGGATCTGATGAAGCGTAGTTTTCTATGTGAAAGCGCTTATCTATTTTTACTGCTTTTAAAATTTTTCATTAAAACTGGAAACTACAGCCATGGTGGTCCTACTGGATTTATTTCATAGTTTTTTCTTTTTCTCAAATTGGACTTTTGCGCTGCATTGGCGATATTTTATATTTGTATAGTGAATTTTTTAGGCAAGGTCTCGAAAATAAACTTACCCATGTGAAATCTGCCAGCCATAACAAAATAAGGGCCATGCTGCTAAACACTAGGAGCTTAAACCAAAAACTGCACACTATGGAAACACTTCTATCACTGGAAGATGTAGATGTCTGTGCAGTCACAGAAACCTGGTTCAAGGCCTCAGAGATAATATTGGCCTTGCAAGGCTACAATGCTTTCCACACCTTCAGATTGCAAAATGAATGTGTAGGAACCAAAGGATGCAGTGTTTCTATTTATATTAGAGATAAGTTCACCTCTTGTCTAGTTAGACTGGGCAACTCAATGGAATTACTCTAAGTTCAGGTTACAGTGGGTAAGACCCCTTCAAATCATAGCTAGTTATAGAGCCTCCTCCATAGGTCATGACGTGCACAAAGCCTTCTTCACCAAACTGGAGACAATCCAAATATTACCAAACACACTGGTTTTGGAAGATTTCACTTGTCCCACCAACAACTGGAAAACCTACACTAGCCCTAACCCACTAGTGCAAAAGTTCCTTGACTTTGTTAACTCAAATTCTCCATACTGATAAAGAAAACCAGAACAAAATTCCCTGGAACAAATTGTACATACCCTGACAAGATTAACAAACATACTAGATCTGGTCCTTAGTAACATGTGAAATAGATGCACTATGGCAACTGTCGGACCCTCATTAGTTACATCTGACCACAAATCACCCATTTTCAGGCTGACACTAACTCCAAATCTCACAAAAGGTGAAATCAGACTTAAAAACTTCAACAAGGCAAACTATACCCTCCTAGGTGAAGGTATGAATGCATTCCGAGCCCCACCCACAGATGGACTTGGCAACTACACCAAAGCTTACACTAAAGCCCTGTGTAATCACTTTAATAAGTGCATAGACTCAGCTGTACCAGAAAGAATCAAAGCCAGAGCCACAAGTAAAAACAAGCCACCATGGTGGACATCCAGCATCAACAAACTACAATAAATGCAAAAAGTTGCTGTCCATGAAAACAAAGGCGAGACCTCTGCAATGGAAAAGCACCCTCCTCAGCCTCAGCAGGCAAATAAGACAACTTATAAAAATGACCAAGAGGCAAGTACTTACTCCAAAATTATACTTTATATTAGCACCTTTGTCCACTTCTTTAAATGAATTTCTTCAGGTCTGCAGTCATCAGCAAACTTTGTCAGCCACAGACCTTTTGTTTTTGCCTATACGTCCGAGAAGTAGATTCCAAACAATATGGGACCCAGCACCAATCTAGGGAAATACCACTGGTAAGTGGTCTTCTGGTGGAGTCCCCTATTTTGACTGTACGCATTTTGCTGGTGAGTCAGTTTGCACCCCACCTAACAGTATATGGGTTTACCCCCAGCTGGGTAAGTTTTTCAATGATGCCTGAGTGGAGGATTGTCTCAAATGCCTTGGCCAAATCTAGGTAGGCCATATGCACAGATTTGCCTTCATCCAGGGCTTTGGTGACAGTCTTGAATAAGTCCACCGGGTTCAACATGCAGCCCTTGTTGATAAGGTCCATGATGATTCTCTCCCTGGCCTTGCAGATAAGGCTGGCTAGGCTAATGATTCTATAGTTACCAGGGTCAGTGGATACACCATCCCTATGCAAGGGGATGACGGTAGCTGCTTTCCATTCAGCAGAGACCAAACCAGTGCTTAGGCTGTGGTTGAAAAGAGTCCATTGAGAAGACAGCCTTGGATGTTATCAGGTCCCATAGAGGCTGTTGCTTTGGCCTTGCAGAGAGTGGCTAAGACCTGATTCTAGGTAGAGACTAGAACAGTATATGTGGTACCATTCACTACCAGTTCAGTGCAAATCTGGGCTTTTCCATTAAGGTTTTGGATGTAGCTAAATAATGCCTTATAGTTATCTTTAGCTAGGGATGCTAATTTAGATTTAAAGTTAGCTTTTGAGAACTGTACAAGATGTTTTATTTACCTGTTCAAGCTGAGAAGGGTGTGCTTCTAATTTTGAGATCATTCCATCTCACTCTTAGACAGCGATTTCTTCCTCTTATTATATAATCTGTTTATGGCGGATGTCCACCAGGCAGGCTTGTTTTTTCTTGATGATCCTGTTTTGGTCCTATCAGGAATGGCTGAGTCAATACAATTGTATAAATGTTTATACAATGTATTGGTGTATATCCCAGTAAAGGTGTCCTTGCTATCAGTGGGGACAAGAGCATTAAAACTATTAATGCCTTCTTGTAAGAGGCTGTAGATGGCTTTGGAGAAGTTTGTTAGCCTAATTTCACCTCTCAAAAGAGACAGATTTATGATCAGACTTCACCAGGCAAGGCCACATCCCAGTATGGCTGGGGTGCTCTACGTGGACTTGAACCAGGTCTCTATGACTGCGCAGATGTCCACATCTTCCAAGGTGAGGAGTACTTCCACTGCGTGCAGTTTCAGATTTAGACTCCTAACATTTAACAGCATAACCTTAACGTTGTTTTTGAGGATATTTATATGTTGGGCATTTTGTTTTTGTGATATTTCCTAAAAACAACACTATGGGGGAGGGAAAATCCTTAACCAGTAGCTGAAAGCCCAGAGGTGACAGGTGGAGACCATCTCTGGGAAAGCATTTTGGTCTATTAAGCATATCATTCCAGGCTGACAGGCATTGGATCTCCTTAGAATGATACCAGAAACTAAGCTAATTCTTGTAGTCAATCCTTTTTGTCTGTATTGAGACATCATCCTATGGGAAAGTAGAATGCTACTTAAGGCTAGGGACATGCCCACTTGGGACACATAATCAGAGACCTCAGTCATGTCTCTCTTCATATACTCCAATGAAATATGTCTTAAGTCGTTCATACCAACATGGACTATGATAGAGTCATAACAGTGCCTGTTGTTGAGAGAACTGAGTGCATGTGCAATGTGGTGAATCCTGGCACCTGACAGACAGCTGACTGTGACCTTTTCCTTATCCATCCTGGTGAGTGGGACATCTGTGTGTCCTACAATCAAGTCACCTATGACTGGTGCATGCATTTGTATGTGAACTGTGATTTGCTGGGAATGTATTAGGTGAACTGTGCTTATGTTTGAGAGGTCTCTGATCTTTAGGTAGGCTTCTAGTACGAACTTCTGTGTATGTATGTTAAGGTGTTGTATGCATGGATGGTGCTAGAGATGAAGTGTGTAAGCTGACAAACTCCTTAGTATCTGACATACTGATGTGTGAGTGAGAGACCCTAGATTTGAGAGTCTTAATATAAATACATCTCTCACTTATTGAATTTGTGTGAATTAGGAGAAGTGGGCTGTCAGTGTACGTGATGCAAGTGCTACATTGCCTCAGGACGCCCATGTCTATTAGGTTGGCTGGAGAAATGGTAAATTGTCCATTCATAATGCTAACTGAAGTACTGCGGTCAGTAACAGGGAGGGGACTAGAAGGCCTAAGTATGGCTAAGGGACAATAAAACGTTTCTTATGAGATTACACATCTTTCTCCAAGAACCAGTTAATCTGTCACTAAAAATGTATTAAATATCTAAGTTTGAATATGGTCTTCCTTTTCTCATTTTTCAGTCAGCCAAGAACAGACAAAGAATAAAAATTGTAGACATCAAAATTTGTAGATTCAGATTCATGTCTTGCCCTTACTTCAATATTGCAATTTGCTGGAAAACTCCAATTTATTTTACATTTGTTAACTGGGCTAGTCCAACTGGATATATTTCCATTTTCAGTAGAGGCCCCGGGAGAAAACCTCCAAAGTAACATAAAAAAAAAAATAACATGCACAAATATGAAAGAAAATTATGTTAAAAACATAGGTTGAAACATTGGTTAAAAAACCAATTAGTCCTTGATAAACAATAGAGCTACCATTCGCTTTAGCATTCTGGTTTTCAAGATTCTAAAGCAAGACTACTGCCCTTCCCTAAAAAGGAAACTTCATTTTCAAGAAGGAAAAGTACACAATACAACCTGTTATCACTGTCACGCCCTCCATTCAGGTCCACAAAACCTTGTGCCTAGAGAAGTCAAACACTTGGAATGCAGCAAGGACTTTAAAAAAGCTCATATACTTGCAATTGTCATAAAGATACTGGTTAAGACGCATAACATTTTACTGTCGCCTCATTCATTCTCTGCTTAAGAATAAAAACATTGCATATGTATATTTTTTATACTGTGACACCCTGGCTTCTCTCAAAATTGTTATAAGTATTTCTAATGTAACGCTCTTTGTTGCAAATAGCTTGTATACTGTTTAGTGTAATATTGCTCTATGAGCCTGGGTCATGAATGAAGAGTCAAAAGGGTAGTTCAGCCACACGATCCTCAAATAGTAATAATGACAATAATAATAATAATAATAATAATAATAATAATAATAATGACAATAATAATAATAATAATTTATATTTGATTTAACCTACTCACAGTGTTTGGGAGTTTTTGTTTCATCATTTATTAGATTAGGATAACTGGCTTACTGTGAACTTTGTTCTACTGATTCATCTGTTAGCACATTATTTTTACAGTGATATATTTGAGATTGTTATAAAGCCAGCAATAAAATCTTCCATCTCTTCCATCTTAGGTAAGCTCTGAATAAATACAAACTGTTTTAGAAATGAGACCTGATGATTAGGTAGATGGTGAACAAGGTGAACTCCACAGTTCACTTCTGTTATGGAAACACATATTCACTGTTTACCTTGATGAGTCCAAGCCATGATTTAAAATGAATGTCAACCCATTCAACAGTATTACCACCCCTAGTGTTATATTTAAATAGTACAAAACCTGGAAGAATGTAAGCTATAAGATGGGGTCCAGCACTTTCATCCAACAAGATGTCCATAATAAACAAAAGGGCAAAACAATGAAGCAAATCAGTTAACATCATGGCACAAGGGAGAAAGCCCTAACTATGGTCCAGGCCACCCAGGTTCCATTTGAGGCTCTGGTGTCTATGGTACTTTCAGTGAGAGATGGTCATACCTATCCTGGGGTGACAACATTTGCCCAAGCATTTTCTGCAGAGAGACATGATCCAAGGAGAGAAGTAGCCCTTCGAATTAACAATTGAACTATGGGGGAGGGGTATGAAGACATAGTTCACAAATGAAAAGCACTCCCTGGTGGAAGCAGTTAATGTCATGTGTCCCCATGATGCCCTTAGGTTCCATATTGGCTCAACACTATTAAGGAAATAGTCCAGGGCAATAGTGGAGGATGGTAGACAAAGAGAGAAACAGCTCTGTGTAATCGGAAATAACAAAGCACAAGCAGGAATAACAATAAAGCAAGTCCAACATAATGGCAGATTTCTTCAATAAGAACCTGGCAATGAATATCAGATCTATAGGAAAGGCTAAACAATCACAGGTCCTGTCTAAAAGTTACATATGTTGATTTAACTGCCAAAGTACCTCAGAGAAACTAATAGAACCATGTCCTTTTGATGTTTCACACTTCATAGGTTCATAGGTAGGTACTAGGCTATTGGCCCTAGGGCCTATATAAGCATAGCCAAAAAGGTACCCTGGCTTTCGCCACCTAAGAAAATTATTTTCCAGTGCCCCTGTCAAGCAGAATCACAGAAGTGATCCTCGAGGTAAATTTCCTATTACCCATCCAATCATCAAGATTTTTCTTGAAGAGTGCTAATGAGGAGCTTTGTTTGATATAGATAGGTGGTTTGTTTCAGAGTATGGGAAGTCTCTGGGACAGGAATCTATCACTCCAACATGTTCTTTTTATTGTGGTGACAAGGCTAAGGTCCCTAAAGTGTGCAGCTTGGAAGGATTTGGATTTCTTTAAGTGGAGCATGTCCAACAGCTCTGGGTTTGACATAGCTTTGTATGTTAGGCAGAGATCGCCTCTGAGTAGGCGATATGTAACAGAGTAAAGCTGGAGTTTTTTGAGACGGTCTGCATAGGGCATATGTTTGAGGCCGGTAATACTGTTTGTGAGGTATTTCTGTAGCCTTTCCAGTTGTTGTAGATGTTTTGTGAGGTACATACTAAAAGGGGCATTGTACTCTATAATGGGTCTAATGAGTGATGAGTAGAGGGGAACAATTACCTCTTTTTTCCTGGATGAGAAACCTTTTGTCATGAGGTGTGCCACGTAGAAGGATTTCCTGACTACTGTGGTGATGTGATTATCAAAGGAGAGACTACTGTCCACCTGTTTCCCAAGGTCTCTTATCACAATTTCAGTGTTAAGTAGACTACCACCAAGTGGTAGCTCATGGGTACAGAGCTTTTACCAAAGGCGATGACAATGCACTTTTTGGCATTGAGCTTGAGGCCATGGCTTTGACACCAGGCATCTGTCTCAGTGAGGCCCTTTTGTAGGATGTCCACATCATTACGAGTTTTGATTATGGCTCCTAGACTGCAGTCATCTGTGAACTTCATTAGCCAAAGACCTTCTGTGTTAGCCTGTACTTCAGAAAAATAGATACCAAACAGGGGAGGACTCAGGACTGAACCCTATGGTACTCCACTTGTCACTGGTCTGAAGTCAGATTTAGAGTCTGCTACTTTCACAATGTGGGTTCTGTCAGTGAGCCAGTTGGCAACCCATCTTGAGACATAGGGATTTATACCTAGTTTAATGAGTTTATCTATAATTCCAGATTGGGAGATGGTGTCAAAAGCCTTGGCAAGATCTAGATAGGCTGCGTGAACCACCTTACCCTTGTCTACAGCTTTGGTGACTGCTTCAAAGAAGTCTATCAGGTTTAGGAGACATGATTTGCCTTTTATAAACTGGAGCTGGGTGGGGTCCAGAGTTTGGAGATTACCAATGTCTTTGTTTGTAAGTTCCATGATGATACGTTCCATGGCCTTGCAAATCAGGCTCGTTAGAGCAATGGGGTGGTAGTTCCCACTGTCTGTTGTGGCTCCCCCTTTGTGGAGTGGGATAACCATCGCTGTGCACTATTCAGTGGGTACAAAGCCTGAGATGAGGCTATGATTGAACATGGTGCTTAGGTGGCTTGCCAGTTCATTCTAGAGTTCATGTAGAATGTAGCCTGGGATGTTGTCAGGTCTCATGCATGCTGTGTTTTTGGCTTTGAAGAGTGTGGTTTTTACCTGTGGAGCCGTGATTACAGGAACTTTGCATTTTTCTGGTATAAAGATGGGCCCTTTAGGGGGTGAGAGAGGAGTAATGTTAGCACTGAACCTATCTGCCAGGATGTTGGCAATATCAGTTGGTTCTGTATATTTAGTGCTATTGTGCTGTAACTCAGAGCAGATCTGAGTGTTGCCATTGATATTCTTGACATAGCTATAGAATGCTTTGTGGTTGTCTTTAGAATCAGTGGCCATTGTTTTCATAACTACCTTTGGAGGATTTTATGAGGGATCTCAGATTTTTACTGAGGAGGAGGAGGGATTTCCTCCAATCAAGGGATTTTACTCTTTTTTTTTGCAACAGTTTCTTTCTTCTGTTGTAGAATTTGTTTATGGCAGGGAACCACCAGATCGGCTTCCTTTTTTTTGAGGATATCATCTTGGTTCTATTAGGGATAGCACGATCCATGCACTCGTGTAAGTGCTTATAAAGTGCATTTGTGTAGGATTCAGCAGTTCTACCTCTATTGTCGTTAAGTTTGCCACTTCTGTCTTAAGAAGCGTGAAGTTGGCTTTGGAGATATTTTTTATGGTGGTTTCCCTAATGGGGGTTGGGGTGGAATGTGGATGTCTAGGGTGATTAGCTTGCGGTCGGATCTGACCAACGAGGAATTATACTCTGGTGTGGAACACCGGTCGCCCATGTTGGTAATGACCAGGTCTAGGATATTGTTGCCCCTGGTGGGGGGATGGAAAAGTTGATCAAAGGCGATGGAATTTATGAATTCCAAAAAACATTTAGCAAGACGTTGTCCCATTCAATTCTCAGCTAGAGCGTCTTCTGTGTGGAGGCATATGTGAATGGGGCATGCCTTCGTTGAAGGTGGTGCATCAGGGCTGGTAACCCAGTACGTAAAAATCCACTGCCAATCATTAGCGGACCGGAGTTCCACTGTGGCGACCCCTAACCGGGAAAAGCTGAAAGACACAAACAAACAAACATTGAGCAAAAGAATCAGTACATGAGTAGTTTTCCCAGTTAATGGTGGGGTAGTTGAAATTGCCTATTATGAGGGTGTTGGGTTGTACCCTAATATTTTCCAGTGTATCAAGAAATGAGTACTAGGAATCCTGGGGCATGGTGGGGGTTCTGTAGCAAATTACAATTTGGATTGCGGTCTTGCCCAGAGTTAGTTGCACTTGGATAATCTCGTATACATTATGCTGAGCAACTTGCCTGGAGGTGTGGATATCCTTAATGAATATGGACACGCCTTCACCTTTAGTGTTTCAGTCCAGGTTAGTATAGACAAAAGGTGTGGTATGAATTATAGCCTGGTAATGCAGGGGTGCTCTCTGGAGCCTTGAAACAGGTCTCTGTCACTGAAGAGATGTCGATGTTCTCCATTTTAAGGAGTGCCTTCAGTGAATGCATTTTGAGGTTTAGACTTCTAGCATTGAGTAGCATTACCCTCATATTTTGCTCACTTGCTTGTACCTGTTATGGTGGTGAATTTTTCATTTGAACCTTGCTTAAAATAGGCACTATAGGGGTGGCAAGAACCTTAGCCCATATCCGGAATCCCAAGGGCGACAGGTGCAGGCCATCTCTTGCAAAGCATCATGGTCTGCTGATCATGTTATCCCAGGCAGACAGATACTGGATCACCTTAAAATGACACCAGAAGCTTAGCCAATTGTTAAATTCAATCATTCTGTCCTTGTACTGTGGTATCATTCTGGGTGATGGCAGAATGCTACTCAGGGCTAGGGTCATACCTGTCTGGGCTACAAGATCAGAGAGCTCCTCCATGTCTCTTTTCATGTAGTCCAGGTTGGTACATCTCAGGTCATTCACACCAACATGGACAATGACAGAGTCATATTTGTACTTGCTGTGGAGTGACCTGAGTGCATGTGTTATGTGGCGGATCCTGGCGCCGGACAGGCAGCTGACAGCAACTTTCTCCTTGTTTAGCCTGGTGAGTGGAACATCAGTGTGTCTGACTTTAGAGTCACCAATGACTAGAGTGTTGGGTACTTTGTTATGCCTTATGAGCTGTGGTTGAGTGGCACACTGAGTTTGTGAGCTATGTGTCATTTGGGTTGTGTTGGGGGGTGGAGGTTGCTTGCGTTTGTGCTTTGGACGTCTATGTTGCTTAAGCAGATTTTTATTGAGAACATCCGTGAATGTAGGTCTGTGTTTTGTGTTTCTATGTGTCCATTTTGACCAAACATTTGAGATCCTAAATGTCCCCTCATAGACAGTTTAGGCAAAGCCAAACAATAGAGGGCAGCCAGTTAGTTCCACAAAAATGAGACAATAATGATGATGCAACATAAATAAATATATAATTAAATAAATAAATAAATAAATAAGTCTTGAACAAACTCACATAAAACAAGTTCATCCCTGTCCATATATAAGATCAGCTTGAATCTATGGATGGGAAACAGAAGATTTACACCGATACTGCCCCTGTTATTGTAGTAAGCAGAGGCAGCTCCTAAATGCTATATTCCATGCAAGTGTTCCCTCAAATTATCTGTGGTATGATCCCAGTTATTCTCACTAGGAGTAGTATATAACTATTGACCATCTGATAGGTTATGGCATTCTAACACCAAATGGGCTAGGTTAATTCAAGCACTAAAAGGGTAGTTGGCTAGGGTTAAAAGGCCTACAATGGCAGCTAGCCTAATACCTACTATGAACCTATATAAAACTAAAAGGAAAAACTCAGATCTGAACTCAAAAACTAATAAGAAGCATTAACGTAATGTATGTACTGCAAAGAGAAATGCCCTAAAAATGGGTAACATTCATTTGGTCTGAACGCATCTGGTCTGATTTTAGAAGTTAACTATTACAGTGATGCTTGTTTCAGAGAACAATGTATTTTTTGACCATGGGATTCATTTTGTGATAGTAGTGTAAGTAAATATTTGGTCTTTGTAAGATTTCATATATCTATCTATATCTGTATAGGATCTATATTATCTAATCAAATGCTTAGCTTGTTGAACACCTAAACGTCAATAGCTATGGTTCAAAAACTTACAATCTGGAATGGTCGGGTACGCAAATGTTTTCATCGGGAATTAATTTGCTTGACCATTACTGGAAATTTGCCCTTTCCCCAATGTACAGCGATCTCGGAGTTGGTATATTTAGTTAGGGGGCATAGCCCCCCACATCGAGGGGTGTGAGGGTGAAGCCCCACCAGTTTTTTACGGCTCGGACATTCATGTTAGTGTGGCAGGCCAAGCAAATTCTTTCCCAATGAAAGAATTCACTTACCTGGCCGTTCACGATTATAAGTTTTTGATCCTTAGCTGTTGATGTTTAGGCATTCGACAAGTTAGGTGGTTGATTAAATAATGCATATATATATATATATATATATATATATATATATATATATATATATATATATCTGTGTATCTGTATATATATATATATATATATATATATATATATATATATATATATATATATATATATATATATATATATATATATATATGTTTATGTATATGTATATATATATATATATATATATATATATATATATATATATATATATATATATATATATATATATATATGTTTATGTATATGTATATATATATATATATATATATATATATATATATATATATATATATATATGAGAACACCTTATAATATCAAAATACTGAAATGTCGAATCTCAGTATCTCGAGACAATAAAGCCGAAAGTTGAAAATAGTGAAAGTTCATAATCGCGAATTTGAATATCTCAAATTTGCGGTTATGGACTTACGCTACATTGCTTCCGGGTTTGTGTGTTAATGGTGCATGGTGCCCTGTGTGGATCTAGGTGTTATGTCAGATAAGTGAGTTTTTGTAAGGGTTTTGAGTCTGCTTATATGTTTGATGTGTGTGTTAGGGACTGGAGAATGTGCGGGTGTAAGTTTGCTTTTGTTTCTTGTATGTGCAATCTCGGAGTTAGTATATATAGGTAGGGGGGTTGTGGGGGGCACAGCTTATGTGTGTAGTTTTGTGTTTTAAATTGTGATGTGGGTGTTTTGGTGTATGTGTGGTGTGGTGTATGTGGTTTGTTTGTGTTTTTGAATTTCGCGGTTTTGGGCTCGGGGTTTTGATGTTTCGGTATTTTGTGGATTCGGTTTCATGGTCTTGAAATACTGAAATTCGATGTTTCAGTATTTCGAGATTATGAAGCGAATCTATATATATATATATATATATATATATATATATATATATATATATATATATATATATATATATATATGTGTGTGTGTGTGTGTGTACCTACTTATACATATACTGTGGATATAAAAAGTTTGCACATTCCTGTTAAAATGTCATGTTTTTTTGATATAAAAAATGAGGCCACATTAAATCATTTCAAAACTTTTCCCACCTTTTATGTGACCTATAACCTATCTATTTCAATTGAGAAATCTGATAGGGGAGAAAATATAAAAAAAAAAAAAAAACGTCCAATACACTGGTTGCATAAGTATGCGCACCCTTAAACTAATACATTGTTGTGTCTGCACACCCTTAAACTAATACTTTGTTGAAGCACCTTTTGATTTAATTACAGCATTCAGTCTTCTTGGATACACACCTACCATCAATTAAAGAGACTCTGATTAACCTCAAATAAAGTTCAGCTGTCCTAGTGGGATTTTCCTGACATTTACTCAGTTGCCTGCTACAGCAAAAGCCATGGTTTGCAGAGAGCTTATAAAGCATCAAAGGGATGTCATTGTTGAAATGTATCAGTCAGGAGAAGGGTACAAAAAAATTTCCACAACATTGGATATACCATGGACCACAATGAAGACAGTCATCAAAAAGTGGAGAAAATATGGGACAACAGTGATGTTGCAAAGAACTGGACGTCCCTCAAAAATTGATGAAAAAAGACAATACAGGTCAGGGAAGCTGCTAAGAGATCTACAACAACACTAAAGGAGCTGCAGGAATTTCTGGCAAGTACTGGTTGTGTCCTACATGTGAGAACAATCTCCCGTATTCTGCATATGTTTGGTCTATGGGGTATGGTTGCAAGATGGAAGCCTTTTCTTACACAGAAAAACATCCAGGTCTGGCTAAAATTTGCAGAAGTCTTCCAAAAGCATGTGGAAAAATGTGTTATAGTCTGATGAGACCAAGGTTGAACTTTTTGGCCACAATTCGAAAAGGTATGTTTGGCGCAAAAACAACACTTCACATCACCAAAAGAACACCATCCCCATGATGAAGCATGGTGGTGACAGTATCATGCTTTGGGGTTACTTTTCTTCAGCTGTAACTGGGAATATAGTCGAGGTGGAGGGAATTATGAACAGTTCCAAATACCAGTCACTTTTGGCCCAAAACCTTCAGGCATCTGCTAGAAAGATGAAGATGAAAAGGAATTTCACCCTTCAACATGACAATGACCCAAAGCATACATCCAAATCAACAAAAGAATGGCTTCACCATTACAACATTTAATTTTTGGAATGGCTCAGCCAGAGCCCAAATCTAAATCCAGTAGAAAATCTGTGGAGTGACCCGAAGAGGGCTGTGCACAAGAGAAGCCCTCACAACATGACGGATTTGGAGCACTTTTGCAAGGAAAAGTGGGCAAATATTGCCAAGTCAAGATGTGCCATACTGATAGACTCCCACCCAAGAAGACTGAATGCTGTAATTAAATCAAATGGTGCTTCGACAAAGTATTACTTTAAGGGTATGCACACACAACAAATAAATAGTTTGAGGGTGTGTACACTTATGCAACCAGCGTACTGTACATTTTTTATTTTTTATATTTTTCCCCAAATTGATTGGTTTCTTTTTCCATTGAATTGTACAGGTTATAGGTCACATTAAAGATGGAAACAGTTTTGAAATGATTTATTGTAGTCTCATTTTTTATATCACAAAAAACTTGCATTTTAACAGGGGTGAGTAAACTTTTTGTATCCACTTTATGTTATTGGTGTTAGATTTATTAAACCACAGAATAAGTGAATTTGGATGTTGTAATGTAGACCCCCTAAAATACAAGTATACTGTGAATAAATAACAGAGGATGATTCACAATAGACTTTGCTTGCATCTTTCATGTATCACGCCTTGAAAAAATCTAGATAGTGCTTTCACAGATCACTTGTAACCTCTTCTTTTACTGCTTTATGACAAGCTGCAAAGTGGGCACCTTCAGATGTCATTGAATCACCAATAGTAGCTCATTGACTGTAATAATTTCATATACCATATAGACCAGAAGTAGTTCCTTTGCAAAGGATGAGACTTGCAAGATAAGTTACTTTCAGTTTGAAAAATTCAGAAGACGATTAGGACATTATGTATCTTCAGAGGTTATCATGATCTGGTTGGTCCAGTATTTTTGTTCTATGTGAGAAGTATACACTTAAATTATCTAGGCTGCACATTTCACATGTTATTTCAATGGTTAAATTGTTTTTTGAGTGCTACTTAAATACTCTCTGACCTGGCCCTGATGGAAATGCTACACATTCATAAATCAAAGAGCACGAGAATTACTCGGTCCAGGGATCTTAACTTAGCCTCTGACAAGAACAGGTTATGCAATAGAGATAGATACATCTCCCAGAGACTGTCACTTCTCTGGAACAAGCTTCCAGTTCATGTGAAACAGAGCCCCTGCCTGACCCTCTTGAAATGCAACCTAGTTCAATGGATGGGTGACAGCAAACTCACTCCTGAGGTGGCACCCATGTCCCTCCTGGCCAGAGGAAGTTGTTATTAACTACTATAGACTCTTAGCTCTATGAACTTCACTCACCTAACCACTGACAATTTGGGCAACTCGGGATACATATAGCTAGGCTTGTAAGTGCTCTAGTCCCTTTAGCCTAGTAGCCTTCTGTGAACCTATGAGCCTATTAAATGTGTATTTTTGTTGGAGGGCAATGAAGCCTATTTTATAAATAAGTAACTATTCTGACAGATAAACATACATTTATATAGCACTTCATTTTATATTTAATCTGTATTTCTAAAATATTGACATCTAGCTTTATCTATTTATTTGTTTTGTGGCCTTAAAATGATTGCTGTCAAAACTGACTCCTGCCAGTAACTTGATCTACTTGATCTAACAAAACTGTTTACTCCAGTTTACCTTACTTATATAGTTCATAAAAGCCTGACTGGTGCCTCCCTGACAGGGGTTCACTTTCTACACAGTATCCCATGTTTACCTCACTCTGCCTTATCATTCTGGGTATTCATGATATCTGTATCTTTCAACTCTCCAGAATTCACTGAAATGTTTAGATCTTTGCCTCATATTTTGGTCTATTTCCATTGAAATGTATGGTTTTCTGGCAACTCACTGAGAATTTAAGTCACTAAATAATGATAGACATTTGAGTTTCAGATATCATATCTTTCAAAAAATGCATACTAATTCAAAACCTGATTATCTAGCAAAGTTATCAGTTTATAAAAGCAATAATACAAATCTCTCCATGGTTTTGGACTTTTTTTTGTCTGGAATTTGCTGGCCATTGGGTTAATAGGCATGAATACTTTATGAATAAAATGTTTGATAGTAGACTATGAAACCTGGAACAAGAAAATAAATATGTTCATGAACCTATATGAAAAGGAAGACAGTGATGGGCATAAACAGATTTACTGGGAAAAGAGATGATGCCCCATCAGTCTTTGGCAGAGAAAGTGAAATACAGAAAAGAAAACAACTTCTTTATCACAAATATGAACAGAATGACTGCTACTATTAAAATATTTTAACTCCCTGAAGCAAACTGAGAGGTATTTATTCATTGGCAAAATGTATATGTTCCAAATTTCAGTTGAACGGATACCATCTTTCAGTAAATATTGATATTAACAGAATATCGAGCATTCCTATGATGTTGTGGCTATAACAGGGACAATCTTTGATAGGATCAATCCTGATTTGTTGCTTTCCCAGTGCAACTGTCATCAATGTTATAATCACTCACTATTATGTGCGGTCAAAGAAGTGTTGTTCTATTTGACCCCTCAAGCTGCAGCATTTTTTGTTATTCCTGAAAACATAAACAGACAAAACAGCTAGCCACTGTACTGTATTTTTGTTGAAATTAAAAAGTAACACTTTCAGCATAACAATGGAAAATAAATTACAGCATATTTTGTCAAAGTGTATGTGGTATTGAAGATCACAGATACACTGATTCATTTGGTGAAAATACAATTGTAGTCCAATGTAACCCATAACAAAACAATGAATAAGAGCACTGATATTATTTAATTATCTCTGTTTATTTATTTCTTTTTAATTACTGCCCTAAAAGTTACTTTTCTAATCAGAATATATTTCTTTCTTAACATTCAGTTTAGCAGATTTGCTAGCTAAACACAATAGGAGTGACAGAAGTTATTCTCAAGTAACAGTCGTGATCAGCTGAAGATTCTGCAAGAAGTGCAAAGATGTTTTCTTCAATGCACAATACCAGCAATTAAATATTCTCTTCCATACCTATAGAAATATGTTATAGATTATAACGCATTATTAACTAACAACTATAAAATCCAAACCTGATTATTTGATGCCTGACAAAAGCCCCAAAAACATGCCAAAAACCAATGACATCTTTCTGGTCCTCCTTCCTCTAAACATTATGCTGTGGCTGAAGTAAATACTGTTACAAGCAACCAGACATTAGTTCCATCTGATTCCTTTCCTGGAAAAGAGAACATTTAGGAAAATATTCACATTTAAATTAAATAGCTAAAGCCCAGTACTGTTCTTAATTTAAAGTAGTGTGCATAGCAGTTACAGTTAAATCTTTTTCAGTTCAAATAAATTTCCAAAGAACTTTCTGTTAATGAAGACTGAAAAAATTCCCTTACTCAGACAGGAAAAATGAATGGGAATATTTAATAACAAAGAGCAGATATAGCTAAAAGAGAACGTGCCATTTTATCATGTTAATTTACATAACTTCTTACCCTGGTGAGGGTAGGTAATAGCATGAAGGAAGTCATATTGAAGGCAATAAACTTTGGCTCTATATTTGCAATAAGATAGGACAAAAATCTAACCCTGTAACTCAGAGTATTCTTATTTGCAACTTCATGAACAAATGAACACATTGTATATAAATCTATAGTGTTTCTGACTCTTCAGACAAGCAAGGGGTATTAATAATTGCATTGTGCCTGAATATCCACATTATCACTTATGAAGCAGTCATTATTTAATCTCTACACCTTCACTTATAGTCAGCATCAATGAACCTAATTAGATGGTGCAGTGGTGCAGCGGTAGCATTGTCGCCTCACAGCAAGAGGTTCTCCGCTTTGATTCTTGGCTGGGGTGCCTTCTGTGCAGAGTCTGCATGGCCTCCCTGCATTTGTGTGGGTTTGCTCTGGTTTGTCCCATGTTACAAAGACATGCGTCTGCAGCATTTCTCAATGGGCGTCTGGTGAAAATTGGGTTTGTTCCAAGTCGGACCTTCCTGATTAACAAATGTTAAATAAATAATTCACTCTTATTTAGAGTCATATATATAATTTAGGAAGTATTAATAATGGATAATTTCTTGTCTTTGTCTGCATTCAGTCTTCTTAAGATTATCTTTCTTATTGGTAAATGGGCCTCCCAAACCTCTGGACAAGGCATTCATGTATATTAATGAGCTGGCAATGCAGCAATGCTCTGTTGTCCTTATTTGCAAGTGATGTTGTATTAGCTAAGATAAAATATTACCTGAATGTATCCATATGCTGAATGAGGAAAACGAAAGCAGTAAATCAGTTTTCAGCTGTCTCTAGTCTTTCTCTCCTAATTTGATGTATGTAAGTGATACATTAATATGCATGAATCTGTCCGCGAGGAGATGAAATGTTGTCTCAGTCACGCATTCAGGCTGAAAGGCTTCCAGACTTAGTAAGAACTCTGTTACCATGTAGTTTGTCACTTATAAGTGTGCTGAGAGGAGAAAGCTGCCCTAAATGTTTTGACCACTGCAAGCATTTCTTAGACAATATTCACTGACATTTTGCATTCAGAAATACATTTCTTATTTAAACCTTTATATTATATGGCAATGTTAATGTTGAAAGACACAGTATTTTGCTGTCTGTTTAAGAAATGTATACTAAAATACTTCAGGGAAATACAGCATATGCTGTAGATTGAAAGCAGAACATAAACATTCAATACTTAAAATGCTTCAATACCGTGAATCTGATGAATCAAAATCCAACCATTTCATGTCGTCTAGAATCAAAACATTCACTAAAACCTCTGTATCGCAGCTCCTATTTTAAAAAATTCCACAAAGCGTTCTTTAGCTATGTTAAGAACCTAAGTGGAAACTCTCAGATCTGCTCTGAGTGAGTGCAGAATGGCACAAAATACACTGAGCCGACTGATATTGCTAACATTCTAGCAGACAGGTTTAGTGCAAACGTCACCCCCATTTCACCCCCTAAAGGGCCCATAACCATACCAGAAGAAAGCAGTACCCTGGCAATCACTGAAACACAGGTTAAAACAGCCCTATCCAAAGCCACAAATACAGCTTCAATGGGACCAGATGGTGTACCAGGCTGTGTCTTGCACGAGTTCCAAAATGAACTAACCCCTCACCTAAACACACTGTTCAAACTCAACCTCTCTACAGGCTACGTACCCATAGACTGGTGCACAGTAACAGTTATCCAGCTCCACAAAGGTGGAGCCACAATGGACCCTGGGAACTGTAGCCCTATAAGCCTGACTAGCCTGGTCTGCAAGGCTATGGAGCACATCATCATGGAATTCATTAACAGAGACATTGGGAACCTTCAAACATTGGACCCTACCCAATTTGGCTTTGTTAAGGGCAAATCATGCCTCCTAAACCTGGATGACTACTTTGAGACAGTTACCAAGGTTTAGATGAGGAAAAGGAGGTCCACACAGCCTACCTAGACCTCACAAAGGCTTTTGACACCATTCCCCATTCTGGTGTTATAGACAAGCTCACCAGCTTGAACATAAACCCCTACATCATGAGATGGGTTGCCAATTGACTTACGGATAGAACCCACACCGTGAGAGTTGCAGGCTCTAGGTCCGACTCTAAACCAGTTACAAGTGGCGTCCCCCAGGGCTCAGTCCTGGGACCCCTCCTGCTTGGTATATACTTCTCAGAGGTACAGGCAAGCACAGGAGGACTATGGCTGACCAAGTTCACAGACGACTGCAAACTGGGGGCCATAATTGACTCTCCAGCTGATACAGACATCCTCCAGAAGGCTCTCACTGAGATGGATACCTGGTGCCAAAATCATGGCCTCAAACTAAATGCCAAAAAGTGCATAGTCATCCCCTTTGGAAAAAACAAAGTACCCGCAAACTACCACATACGTGATGCTCCTCTAAATACAGAAAATGTAATAAGGGATGTGGGGACCCAAGTAGATAGTAATCTCTCCTTTGATAATCATATTGCCAAGGTGATTAGAAAATCCTTCTAAGTGGCCCACCTAATCACAAAAGGGTTCGCATCTAGAACAAAAGTGGTTATTGTGCCCCTCTACTCATCACTCATCAGACCCATCATATAATACAACACCCCACTTGGGATGTACCTTACAAGAGACCTGCAACAGCTGGAAAGACCACAGAAATACCTCACCAAGAGGATTACTAGCCTCAAACATATGCCGTATGCAGCCCGAATGAAGAAACTCCAGCTGTACTCAGTTACATACCGCTTACTCAGAGGTGATCTCTGCCTGACATACAAGGCCATGTCCAACCCAGCATTGATGGACATGCTCCACCTAAAAAAAAAAAAAAAAATCCCCAAGAGCCACACACTCTAGGGATCTAAACCTCACCACAATGATAAATAGGACATGCTGGAGGGATAGATTCCTGTCCCAGAAACTCCCCATACTTTGGAACAGGATTCCAATCTACATTAGGCAGAGCTCTTCACTAACACTCTTCAAGAGAAACCTTGATGAGTGGATGGGAAACAGAAAATTTACCCCGGGGATCACTGCAGTGGCTCTGCTGGACAGAGGCACAGGGAACTAATAGCTCTGCTGGACCGAGTCAGAGGGAACTAATCTAAGGGGGTGGCGAAAGCCAACACATTCTGGCTAGGCTTATAGATGCCCTCGGGCAGATAGACTAATACTTCTCTATGCACCTATGAACCTATGGTAACAGGGACTTCACTTTCTCCATACCATTAATTTGCTTGGAATGTTCCACAAGTACCATTTAAAAGTATTTTCTAATTATATGCCTAAAGCGGTAATGTTATGCTACCTATTAAGATACAGCTATGTTTCCTTTTACAAAATATTGGGGTTGTCCCAAACATATTTATTTGACAAAAATAGATTAAATTCTAAGTTGAAGATCTGCGGTATTGTTTGCTATCAACATATGTTCATCTTAATAGTATTTACTTCTCATTAAAATCCATGTCTAAGTTAATATTTTCCTGTCAGAAATAACATCAATAACAACAAAGATAAGCTTATTATGTGAGTGGATGCTTCTTTCTAATCACTGCAGTTTTTACTGAGCTATACCAAAAGATGCTTTATGGTCACCCACATCAACTCAAGAAGGTAATAATGGATTGCCCCATTTAGTCTTTACAAGGAAAAACATGAAGGATGATCCCTATCCCTAATCTTTTCTTATCTTGGCCTAAATAAGGCTGCACTATTCAGCTCATTTATAAAGACCACATTTTAAGCACAATGATACCACATCAGCATGCATCACCTCCATATGAAGGCTTACTCCATTTTACTAGTCTACCACCACTCCTTTCTAATGGCGCAGTCCAATAATATATCCACTAAATGCAGCATGTAAACGATTAAAAGAAACTGTACAGGATTTTCAACTTACATGTTTCCCGTTTCTCAGTCAACATACTTAGTAGGGCCCAACAAGTGAAGCAATAGCATACTATAACCTGCAAACTAGTTTTCACTGGTAAATACATAAATAAATAAATAATATAATATAAAGAAAGAAAGAAGTGCAGTGCATCATTTTGAAGGATAATTTATTGAGAGATATGTAATCAACTTCTTTTGGCTGAGTGTCCCAGAAGCCAGAATGTAAATAGGGCATACTATCATGGATAGTGGATAATAGTCCTATATAAAGTGTTGGGACAGTTCCACTTTCTCACAGCAATACTGCCATCATGAAGTTGGCATGCATATATTACAGATATGTGCAGGAATAGTCCACTAAAAAAGCTTAATATGTGAAATGTGCGTGCTCGTGTGAAATCACAGATGTTAAGGTGTTGGGATTTTGTCAAGCTGGCTTCATCACTGAATGACTAAAATAGTAACAGTTTCAGCATTTGATGAACTGGTGCTCAGTGAGTGGGCTTTTCAATCTAAGGATAATATTTCAGTAGTGCTCTCCCTGCCTGGTCTGACTGCAGTATGAATAATCAAAATGATGGTCCGTAGCAAACCTGTCTTCTTCCTACAACATCTACCTGAAATTTATTACATGATGATGTTCTTGAGAAATGAGACTGCCACTGCTGGGCAGCTATGTCTGTAGCCATTGTATTTTGCATTTCAGTTGTGTTGCTACTGCTGATTCTGCATTTGGGTAATACTGACAACAGTTTTTCTTGTTTATTTATTCCCCGTGCTTTATGTGAATTCCTTTCCTTGAGCTTGAATTATGGCTGAAAATGTTCTTGAATCAGTTTTATATATAAATAAGTAAAGTGAGCTAGCCTGAAAAAATAGAGCTCAGCATTGGATAGGATCATGTTCTAGTTTTATAAAGAATATCAGTTATTATTATAACTGTAATGGATTCTGAGATATTCTAGATTTCAGACTTTCATTCTAGTGAACATGACACATGAATAAAAACCAATCTGACCTGTTAAAGATGCACTTTTAATACATAAATTACAAGGAAAAATGATAACAACATTGCAGTATTAATGAGTAGTAAAGTAAAACGAAAAAAGAACATTTACTGACCATGAAACAAAATATGCATAGTAAAAGTAGGGTATGCTGTGTTAAATAAGAGACTATAAGGCTGTTAAGAATGTATGGTAAAACTATTCTGGAAGGAGTGGTGCAAAGCGGGCATACTTGTATAAGAAATATAGAGGATATATGAACCATATTAGAACATGATTATGAACAGGGTTTCACAATATGGTAATTCTTTCAGGTAAGAAATGCCTTCTGTAACCTAAATGTTTCCCATCTTCCCATGAATATCAGTGACCATCTATCATATGGTTTAAGGGCATAAAAACGGATGAATTTCCAGTCTTCTAGTATTCTAAATACCATCAGTATATGATTCACAATACCTGTTCTAAAGGAACAGTGATAGGATGTGTTGTTCATTTGCAATCAGTGAAAGTAGTAAGGAACCACAACCATATTACACAAAGATTGATCCCTGATTCCAAATGGAAAGCAAAATTTGATCTGTGAGGAAAATATCTCCATCTAGCACTGCTAATTGTTACATATTTTAATATAATTAACTAATAGTAGAAGTTCCTTGTTGGACTCTGTGAAAGAAGTTTTAGCCTGATTGACCTGTGATGAGGATATAAATGATTCAATATATAATACATATACAACCTTTGTTTTACCCTAAAGTACAAGATCTGTGGGTCACGTTGAGGAATATGTCTTCTAATGACATATGTTTAACTTTTCTAGTCCTTCACACATTGCATTAATAGGTATCCCTTCAGATCAAGAAAGTCAATACATTAAAAGTGGTAGACTGTATGGCAAATTTTTATTTCATTAAGTACTCTTATCTGTAAATGCCTGAATGCAAAACAGGATATGTCTGTAACTATTAATTCATATATTGGTACATTAATAATGATAATATCATCCATCATTTCTCGTTTTACACCCAGTGATAAATAGCCAGTTTTAGGATTTTGTTAGACTGCATGGCAAATGTTTTTTTCATTAAGTACTCTTATCTGTAAATGCCTGAAGGCAAAACAGAATATGTCTGTAATTGTTAATTCTTATATTGATACATCAATAATGGTAATATCATTCATCATTTCTCATTTTACACCCAGTGATATACAGTCTGTTTTTGCATTTTAATTACTCAAATATTCTGATGGTTTTGAAAATGTACAAAGTTATTGATTCAGCTGTCATTACCAGTTTTCTTCAAACAAACAACACATATAAGTGTATATTCTAGTCTACACAGTAGGGTAAAGGGTCGGAATGGAGACATGATAAATCAGCAAGTAAAGGAGAACAGTACTGCTGGAAATTAATTCATCCTCAAGTATTGGGGAGTACCCTCACAAGGAGGACCCTGTTTTTCACAAAATCTCCCCAAGATGACACTGAAAATAGACTGTTATTTTATATAGCATATATCATGGACGGAAGTAAGTTAAAAAGTAAAAAAAAAAAACAGCTGGGTACAGAAGACCCAGGATAAAAATAGTGCCTGATCCTGACAGCCACACTAATGCCAGGACTGGAAAAAATGACAGTGTGGAATCTCAAGACATGGAACTATTCCTACAATGGGGCTAATCCAGGCCCAGGGGGGATGACCCCCGTTGAAGAAGAAAGTGGTAGTCCACAAAAATCATAATCAATTGATTGCCCAAAAAAGAGCCATAAAGATGACAGAGTAGATGATTAAGGGTAAAAAAGAAATTATGAATTATGTATTGTTACTTTTATGCAAGAAGCCCAGAACATCTAGAGAGAAGGTATGCAAAAGCTATTAAGAGAGAAATTAGAGGAAAAAAATACCTGCACAAAAAAAAAAACAGTCAGAAGTTTCAAATAAAAATGTGTGTGGATTAGTACAACAGATTTATGAAAAACATTATATAGACCAAGAAAACGTGGCCATTTGGAAAAAGAAATGAAGGAGCAAGTATGAAAATGTGTGAAAATATAAAGAACAAATCTAGAGAGTTTTGAAAGGCATATAAAAAAATATGGACATGGGAAAGACAGGGAGATCTGATATGGTACAATATTTATGCAAAGGAGAATGCCAAATTAATCAATAAAAAAAAAACAGCCCCAAAAATAATTACAGAGAAATACAGGCAAAGGCATCCAGATATGGAAAATTTCACAATATACAAACTAAGATCACAAAGAGGGAATGAAGAACACAAGATTAATAAAGTAGACATTAAAGAAATAGAAGCTGAAGTTATGGAATACCTGCAAAGTGAAGGATTTAGTGCAGAAAGTCTAACACAGGTCATATCACTGCATGATGAAACAAGTCCTCCAAGTAAAGCGAAACAAGGGGAGCAGGAGCCATCTCAAGAAGAAATATTGGCATACAAAAGAAAAAGAGATTTAATATGGTGCAATATTTCTGCAAAGGGGAAAGTAAAACTAATCAATACAAAAAGAACAACACCAAAGATAGGTGAAGAGGAATACAGGCAAAGGCGTCCAGATATGGCATTTGTTTACAATACAAAAATTAAGAAAACAAAAGAAGAAAAGTAGCAAAGAGGAGTAGTAATGGAGAATTTAAAGAAATAGAAACTGAGGTTATGGACTACTTGCAAAGTAAAGGATTTAGTGTAGAAATTCTAACTCTGATATCACAGCAGGCTAGACCATGGACCCCCAAATTAAGGAGAAACCAGTGCAAAAGGTTAGTTGGAGCTGGACAGCAGGGAAAGGAGCAGGAAACTGTGACAACTCTGATGCTGGCAATGTTGTGGAGTGATAGGCCAGTGAGTTCCCATATGAAAGAGCAATGGATGACACAGGATGAAACTGAAGAGAATGTGTCACAGCAAGATGCTCTGGAACTTTTTGTAAAATGCCTGCAATGAATGGAGAACAAAGAACAAGCCTTCAGTTTAGAAAAAAATGGTCTAAGAAAAAGGTTGTTTGATTTAATAGAGATGGACAGACATATTAAGTTCAATGAAAGAAATAGACTACAGAATGTCAATAAAACCCAAAAAGTTAGAAGTTTGATAAACAAATGAATGCAGTAATTGGGACTGTTCATAGAAATTCATGCAGTATAACATAAGTAAACAGGATATATTACTGTGCAGCTAAATTAATAACAGATAAAGTCTTACCACAAAAACACACAGCAATAAGGGAAAGGAAGGGGAGAAATCAAATGCTATCATGGAAGAATCAAACAGAAAAAACTATAAAGCAATTAAGACAAGAAGTGTCACTGTTAGAAGAGTATAGAAGAGGGAACAGAGCAATAAAAATACTCAGAAAGATAGACATGATAAAGCAATGCACAGTATCAGAACCAATCAGGATCTATTGTGTACTGTCACAAAAATAAACTAAAAATATCAGTACAGACAGAAAAACTTAGAAGATATGCAGTTAAATAAATAAAAAGAAAAAGGGCAAAATAAGCAATTTATTGATGACCCAAAAAAGTTTTATAGAAAATGACAAAAGGCACCGAAACACTACTCAGAAAAGAACAAATAGATACATTTCAAAAAAATACCTATGAAGATCCTGTGGAAAATAACAAATATTCCGAATGGATTGAAGAAGTAAAAGAAAGAATAAGAAGGGCAGATGTACAGGATATGAAATAAAATTAAGTAACCATCAGAGAGATTGAAAAAAAGTTAAGAAACGCTCCTAAGTGGAAAACCTCAGGCCCAGATGCAGGACATAACTTCTGTATCAAAGTACTAACATCTTTACATGAAGATTTAGCCATGAGTAAGAACTATTTATATGCACAACCTGAACAGACATCAGCCTGGTTAACAACAGGCAAAACAATACTCCTATGTATGAGTGAACCTGCAAGCTATCCTAAAAACTGTAGACCAATAACTTGCCTTCCGATTACATATAAACAATTCATTGAAATTGATGCCAACAGAGTTTATAGTCATTTAGAAGAAAAGTCAATCATGGCAATAGAACAAAAGGGTAACAAAATAAAGTCAAATGGAACAAAGGATCATTAGTTGTTAAATAAAGTCATAACGGAGAACTGTAAAAAGGGAAATAATCTACGTTTGGCATGGATAGACTACAAAAAAGCATGTGAAAATATCCCGCATTCGTGGATAAAATAGTTCTTAAAAATGTATAAATTACATCCTACACAGATCGATTACATTACAGCGGCCATGAAATAGTGGCAAACCAGTTTGCAATTAAGCCATGATAAAGGACAGATTATATTCTGGGGATAAAACTTCAAAGGAGGATATTTCAGGGGGACTCTTTGTCACCACTGCTGTTTTTGTCTTGCCCTTAACCCATTAATCTGTCTACTTAACAGATTAGGCCATGGCTACAATTTGGCTCCATAAAATAACAAACTGTAAAGACTTATGTTCTTTTTGTGGATGATTTAAAACAGTATAGTTCATCAGATGACAAATTGAAAACCCAACTACAAGTGGTCAAATCCTTTTCAGATGATATAAGAATGTCATTTGGTCTTGACAAATGTGCAAAAGCAGCCTTTAAAGCAGGAAAACTGCAGCACCAAGAAAACATCAAGAGCGTGTACAAATATTTAGGAGCTGATGAATAATCAACAAAAAAACATGAACAGATGCAAATAAAACTTTATGTTATAACTTCGAGTTTTGGAGTGATTGACTGGCACCAAAAGGTGTTGAATTGGTTGGACAGGAAAATAAGAAGAATGCTTCATGATTATCAAATTATTTATAAAAGTCTGTGTATACCAAGACTATATATTCCCCATTCTGAAGGAGGTATGGGCCTCCTCGAAATTGATTATATGTATATATCTGTAATCGTAGGACTACATACATATCTGCTGACCTCACAAGACCCAAATGTAGTGAAAGTTTTAAAACATGCTGAGAATAATCTAAGAAGACTTCCCTGCTTAGGTTAGCAGAGGTATATTGGTGTCAAGCAAGAATAGAAATCATACCAGAAGTAGATAAAAACTCAGGTAGCAACTGAATTTGCCAAAAAAAAGAAAAAAAAAAAAAGAAAGAATATAAAGCGAAGGACCAAATAAGAAGTCAGGGATGTGGAAAATTCATAAATAAAGATGCAAGTATAGAAAACTCTTGGAACAACCTCATGTTGACCACGATTGATTGCAGAGAGCACCCCTGCATTACTAGGCTATAATTCATACCACACCTTTCGGCCACCTGAATGGGACTGAACCACTAAAGGCGGAGGCGTGTCCATATTCATTAAGGATATCCACACCTTCAGGCTAGTTGCTCAGCATAATGCATAGGAGATTATCCATGTGCAACTAACTCTCGGCAAGACCACAATCCAAATTGTAACTTGCTACAGATCCCCCACCATTCCCCAGGATTCCCACTCCTCATTTCGTGATACACTGGAAAATATTAGGGTACAATGCAACACCTTAATAATGGGCAATTTCAACTATCCCACCATTAACTGGGAAAACTACTCATGTACCAAGTCTTTTGCGCAATGCTTTCTGGAATTCATAAATTCCAACACCTTGGATCAACTTATCCACACCCCCACCAGGGCCAGCAATATCCTTGACCTGGTCATTACCAACATGCGTGACCGATATTCCACATCAGAGGTCAATTCCTTGTTGGTCAGATCTGACCACAAGCTAATCACCCTACAAATCCACATCCCAACCCCACCCCCCATTAGGGAAACCACCGTAAAAAAATTTCATCAAAGCCAACTTCATGCTTCTTAAGACAGAAGTGGCAAACTTCACAACACACATGCAGATGGCAATAGAGGTACAAACGCTGTATCCTACACAAATGCACTTTATAAGCACTTACACAAGTGTATGGATCGTACTATCCCAAACATAAACAAGATGCTATCCTCCAAAAAAAGGAAGCCAATCTGGTGGTCCCCTGCCATGAACAAACTCTACAACAGAAGAAAGAAACTGTTGCAAAAAAGAGTAAAATCCCATGGTTGGAGGAACTCCCTGGTCAGTCACAGTAAGAAGCTGAGATCCCTCATAAAATCCTCCAACGCTAGTTATGAAAACAAAATCACCATTGATTCTAAATACAACCACAAACCATTCTATAGCTATGTCAAGAATCTCAATGGCAACAATCAGATCTGCTCTGGGTTACAGCACCATGGCAGTAAATATACAGAACCAACTGATATTGCCAACATCCTGGCAGATAGGTTAAGTGCTAACTTTACCCCCTACTCACCCCTAAAGGACTCATCTCTATACCGGAAGAATTCAAAGTTTCTGTAATCATGGCTGCACAGGTAAAAACCACACTCGCCAAAGCCAAGAACACAGCATCCAAGGGACATGACAACATCCCAGGCTGTGTTCTACACTAATTATAGAATGAACTGGCACCCCATCTAAGCACCATGTTCAGTCATAGCCTCACCCCAGGCTTTGTGCCCACTGAATGGTGCACAATGACAGTTATCCCACTCCACAAATGGGGAGTCACCACTGACCCTGGGAACTACTGCCCTATTAGCCTAATGAGCCTGGTCTGCAAGGCCATGGAACGTATCATCATGGAACTTATAAACAAAGACATTAGTAATCTCCAAACTCTGGACCCCAACCCAGTTCAGGTTTGTAAAAGGCAGGTCATGTCTCCTGAACCTGATAGACATCTTTGAAGCAGTCACCAAAGCCATAGACAAGGGTAAGGTGGCTCACACAGCCTATCTAGATCTTGCCAAGGCTTATGACACCATCTCCCACTCTGGAATTATAGATAAACTCACTAAACTAGGTATAAATACCTATGTCACAAGATGGACTTCCAACTGGCTCAGTGACAGAACCCACAGTGTGAAAGTAGCAGGCTCCAAATCTGACTTCAGACCAGTGACAAATGGAGTACTACAGGGTTCAGTCCTGGAACCTCTCCTGTTTGGTATCTACTTCTCTGAAGTACAGGCTAACACAGTAGGCCTCTGGCTAATGAAGTTCGCAGATGACTGCAAACTTGGAGCCATAATCAAAACTCCTAATGTTGTGGATATCCTACAAAAGGGCCTCACTGAGACAGATGCCTGCTGTCAAAGCCATGGCCTCAAGCTCAATGCCAAAAAGTGCATTGCCATCCCCATTGGTAAAAACTCTGTACCCATGAGCTACCACATAGGTGGTAGTCTACTTAACACAGAAAATGTGATAAGAGACCTAGGGACACATGTACAGTAGTCTCTTTTTTGATAATCACATCGCCATCGCCACAGTAGTCAGGAAATCCTTCTATGTGGCACACTTCATCACAAAAGGTTTATCATCCAGGCAAAAAGAGATCGTTGTTCCCCTCCACTCGTCACTCATTAGACCTATTATAGAGTACAATTCCCCTTTTGGTATGTACCTCATAAGACATCTACAACAATTGGAAAGGCTGCAGAAATACCTCAGAAAGAGGATTACTGGCCTCAAACAGATGCCCTACGCAGACCGTCTCAAAAAACTCCAACTTTACTCCATCGCATATCGCCTATTCAGAGGCAATCTCTGCCTAACATACAAAGCTATGTCAAACCCAGAGCTGTTGGACATGCTCCACTTAATGAAATCCCAATCCCTCTGAGCTACATGCTCTAAGGACCCACACCCTGTCACTACAATAAACAGAACATGCTGTAGGGATAGATTCCTGTCCCAGAGACTTCCCATACTCTGGAACAAGCCACCTATCTATATCAAACAAAGCTCCTCATTAGCACTCTTCAAGAAAAATCTTGATGATCAGATGGGAAATAGGAAATTCACCCCGGGATCACCTCTGTGGCTCTGCTTGACAGGGGCACAGGAAAATAATTTTCTTGGGTGGTGAAAGCCAAGGTACCTTTTTGGCTAGGCTTATATAGGCCCTAGGGCCAATAGCCTAGTACCTACCTATGAATATGAATGGTTAAGGAGAAGTGAATTTAAACCAAATGACAAAATGTTAATATTGGCAGCCCAAGACAGTGGACTACATATACATTGATCTACAAAGTTCGATGAACATGTGGGAGAAACAGTCAAATTAATGTTTTGTAAATCAGACTTGGAAACAGTCAAACATCTTGTTGCTGGTTGTGATATACTAATGGAAGAAGAACTGTATACTGAAAGTCATAATAATGAAACAAGACTGTTGCATTGGGGATTGTGCAAACATTATAATAAGTAGCTGAAAGAAATTGGAAATATGAGCCACAAATATTGTAGAAACTTTTGAATCTTATACCACAAGGGTTCGCCCATTAGTAACAGTTAAAAAAATAGATGCGAGAAAACCAGATTTCGTAGTCCATGAAAAGAAGACAAAATCAGCTTGATCATTGAAATTGCCGCACCCAGTGATTACAGTGTCTTAACTACAGAGAGGCGCAAAGTCATTTGCAGGCAGAAATTAGGACAATGTGGAAGAAGGATACCCAGACAGTTCTTATATTAGTAGGAGCGACGAGTCTTAGAAAAAGATAATTCTTACATATGTTACTGACGAATGTAACTCGATATGAATTGCAGAAGGAGCCAGTACTGGCCACACTGTAGGTGCTGTGAAGAGCACTTCTGGCTAAAATCAAAAATTAAAATAATACTAATTTCTTATACTTTAATCATACTTTGACTTAGGAATGGGGTCCATTCCTGTTATGGTATTAGAAATCCAATAGACTTGAATAATTAAAAAAAAAAGATTAATTCAGTAACTGCTAACAAGAAGAGACTGCTGTGCTTCAGGATGTCTACAACAAGCAGCAGTGACTTTTGGGGTCTTAAAGTAATTGCTAACAACAGGCTGACTTGCAGATAATAATGCACTGCATGTGAATACTGCTCCATATTTTCAAAGTTTGTATAAGTAAAACAAAAAAAAAAGAATGAATCATAGATGTAGCTGTATATAATGGATGCAATCAACTACCATGCCTGAAATGTCAACAGCCAAAGGTGGGGTTGATAATGTATCTAAAGAACTTTATCTTAAAGGCAGAGACATTATGGTATATTAACATGTAAATTCCCAGGTATCCTCAAAAATGAAACTAGACAGCAATATGGAAATGTAGCATATATGCTTTAGTTAACTGATGGGCATAGTCTGTCATCTATAAATTCTTGTCTGTGAGCTGCGATATCACTCACTGAATGCCATGCAGTCTGTGCATATTCTAGGCTCTATCATCATTTTGGTTATTCAGACTATGTCTGAGCTGAGATTAAAAAACTTAAAAGAAATAGAAAAACACAAAGGTTCCTATGGGAAAATTCATGGCATAATGAACTTTACTGACTAAGCCTTGTCATCTGCAGGGACTGAGTGAAGCCTGCAAAACTAGTGCTTTTATCACTAAATGGATATACAGAACTATTTTATGTCAATAATTGTTAAGTGTACTTTGCTGCAGAAATGCATTGTCAGCCTTTATGGTGTCATGTAGCTTGAATGTACAGTTAAAATATTAGCTCTTCAGAAGCAGTATAATACAAAAAATATATAATTTCAGGGCAGTCTGCACATGGAAGGAAACACTGCAGCTGTGGGAGTACTATGGGCATATCTCTCAGTTGTCCATCATTTGACAGGACACTCCAACTTTCGTCTACAAACTCTGATGTTGCCCTACTATTGTTGTTCTGGATACACTGAAAAGCTTAGGGCTGACATTTAAAATCTGTGACTAAAGGAAGGTCATTATCATGGTTCATTTCAGCATTATCCTTAACTCTGAGGGTAACAGTCAAGCATTATAATAGAGGGATCAAACTAAAAAAAATCAACATTATTTATTTAGTGTGCTAAAAATGCAAGCAGAGTTGAGTTTATGTTTCATTATTTTATTAATTTCCTGTCAGTGTATATCGCTCACTTGTACTTCACTTAACCCAAATATAACACTGCATTGTTATCAAATTATAAACCATACATTCATAGATCAATGTTGAGTACTGCTGAAGTCACACTATCTTCTGACATTTCTCTCAAAAGATTTAACTGTTTTGGGTCATATATAACATAGAGATAAATCTAACACATTGCATTTATATGGTGTATCACAAAAACATAGAAAATATAATTTGTTACCTTACTATGAGCTTTCCTCAAGATTAGGCCTGCTAGCACACAGTTTCATTATTTAATTGGCAGCTGTAAAATTGTTCTTTATAAAGTGTGTTGCCACTCATTTCTTGTAGTGAATGTAATTATCACGTGGACGATATGCACCATAAATACACATGTAAGATGTAATAAGTAATGGTTCTGGTACATCAAACCAAACCAACAATTTTGTCCATTTAAACACTGTCTTACAAATTTAAAGGTGTGATCAGGAAATTCATGAAGGTTATGTTATTACGATGAGGTTCAGTGAGCCACATTTCCTTCATTAAAGAAATAGTTCCTCTTCAAAGTACAAGAAAAGACATATGGCTGTTCTTAAACCCTCTGCTGTTCATTGTATCTTCTCATCATTTACTTGTGATATAGTCTAAAATATCTAATCATGTAAACTGATATTACTGCAGTAGCGTTGTTGCCTCACAGTTAGACGTTGCCTGTTCAGTTCTCAGTTAGAGCGTCTTCTGTGTGGCGACATGCATGAATGGGCGTTCCTTCATTGAAGGTTGTGCATTAGGCCCGGCAAGCCAGCACGTAAAAATCTACTGCCAATCATTAGCGGACCGGAGTTCCGCTGTGGCGACCCCTAACCGGGAAAAGCTGAAAGAAACAATTGCAAAGCCTTTTAATGTCTGTATGGTATGAACGTAGCACTTTTACTGTTAGACATCAAGACCATTAATGCAATCCAGATTCTGGTTCTGTAGCCTAAAGAGGCTAATCCAGATTCTAGTTCTATAACCTGCAGGGACAAAGCTCCTAGTTCACTCCAGCTGATCCATGTCTGTTTAGCTACACTTGAAGCTGATGGTGCAGAAGTGAGCAGCCACTGCTACTAAGTCATCCACCCCAGTGGTTAGAAAGGGATATATCTCACTGCAGTGCTACCCCCATGGGTGTTGTCATTCATTACTCACTAAAATTGGCTAGGATGAGCACCACACTACAGTTAAGTTAAGGGACAGAGGCTGGACATGTTGGAATACACACATACATCAATCTATACAGAACTGATAGTGTAGCCACAAGCTACTGTGGGAAGAAGTTTAGCTGGGCAGAATGGCTCATTTTCATATCCTGACTCTAACATCAAAAGGGAGTAAACATGTCTGTGGCCTCTTTTCAGGAAATGAATGGGTCACGCCCTGTCTTAATAATAACAAATTGGTCAGAAGGGTTCATAGTGAGAAATTGAAGGTCATTGGGTCTCAGAACAAACATAGGTTCATAAGTGTTTACTAGGTTAATGAGCACAAGCAACTTTTTAAACGTAGTCATGCATTCCAAACCTCTGACAAGTTCTGGTACCTTTGGCAAGTGTAAGCCGGGTCTTGGGAGATGAAACCTTTGCAAGCAGGGGTCAGGGAGATGAACCATTTACATGTTGCCTGTGTATATTAGAGACATAGGTACCAAGCCAGGGATGATATTCCTGTTCCCCATCCAATTGTCCAAGTTACACTTGAATTGTGTTAGGCAGTTACTCTGCTTCACATGGATGGGGAGCCTGTTCCTGAGACAGGGTAGTCTCTGTGATGCATACCTTTCTCTCCAGCAGGTCCTTTTTATATCACAGGCAAGGTTTAAGTCTTTAGAATGTGTAATTCTGGTGATGTTTGTTTTGCTAACATGCAGGAGGGCCATCAAGGTGGGAAATGCAATTCAGTTGTCATACTAAACCTGACAAACACCGTTTTAAGTCTAGATCTGAAGGTGAATTAATTGTCATCCATATCTTGAACACATAGTAACACAACTACAACGGATAACTGATCATAGCTCTCTATGTTAAATATATGCTTACATGTAACAGTATAAACACCACAGAGCTAAGCTTGAAAATTACTCTTCTAAATATAAAAATATTGAAATTGTTCTTCTGAATGCATAACAGCTGGGATATTATTGTGTAAAAATAAATTAAAAAAAGAAAGAATTATATTTTTGTAGTTATTTATACTTCTTTCAGTAAGAAAATCCAAAGACAAAAGGGGAATCCTAAACTGTAAAATGAAAGGATAATTGAAACTTAAAATGTGACAAAAATTTGTGTCTACTGTCATATTAAAAGGTAAGCTAATAAAACCATAATGATTAGTAACATTAAACTCTCCCCAAATGAATGGAGAATATAGTACATCATTAGTACAACTCTTTAATAATAAATGCATATAATTTCTTCCAGTCCTCTCAGACCTAACTCAAACTGCCCTTCACTCAGGAGGAATATAAATTTTATTTGTAAAAAAAAAAAACTGTAACCAATTCTATACAAACCACAACTCATTCCCAATCCATATATATATATATATATATATATATATATATATATATATATATATATATATATATATATATATATATATATATATATGTATATTTATATGTGTGTGTGTGTGTGCGTCTACCTCGACCCAATGAAATTACTTTTCAGCAAAATTTAATTAGGCGAGCTCTATTTCACAGAAGTGCATTTTTGCCAAAATGCACTTTTGTGAAAAGGCACCTAAATGGACACCAATGGGGGCTGTTGCTTAGATTGTGGCACAGTGAGGATAAGGGAATATTCATTTTTCCCCATTGTAGTGCAATCTCGGAGTGACAATATAAAAGTAGCTGGGGTGTGGGGGGCATAGTCCTCCACATGGGGGTGCAAGGGGGGTTGCCCCCCTGCATAAATATGTTTAGTGTTTTGTTTTTTATATATTTTTTCTTGTGTTTTATTTAATTTGTTTTTTGCAAAACTGCATTTCATCAAAAGTGCACTTTCGCGAAAAACAGCTCGCCTTATGAGGTTTTGTTGAAAAGTAATTTTGATAGGTCAAAGTAGACTCATATATATATATATATATATATATATATATATATATAAGACACACACACACACACAGACACACACACACACACACACACACACACACACACAGACACACACACACACACACACACACACACACACAAAGGATATACTTGCACTTATTGTCTTGCAGAATCTAAAATCTATATCAGAATCTGATGAAGTCCTGCTTGTGTGAGGACAAAAGCACTTCATTCCTTGGACTCTGGTTTTAACATTTGGCTTTACTATAACAATATACTTGTGTTTTTATTCCTGGTCATGTAATTTAACCTGACAAATGAAACCACATTCAGATTCCTTTGGCAACTAATGGATTAAAGAAAAATGCAGGATGAAATTCTTCAGTTAATGTGGAATTTTACTGAAAGCTTATAGTTTCATTTTTACTAAGTCCAATGTACTCTGAGTACCAGCACTGCTATATAATTTTCATTAGATGTAGTGTGAGCCCTCAGCTAGACTTTTGATTGTAAGTGAAGTGCTGATGGTGGTGGTGGTGGGGCAGTAATATCAATATATTAGATAGAAATCTGTTTGAAAGTGCTGGTAATGGCAAATGGAGTTGCCTAATTATATGTCCAGACAAATGGATTAACAAGATGGAATGAGTTTACAGATTAAAAATCAATATAAACATTTCTTGCCTGCTTATAACAGTAACAATGACTGGGATTGGAGAAAACATACAATAGAACTCTAAATAATTTCCTAGTTATATTTGGAATGAAGGGAGATAAAAAATATGCAGTCTTTCAGAGAAAGGGTGTATTACATTATGAAAATATGAAAGAAACTCTGAAAGTGTTGTATATTTTAAACCTTAGCTGGGAAGTGTTGGGGGCTGTTAAAGGTCATGTTACAGATAAATGAGACCTGGAAATTGAATGGGTACAATGTGTGGGCTGCTGACGTATACACATGTTGTAGTTCAAGTTATCAGTAGTAAGAGGACGTTCAACAGTGTAGGCTTAACATATGAGGCCATGGTGTAAGTCACGATGTGCTTCACGTTATTGATGGATGTATACTCATAAAAATTTAAATTAGAAATATTTTATTACAATGGAAAGTGAGAAGAGGCTGAAAGAAATGGATTGTAAGGTCCCACAACTCATACAAATTCTGCTGTAGCACCTGTACATTTTGACATATCTCTAGATGACTACAGGGCATAGTATAGTCATGACTGTCATTGTAGGAGAGTAAAGCAATGAGAGTAAAGCAATGAGTAATGACTGATAGAATGTGAGGAAGGCCTAGCTAAGGTTGTGTGGCTATTTGGCATGTTCATTTTCAAGGTCATACACCATCAAAGATTGGGTTTTATGGGGTAGTTTGGTACTGATGTTAAATAGAAGGCATATATGAAATGTGAGAAGCTGCTGGATAAAACTAGAAAGGGGGAGAAAAATACTTACCTTTAAAATTTAGCTTAGTGTCCCCTCATCTAAAAGGTTCCACAGATTTCTACATTATCCATCCTGTGGTTTGTTGGAGGTTTCCAGAGTGCACTTGAATATCATTGCTGATCAGTCCCATTCTGTCAAGTGCCCACATATAGGATCTCTTCCCCTGTAGGACAGAGAGTCTCCCACACTGGCTAGTTTCACAGAATCCCAGAAAGCATACCTTTTCTCACTGACCTATACAATTTTTCTGCTTATGTTTATCTGCCATGGTACCTGTAAATTATCTGCTATGCAGTGGGATCTGTGAGTATTTTTGTTCTTATTTGCTTGTTTTTAGTATTGATGTTTTTGGTGTCTGGTACATTAATAAACTTGAATTTGAGTAGAAAAAATGCCTATAGTTATGAGGGAATTCATATTCTGTTAACTGATTTCCTATAGTAGTGATACATGCTGAAACTGCATGTTGAAGATGTCCAAGAAAGAAACATGATACCATATAAAAGCTGGTGATAATAACAAGGAAAAGGACCTTAAGTAGCCTGATTCCCATACTACTTCAAGACACGGAGAGCTGGGTGCAGTCTCACATGCCCCAAAAGAGGAGAAGGTAGGGGTTGTATCTTCAACTAGCATGGCAGACACTGAGCTAGGAATGGGAGTGAAAAGGAACAAGATGGGCAGGGGCGGAGAGGAGACCTCAACACGGAACTGAATATGGAGGAAGGAAAGAGAGAGTGAGGCTGAATATGGACAGTGAGAGTTGGAGGTGAAAGGAAAATAGAAGGCGAGCATGGAAAAAGGGCAAGAGGGGCAACGTTATTAATTTGAAGTGTCAGAGAGAATATTAAACTCCCTTAAAGGAACCAAGGCACTTAAAAGGGTGGGAAAAAAAGTTCTGTGCCAGAACAGACAAAGAAAAGTATGCTAAAAGAGTGAAAGGTATGCAAGCTAAAAATAAAATTGTTTCCAAAAGTGAAGACAGAAGATGATAAATGAGAGGGAAAGAGGAATAGCCATTTGTTTTACGACATGATTACATGTATTTTGTAGTGTAGGTAGAGTACTGAGGTTGTTGTACAGAGGGCTTCTTCAGGGAATGGGAATAAAGCGACAAGATTTTAGAGGGAAAATATAAAATTGATATGCAGATCTTCAATTTGCCAGTGGTAGCTGAAAATAATTGGCCAAATTGGGATGGAGTACAAAATAAACAGAAAAAACAGGAGTTGAAGTAAAAATGAAAGATGATTTGCTGATTGTTGTATTGAAGGGAAATAAATATGAAGAGTAATGGACTTCCTCAAGGAATGGGAAACATTCACACAGCTTAAATCGATATCTCTTGGTAATACAAAAGGTGTATAGAAAGTTGGAGTTACCAAAAAGGAGAGAGGGGGTCTTGTTTCTTCTGCCTGTGGATATGATATTGAATGAAGGAGTGAAAGAATGAGAGACTCATAAAAAAAAAAAGAGGATTGACTCAGATAAGGGAGAGGATGCAAGAGAAGTAGTAGGAATTACTTGAAAAAAATTGTGATATAGTGAGATGATAAGATTAGCTTAATTTCGTAGAATGGAATGAAGACAAGCGATTCTGGTGAAACAATAAAAATGTACAGAAAGAAGCAAAAAGAAGAAGAATAAGGTTCAAAAAGGATTTAAAGGAAGTGTAGACGAGATGAATGTGGGATAAAGTAAAAGAGTGAAGAGAGAAGTAAATGAGAGTAAGATATAGAAGAGAGGTATTTGAATGCATCAGAATGGACAGGGAAATAGTAGACAAAGTGCCATAACTTGAGTGGGGCAAAGGAGGCAGCTGTCCCCTTGGGAGCAAGTTCATGATCTGGAAGCAGTGCAGTGCCAGCTTTGCAAGGATATCATGCCTGATCTGCTCAGTCTGAGAATGCTTAGTAGAAACAGTAGCAAGCTATTTGTTACAGTTCTTGAGTTTTAGCAAGCAGCTTGCTACAGTTGTGGAGCTCTGAAGATTTTTTTTCAGTTCAACTTTAAGCAACTTTTGAGTTGATAGGTGATGAAAACTTGAAACACTTTAGAGGTCTAATTTGAGATATGGGTACTTATATTGATTAAGGGGTATGTGAGATCTTCTTCTTCTTTTGGCTTTTCCCGGTTAGGGGTCACCACAGCGGATCATCTGTCTGCTCATGACTGGCAGTGGAGTTTTAGAGTGTCGAGTTGCCAGCCCAGCACCCAACCTTCCACAGAAGGCACGCACATGCACACACTCACACCTAGGGCCAATTTATACTGTCCAATCCACCCAGTACATGTCTTTGGGATGTGGGAGGAAACCGGAGCACCCGGAGTAAACCCACGCGACCACAGGGAGGGCATGCAGACTCCGCACAGGAGGCACCCCAGTCGAGAATCGTACCAGAGAACCTCTTGCTGTGAGGCAGCAATGCTAACCGCTGCACCACCGTGGCCACCCTCATTAAGGGTATGTAAGATAATTATGAAATATCTGCTTTGGTAAAATTAAGCAAAGGATAATAGGAGAATACAGTTTGTACATCATCAACAAGTTTGAAAGGTTATATGAGACTAGGTAGTTAACCATTTGAAATGTCAGGATCTATTAGAGTGAGTCCTAAAGCACGGGGACCGAATGCGAAAAAAAAAAGTCGTGCATATATTAAGTGCAGGAGGACCATTTCTCAGAATATTCCCTTTTCTCCAAGCAAGGGCAGTGTCATATAAGTTTGGGAGGGTGGAGGAACTGTCCGTCACAGATGGATGATTTGGGGGTGCTTGCCCCCCCTACAAAAAGCTTAAATGAGAAGAATAATGTTTGAGATGAGTTCTTTTTTTCCATGTGTCAGCACACAGCATGTTGAGTGCCAACATTTCAGTATGGAGCTGACTGAGTAAGCAGGAAAAGTATGACAGAGGGAGTGGGACAAATGCAAACACTAAAACAACATGCACCCTCATGGCACAGATAAAAAATGTGTTTTGCTTGTATGTGTATGGAACAATATACTCTTTGCCCCTATATCCCGCAAATTTACCCTCCCTGTGGATGCACTGGACTGAGAAAAGGAGTAGTTCCCAAAAAATAAGACCAGAACAGTCTTGCTCAATTGCTCTTGTTACTCTGAAATGAGCAAACAAATGGTCTTTGTAGAACGTTTGTGCTAATAATATAACACACTTGATATCCGTATAGATGCTGTCACCATGATCCTCTTTGCCCCTGCAGTAACTAATTGTCTTAGGCTGACCTCTTGCTTTGAGCCATGCAGGAGGCATTTTTCTCTTGTGTACCAACTTGAACTAGTGGACGAGCCTATATAGGCACTGAGCACTCAGTAAGTTAGTCCATCAGCCGGTGCTTGCGATGTAACCTCCTCTCAGTAAATTATTCAGTGTACCAAAATGGGAATTTAACTACTCATATGGAACGTGCACAACAATCTACAGTGTTTCTTTCACCTACCTTCTCTGCATACAACTCTTGTTTGAAAGAAGAATGGATATTACTCAGTGTCTTCTACTTCCTAATTAGTAATGACATGACTGAAGTTGATGGTCTTCTGTAAATGGTAAAATAGTAGCTGCAACCCTTTCAGTAAGATTAAATAATGAACCACTGTCTAACAAATTTGCAAGTAAAATGTGTAGGAAAGTAACTATACCCTAGGTTTACTGATGTTCCATGTAACTTTTTTCTCTGTCATGACTTCCAGACTATGCAATGTTCTGTACAGCAGTCCCAAGTTTCTCATGTTATTTAATTGGAAACTTTTTCCTCCTGTTTACGTAGTCCCCACAGACCATCAGTGTGGTCAGGCACTCTGATCAAGCACAAGCCAAAGTGGCTTCACTGACTTGAGGGTTTTATCACAGGATCATAAGATCATAGGAAGTTACTAAGCTTATGGCACTAGGGCCCTTAGAAGCCTAGCCAAGTGCTACCCTTATTTCCATGATCAGCACCTAATGCCTGTGTCACAGGTGGAATTCCTGGGGTGAATTTATGGTTGCTCATCCAATCGTCCAGATTACATTTGAAGAGGGGCAATGAGGTGCTCTGTTTCACATGTAGTGGGAGTCTGTTCCAAAGGTGTGGTAATCTCTGGGAAACAGATCTGTCCCTCCAGCAGGTTTTATTAATGCCACATACCAGGTTAAGGTCTTAAGAGTGGGTAACCCAGGCACCATTTGACTTGTGAATATACAGCATTTCCAATAAAGCAGGGTCAGAGGGTGCCTTATATGCAAGGCAAAGATCACTTTTGAGCAGTCTGTATGCAACAGAATAAAGTGGCAGTGATTACAGACAATCCACATAGAACAGATGCTGAAAACCTTGAATTTTCCTTGTGAGGATCCTTTGCAGTTTCTCCAATTGCTGCAGGTTCTTGGAAAGGTACATAGCAACAGGGCCACTGTACTCAATTATTGGCCTGATGAGGAAAGAGTACAGGGAGGTTATAACTTCTATTTTTGCTTGAGGCAATGCCCTTACTTATGGGATGAGCAATACAAAACGCCCTTCTTAACACTGTAGAGATATGGTAATCAAAACTAAGATCACTGTCAACCTGTGTTCTCAGGTCTCTTACTACTGAATGCGTACTTAGGGTGTTGCTATTGATGTGGTAGTTAGCAGGAACATCACTGTTACTGAAAGGGATGATAGTACAGTTTTTTGCATAGAGTTTAAGGCCATGACTTGGGCACCAATTGTTTGTTTGTGTAAGACCCTCTTGGAGGATGTTGACATCATTTGAAGATTCTGTGACCACTCCCAATTTGCAGTCCTCAGCAAACTTTGTCAGCCACACACCTTCAGTTTTTGCTTGTACTTTGGAAAAATAGATTCCAAACAGTAGCGGCCCCAGGACTGATCCCTATGGAATACCACTGGTTACAGGTCTGCTGTTAGAGATGGATTCCCTTATTTTGACTATATGTGTTCTATCAGTGAGCCATTTTGCAACCCATTTAATGATGTAAAGGTCCATAGGTTCATAGGTGTGTACAAGGCTAATGGCCCTGGAGCCTTTACAAGCCTAGCCCATAGGATTACCCTGGCATCGTGCCACCCGACCAAAGTTCCTAGTGCCTCTGTTGAGTAAAGTCACTGGACTGATCCCTGGGGTGAATTTTCTATCTCCCATCCACTCATCAAGATTTCTCTTGAAGAGGGCCAGTGAGGTGCTCTGCTTGACATGTATGAGAAGTCTATTCCACAGCATGGGCAGTCTCTGGGTTATGAACCTGTCCCTCCAGCATGTTCTGTTGATTGTGGGAATGAGGTTGAGTTCTCTGGAGTGTATGGTGTGGAAGGTTTGGGATTTCTTTAGATGTAACATTTCTAACAGAACTGGATCAGACATGGCTTTGTAAGTCAAGCAGAGATCGCCTCTAAGTAGGCGGTATGAGACAGAAAATAGTTGGAGTTTTTTTTAGTCTGTCCATATAGGACAAATGTTTGAGGCCTAGGATCCTCTTTGTGTGGTACCTTTGCGGCCCCTCCAGTTGTTGCAGGTGTTTAGTGAGGTATATGCCAAATGGGGAATTGTACTCAATGATTGGCCTAATGAGGGAAGAGTAGAGGGAGACAAGGAACTCTTTCATCCTGGGTACAAAACCCTTAGTAATGAGATGTGCCACATAGAAGGTATTTCTGACCACAGTGACAATGTGGTGATCAAAAGAGAGTTTGCTGTCAACCTGTGTTCCCAGATCTTTTATAACACAATATGTGTTCAGTGGACTACCATTGATGTGGTAATTCATGGGAACTGTTTTTTTTCCAAAGGGGAAGATGACACATATTTGGCATTGAGCCCAAGGCCATGGTTCTGACACCAGTCGTTGGTCTCAGTGAGGCCTTTCTGTAGGATGTCAACATCATTTGGGGAGTCAATAATAGGTCCCAACTTGCAATTGTCTGTGAACTCTGTCAGCCAGAGTCCCTTTGTGTTGGTCTGGACTCAGAGAAGTAGGTACCAAACAGTAGAGGACCCGGGACCGAACCTTGTGGGAATCCACTTGTAACTGCTAGGCAGTCTGACTTTGAGTCAGCTATGCTCACACTGTGGGTTCTACCTGTGAGCCATTTTGCAACCCATCTAGTGATATAGGGGTTGATGCCTAGCTTAGTGAGTTTTTCTATGATTTCTGAGTGGGGAATGGTGTCAAGAGCCTTGGCTAGATCAAGGTAGGCTTTAAGAACCACCTTGCCTTCATCCACAGCTCTGGTGAGTGACTCAAAGAAGTTGACCAAGATGAGCAGGCATGATCTACCCTTCACAAAGCCAAACTGTGTGGGATCCAGAGTTTGGAGATTCCCTATATCCTTGTTTATTAGGTCCATGATGATGCATTCCATAGCTTTGCATATCAGACTCATCAGGATAATGGGGCGATATTTCCCAGGGTCACTCCTCCTTTGTGGAGAGGGATGACTGTAGCTGTGCGCCATTCCATAGGGACAAAGCCTGAGGTGAGGCAGTGATTGAACAGGGCATACAGGTGAGGTGCCAGTTCATGTAGAACACAGCCAGGGATATTGTCAGGTCCCACAGAAGCTGTATTCTTGGCCTTGGACAGTTCTGTTTTAATTTGTGCAGCAGTAACACTGGGTGCCTGGAAATCTACTGGTATTCTAACTGGTCCCTTGGGGGGGGGGGGGGTACCTAGCTTCACTCTTTTTTTTAATTTCTGTAAGTCAACTAGCTGTGTGAGTTTGTCAATGATGCCTTAGTGGTGGATAGTGTCTAAAGCTTTGGCTAAGTCTAGGTAGTCTGTATGCACAGATTTCCCCTCATCTAGGGCCCTGGTGACCATCTCAAAGAAGTCCACCAGGTTTAACAGTCATGATCTCCCTTTGACAAATCCAAATTGTGTAGGGTCAAGTGTTTTGAGATTACCTGTATCTTGGTTGCTAAGGTCCATGATGATTCACTCCATTGCTTTGCCAATAAGACTAGTCAGGCTAGTTAGTCTATAGTTCCCAGTGTCAGTGGAAGCACCACCTCTGTGCAAGGGACTAAAGGTGGCTGTTTTACATTTAGCTGGGATGAAGCCACTGCTAAGACTATGATTGAAAAGAGTACCCAGTGGTGCTGCTGATTCTTGTTGGAGCCCATGTAGGAGGCAGCCTGAGATGTTATCAGGTCCCATAGGTGCTGTGTTTTTGGTCATAGAGAGGGTGCTTAAAACCTGTTCTTTAGAGATACAAGGAATGCAGCATCCAGAGGATGATTGTCCACGTGCATCAGTACTCATCCACTGCATTCTGATATCCTTCATCTGTCAGAGTTTTAAAACTGCAATCCAAGCTTGGAATTCTGAGATACTCATGTGACCATTCTGTAAGATTTTCCTGCACTATTTTTTTTAGAATTGACAAGGGGACAGGATAGAGAGAAACAAAGAGAAAAAGGCACACAACTTGTAGAAATCCAGCACATACTTAATGTTATACATTGTCCCGCAACCACAAAAGACAATATATATACATAAGATATATAGATATATATTTATATGTGCACACACAGAAAATGGTGTGTGTGTGTGTGTGTGTGTGTGTGTGTGTGTGTGTGTGTGTGTGTGTGTGTGTGTGTGTGTGTGTGTGTGTGTGTGTGTGTGTGTGTGTGTGTGTGTGTGTGTGTGTGTGTGTGTGTGTGTGTGTGTGTGTGTGTGTGTGTGCTTATATTTATTTTTCATGAGGACAGAAGCTTGAGGTGAAATGGAAGATCAGTGTAACAATGAAAGCATGTACTTCAGTAAACACAATCTTCCATAATTCAATCACATTTGAAATACAACCACAGTAAATTGAATATTAAGAATTTTGAATATGAAAACAAAACATTAGTTTTGCATGGTATGAAAACTCCATTAGATGTACTAGTTCCCAGCCTGCACATAAAATATTCACAGTAGATTCACTGCAAGAAAGTAACTCATAAGTCACCAACTGGAGGAGTCAAAGTCAGCAAATGAAAGGATATTGTTCTCTAAGGCAAGATTCCATGCACACCATATTTGTATGACTTTGCTCTACCCCCCCCCCCTATATATATGTCGACTGCATGGTTGACAACCACCTGGAAAAAAAAAGAAAAATCCAGAAAAAAGAAAAGAAAAAAAAGCTCAGATGACTCTCTTCTCACAAGTATATCCAAATAATACCAAATCATTCTGGGAGTTAAAAAATTGTGATATTAGTGCACACAAATAGTGTATAGGGAGTTGCGGTTCATAATAAGATAGCAGCTAGGTACTAAAAAGGTTTTAAAATTAGCAACCTGTCTTTCCAACAAGTAATATTATTTATTTAAAAATAGAAAAGAAATGGCAGCTGATGTGTACAGAATCATTCGAAGAATGACTGCAGGAATAATTTGTGCTCATACCAGTTTGAAACCTTACCAGATACATGGGGTCTGTGTTCTTTCACTGTAATGTTAATTATTCTGATCAGAAATGTTGGTACCCATGTTAGGTCAGGGTAAGGCTATCTACCCAACAGATGTAACCAGTAGCTTATGTGTTCATTAGTTATGCAAGCAAACTGAAGGATTTATTATAATACACAGATGTTTCACAGCAGATTGACATTACAAAACCATGCCTACTCACAGGAAACTGTGTAATAAATGCTATTAAAAGTAAATCTATCAGGCTACAGGAACAGATTCAGTGATCATACATCCAATGATTCAGAAAAAAAGTAATGTAGTATATGCCAGCAACTTGTAGCTTTTGAAGTTAAGAACCTTTTTTACAGAAAATGGAGGAGATTTACAAGAACATAACAGTGTCATACTAAAATAAGGCATTTTTTTACCAGAAATTAAGTCATTCTATTCAGCGTGCTGTTAGTTTATGTTAGACTGACCTTCATTTGTTTTGCTAGAGAATAAATTAGTCATTATGTGCCAAATATCAACTCTAATGAAGATGCATAGCACAAATGGTGCACAGGTGTCACTTTCCGTCTTTTAACAAAAAACTGCCCTGGAGTGGTCTGAGATGCAAGTGTCATATATGCTATAGTTTAGTTATACAACTGTAAGCACTACTTGATGGAGTGCTGAGAACCAGACATAAAGCTGCTCAGGATTTCTGACTTCTGAGTCAGAGAGGAATGCCAGCATAATCAGCCTGGCTCTGGAAATCAAGGTTGTCTATGTCTCTAGAGTTACTTGAATTTCATGTAATGCATTTTATATGGTATGATATACCAAGCAGCAGTGAACTTGAAGGGAGGCAAAGTGTTAATGCCAGCAGCCTGCTCTCTCAAAATATTAATCCAATTAGTTCAGAACATTTTCAGAAGGTTGTTTCAATAATAATGATGATTTTTGGCTATTTTCTTCCCTTATCAAGAAAGGGCTGAATCTACAAAATGGCCTGACATCTTCTAAATGAATTTTCAGAAAATTATACAGGGACAATTAACTACAAAAATGTCCTTAAATTGTGTTCTTAATTTCAAAGGCAACAGAGCAGTTGATTCTTGAAATTTAATGAGAATATTTTTATTGATTAATGCAAGTTTTGGCATAATAATTTAAAAGATTGAAACTCTCACTTTCATTTAGAAATTCATAGCATTTTACATAATATGCTTTAGGAACCTTGTCCACTCCCATCAGCAATTCTTCAGCAAGTAAAATGAGATCCAGGGTAACTGTTTACATCTGATGTGTCTGAACAGTAGATGTCACAGGTTTGGCACTCTGTTGTTGCAGTAATGACAGAGGAGAGAAAGCATAAAAGACAGCATACCTCTTCACTTCAAGGTTGACAATAAGGTTATTTTTTAAATTATTTGTTCATTTATTCATGTGTTTCAATACATATTTATCAGAATAATGAGCAAGGAAGTCTGGAACTTGTGAAAACAAAGCCAACTGCAGCACCCCTGTAGCTGTAGGAGGGTTAATTTGGTGAAGAACAAAGTAAGCAAGTAAATATACAAATAAATAATTGCCATGAGTTCTTTAATTTTGGCCCCTGCCAGTTCCTCACATGACTCTGTTCTAATCTTTATGGAGTCTTCTATATATCTTTTATTTCTTTTGCTAAAAGCTGCATTGCACCATTTAACACTATCTCTAAGTTTCAAAAAAAAAAAGAATCCTCTCCACTTGCATAAATTGCCTACTGCAGGTATATGTCAATTTATACAATGGAACGAAAATGCGAATCAGATACACTTATGGCCATAATGAGAAAGACCTCATTATTAGCTCATTGCCATACCTCCGAATCATCTCTTAATACTAGCATTGTCACTCTTGGGGCAGTGGAAATGTTTACCCTGGTGGCCCATGCACGCACACACGCTATCTCTCTCTGACACACACACACACACACACACACACACACACACACACACACACACACACACACACACACACACACACACACACACACACACAAACATGCATACAGATATGCCCCCCACTCATACTTGGGTCAGTTTTTGAGAGTATCCATAATTTACATATCCCTTTGTCTTTGAAATGTGGAAGGAAAATAATGCCCCAGTTTGAAACACACCAGGAGATAGGAAGGCTATGCAAAATCTGCATAAATGCTATCATAGCTGAGACATGAGCTGGATAACCAAAAACTGTATGACAGCCAATAGCTTAACAGGTATCACATTAACCTTTGGCACAAAATACTATGTGTTGGTATATAGGTTAGGGTGGTTTTCTCAGAGGTACAAGGTACAGGGTTTGATTCTCACTTTTTGGAAATTAAATAACATTAAAATGGTCCACAAGGACTGCTAATCTAGTACTTACATATGAACTTAAGGAAAGCCTGCCACCATTCATTTTTAACGATATTATTAAAATTATTAAATTAGTATAATAAGTGTATTGCCAATAGTTGTAACCCTAAACTTATAACAGGGTTGGGAAGCATTATTTCTTTTAAAAAACTATAGGATTTAAGATTTAAAATAAAAATCAGATATAAATCCTGAGTTATACTGGCACTTTGTATACTGACACTATAGTCAGAAGCCAAGATAATTTGGCATCCACATTAAACAGTTTAATTACGCTTCTGCCTCCTATGACTTACTCAAAAGAAATAAGTATTATGCATAATGTGACAACTGGTACTGTTATCACTATGTGATTCCAGGATGGTGTAATAATCATTATATTAAATACAAATATAGACTGTTAGATTATTACATCTCCTTGGCAGATACATCGGAAAGTGTCCAAGCAGCAAGATACACAGTGTAGCATGTGCTGATGCAGTCAGAGGTGCCAGTCAGTATGCAGTCAGAGGTGCCAGTCAATATGCAGTCAGAGGTGCCAGTCAGTATGCAGTCAGAGGTGCCAGTCAGTATGCAGTCAGAGGTGCCAGTCAGTATGCAGTTATAGGTGCCAGTCAGTATGCAGTCAGAGGTGCCAGTCAGTATGCAGTCAGAGGTGCCAGTCAGTATGCAGTCAGAGGTGCCAGTCAGTATGCAGTCAGAGGTGCCAGTCAGTATGCAGTTATAGGTGCCAGTCAGTATGCAGTCAGAGGTGCCAGTCAGTATGCAGTCAGAGGTGCCAGTCAGTATGCAGTCAGAGGTGCCAGTCAGTATGCAGTCAGAGGTGCCAGTCAGTATGCAGTTATAGGTGCCAGTCAGTATGCAGTCAGAGGTGCCAGTCAGTATGCAGTCAGAGGTGCCAGTCAGTATGCAGTCAGAGGTGCCAGTCAATCTGCAGTCAGAGGTGCCAGTCAGTATGCAGTCAGAGGTGCCAGTCAGTATGCAGTCAGAGGTGCAGAGATAAGAGATAAGTATCTTATAACTGCTGAGCAGTACTCAACTGTTTTCTTTAATACAAAATATAGTTCAATATTCAGACTCCGAAGTATACTTGGAAAAATGAAACTAAATATGGAGTACTTACCAGCTACTCTCCAGTATGCACTCCTAAATAATTCCCTGATTTCCCAGTTTCTACTGTTTCAAGACAAGTATTACCTCTATCAATATGTTTCCAGTATCGGTGTTATTTGTATTACTAAAAGATCATGTTATATAAAATGGCTCACTGCCAGTGAGACTACTTGCTCAGCATCTATAAATAAATGGAAAACAGATAACAGCCAGTGCATCAGGGCTTTCTTAAAACAAATGACCATCTAGTAATTTAAGAAATAACTCTAGAATGTTGGAAAGAATGTGTAATTTAAACAAACTTGAGTAGAATGGAAAACTTTGTTGCCCAACTGGAATTTGTCAATAGTCCATGTCCCTATAAAGTATTTGATTTGGCACTAAATAAATAGTTTATTCAAGAAGTTCACCCAAATCATAAGAAATTCTAACCAGTTTGTTTCAACATTCATGCGGCAGAGAGATTCTGAGCTGAAAAGGATTACCTTGTGATGTGGACATGGGCTAAAGTGACCTTCTGATATATTCAGCTGTTGTTTACCCTTCACCTTATGATGCCAGAGGAAGGCCTAGTGTTGTGCACTATTTAAGTGTACTCAAAAGTAAAACATTAGGCCACCATCTTGCATAGAGAAAGTATGTAGCCAGTGTAGGTTTTTTTTTTCTTTGTTTATCTTTGGTCACAGTTTGAAACAGATGACATTAATTGTTACTGCATACTGTTACCAATCGAAACAATAACACTTATTTTTCAAAACATTCCTAAGAAGCATTTATTAAAGCAATCAATGTTGATATGGCAAAGCTAGTAAAGATTATCTGTGGCATGTAGAAAATATATGATAGACAATACTAAGTTAACGGAGTCATGCCAGCAACACAGAATTATTCATACATGCTAAAATGTAATTGATCAGCTTGGTTCAATGTTTCTTTCTTATATTAGTGCTTATTGTTTTACAGTACTTCCAAGCCTCATTCTCCTTGACTCTGTTTAGAATGGCTAGGTAGGGGTTCACAGGTGTTTACTAGGTTAACGACCACAAGGGCCTTTTTAAGCCTAGCCATGAATCCCAAATCTATGACAAGTTCTGATACCCTTGTTAAGTGTAAGGAGGGGGTTTGGGAGATTAAACATTTACAAGCAGGGGCCTAACAGATGAACCATTTGCTGGTTGCCTGTGTCCATTAGAGACATGAGTTAGGGGCCTAACAGATGAACCATTTGCTGGTTGCCTGTGTCCATTAGAGACATGAGTTAGCCAACACTCAGGTCTCTCATCACACAGGTGACAGAGGTCAGTTCACATTGTCCAGTTTACTGGTGGTGAAGACTGGAGTCCTGCTCTGTGGATCTTACAGCAGGTAATTGTTGCCATTTTTGGTCTATGCAACTGCACTCCATGATAATGACTAAAGTCAGCTCCTACTTTAATGCAGAATACATGCAGAAAAAGCCCTGTCTATGGCCAAAGTAACATATGTTCAGTTAGTAGTTTGGGAGCTTGCAGGAGCTAGTCATGGTGTATAGGCATGCCATCCTGGTGAGAGGAGACTGAGCCAGCCAAGTAAAATGGAAGCAAGCATATGACTTGTGAGGGGTTGCAGGAAGCTAACAATAGGCGGTATCTTTCATTGAGCATGTGCACAGGAGTTTACACTTGTGTAAAGGGGAAGGTGTTGTGGCCCCTGTAGTGATACAAGTCAAACTGCTCCCACACACAAGATAGGGTTTAGTATATAGGAAAACATTCACATAACCAGGATGTCATTGGGAACACAAGCACCCATCATGGCTGTGTGAATCACAGACCCTATTATTAGGGACCTATTGGGTTTGAATCTGATAATGGGAAGGTCAGTGGTTACCATGTACTGAGATAAAAATCATCCAGAAAAATATATATATATGTGTCAACATGCCTTAGAGTCCTCAAGATTCTGAGCTGTATTTTGACTTTGTTTTAAAAAAAAATTGCAAATATAAGCCATCATAAGAGAAATAACACCTCTCAACCTCTTAGTGTACAATTTCTTAATAAGCCAAAAGCAATGTAGGGACAGAGGCTCAAAATCAGGGATAGATGTAAAATACTACTCTTGAAAACTTAGAAAGTTGCTAGAATAATAGGTTTTGTATTAGCATGCATTTTTCTGAAAGGTATGAAGTTTGAAACTAAAATGTCTATCACTATTTAATGAATTCAATACTCAAGGATTTGTGAAAAAAAAAATAATGAGGAACAGACCAAAAATGTGATGCAAAAATCTGGACATTCTGAATAATCCCTGATGGTTAACAGCCAATGCTTCCTAAATTATAGTAACACATATGTCAGTGACTTTCACTGTGCTAAAATTCTGAGCAGTAATGCACTGCAAATCATTAGTTATACAACATGCATACAGTAGGGAAAGAGAAATGACGTGCACCACCAAAGTGTTCTTCTTATAGTTATCCTAACATTCACTGCCTAAACTTTAGTTACATGATGCAAAGGAAATAAAAGTGACTGAGAGCCATCTAAAGACTGTGATTGTGACATTCATACTTTAGAAAGTGTAGAATATGGGACATCCTCTTCATTCTCATGTGGCTGAACCAGTAAAACCTCATTAAACTGACTTACAACAGAGGATAGGAGGTAGTACATGGTACAAAGTACTCCAATCCAAAGTTGATTGTAATAAGTTGGAGTATTATAACTCCCTATATACTTATTGTGCAAATTAAGACATCCAATAAAAATGTTCCTTTTTAAGGTCCATAATTGACTTTTGGCCAGATTTGGGGGTGTTTTGGTCACGGGAATATGGATTCAACCAAATGTCCTAGCAGCCTGCGTAAGTGATAGAACAGACAGAGTAAAAATATCTTGCCTAGTACAAATAGAAAAGTAACATATCAGTAGAAAATGTTCTAATAAATTGTTGAATATTTCTGAGTCCTGGAAACTTATTAGTTGGGTAATACCAAAAGTATTTCTCCAAGCAACTCAAGATGAGTCACACTAAGTGTTTTGGATGTGTGTGTGTGTGTGTGTGTGTGTGTGTGTGTGTGTGTGTGTGTGTGTGTGTGTGTGTGTGTGTGTGTGTGTGTGTAGGATGAGACACTCTAGGTGTTCGGATGTGTGTGTGCGTGTGTGTGTGTGTGTGTGTGTGTGTGTGTGTGTGTGTGTGTGTGTGTGTGTATGGGCACACTGGTGATATTTCTGTGAATGGTGTTTTTTAAGAGTGATAATGCTTTCACTGGTGTTTATTGTTAGATGCACAGTGTTAACATATTGTATGTGTGTTATGGATGGTGTGTATGTTACATGACTGTGCTTTGAGAAATAGGAATGGTGTAGTGTTCCTTTCTGGATTTAATTTGACTAATTATAAGAATGTTTGTATTCTTTCCTCTATACAATAATCATCTTACATTTAGTGTACATGTTCCGTGGGTCTTGACATGGGATCATGGTTGCCAGACCACATACAATACTGTGCCTATGCTAATATGCTCATTAGTCTGTGGTGTGTGCTTGTTGTGTGTTAAGTGGATTGGATATGTTCAGTGTCTGAGACATTCTAAAGAGTGTGGCAGTGTAATGGGGTATTATGTGTTGGTTTCAATAGTCATACCTTGGGTGTAGCTCAAAATGAAAGTAGTCTTATTAGTAAAAGTCACTGGCAGAAATAATAAAATATCTTAATATATATCATCTTAAAACAATACAATTACTTTTATAGGTAAAAATAAATCTACAAGCTTCTAATCAGTAAAAGATTAGCAATTCTATGCAAAACAAAGGTATGCTTAGATAGAATAAATGAAGAACTAGTTTGTAATCGAGCAGAATTTTTTTTATATCATTTCTTTAGCCATGCAGTTACACATATGCTTACCATAGTCAACCCAACAGTGTAAGGCATATCATGATTGTGGCTCCCAGTAGGGCTTGAAATACCTCCCAACTGGCCCAAAGAGACACAGACAAGGCAGCAGACTGAAAAGAAAATTCTCTTTTGAGAAAACACCACCTAAAAATTGTGTTCCATTTATGATGAGTGCTTCTGTTGCAGCCTTTCTCTTTCTGTCTTTATCTATCAGTCTCTGTCTGACATATACCTTGATGTGAGTATAAAGAGATTTCTGATCTAGTGAAAGCACTAATGAATCACACTTCTGCTGTTGTTTGCTTTTTCATAGATGAAGCTGTCAAGGTAGAAAAAAATGTTCAAACATCTCCAGTGTCTATATCTCACGACTTAGCTCTGCTGTGTTTACTTAAGACACTGCAGAAAATGACAGAACTTGTCTCTTCTACAGTTGGAGTGTAATTCAGAAAACGTGTTTGGAAGCTCTCTTTAGTCTTGAGGAAATCTTTGTGTGCCTATAAGACTAGGTCCATTTCAGAATTAGATAAAACACAAGATAAGAAAGCAAGAAATTCAGAAACAAATGTTATATTTCTGCTGTGGGACAGCTTAGGCACTAGAAATGAATAGAAAAGACATTATGGATGAGGTGTATTTTAAGGTGCCTCTTAAATTGCAACTCAGAAGTATACTGCCAAAGCTGCCAAAGAGCTGATTGAACAGGTTTAGGGCCTAATAGCAGAAACTTCTTAGCAACTTGAGTCTGAAGATGGCGATCACTCACAAACTAAGGACAGATTAGCATAGGGTCAAAGAAGTGCAGAGAGACATCATAAGCTCTTTTAAAAAAGAGGGGGCCCTCCCTGTGCTTGGCTTTCAACACCATCAGTAGTACTTTAAATGTAAATCACTACTTGTAAGGGCGGTAGTGTAAGAAATGCAGATTAGGAATGATCACACTACACCTGGCAGCCTCATTATGCAGCCTACCTACAGCATCTTAAACCTTCCTCTACTATTAATTATTACAATGTCCAATATAGCACACATAACAGTACTCCAGAAGGGGGTTGGCAAATCATTTAGACCCAGCACAGTTAATTAAATGAAAATAAAATGTACTTCACATTAGTATTACTTCTCAATGGTGATAGCAGAACTGAAAATGCCCATTACATTGCATATGGAATGAAACTGCAGAAAATAAAAACAAAACGATACTTGAAGCTGTTGTGGATGATTAAAGTTTTCATGCTAAAAATCATTGATGGTTGGCTAGTTAGTGATATAGCCATCTACCCTCTTTGAGCAAAATACTCCATATTTTGCTTGCTAAACAATGATTACACAGGATATTTGTGAGACAGCCCCCCAACAAGCTAGTAACATTTTTAGCTTGTTTGTGCTGCATTGCTTCAGCTACACATACTGATGTAACTTGCACTAATTTTTGATGATTAAATTTGTATTATGCAGGGCTGGTTGCTGGTTCTGGATCACAATAGTGACAATTGCTATACTGAATACAAGGCACAAGGCACCTTATATCTGTTTCAGATGAAAATTTCTGTGTAAATGTATATCATTTTTGATAATTCCATTTGTACAATGTAGGATGAGATGATGGTTATTTTAGTGATATGTCAGGAAAATGATTTTCTTAGACAAGAAATAAGTGGAAGGGTGATTCTTTGGACAGGGTTCACCTGTCTCACAGCCACAAAGCTTGTATTGCATTATCTCTTTCATACAGTTTGCAGTTCAAACCAGGGATATAGAGCAATATATCACAAAGGGAACATTACCATATGCATCATAAAATAAATCACAAAACTTTCTATAAATATTACTCTTGTCAAGTATTCTGCATAGCTAAGAAATTGTAACAAAAGTGTATCTTGATTGGTTGATTAAAAAAAATCAATTTCCTGTGTGAAGCATAAAAGTATCTTAAGTACTAATTTGGCTGTAAAATGTTTGTACAGGCTGCTTCTGAAATACTGAGAAAGAGAGAGGGTATCTGTGTAAGGAGAGGGGCACTGTGATAATTTCAGTGGACTGGCGTTTCATGGGCAGATGTTTGCCTCTAAATGTGTGTGAATGTTTGCATGTGTGTGTGTATGTTTTTTTTTTCTCTTTTTTAATTGGTGTAGTCATGTTACTATGCAATAATTGATGTTAATAAGGATTTTTTAAAAAAGTAAAGCCTCCTACTGAGTGGATTCTCTATTCAAACTGAATGACAAGTTATGCTTGTTAGATTTTTCTGAGCTAAGTATAAACGTTGAGAGCTACACATTTTACATAATATTCCTCACAGTGGGCAATGCAGTTGTATGTGCTCCTATAATATCCACCTTAATAAAGCATATTCCCTTTAGATAGCTTCCTTCATTCATTACATATTTGCTGCTGCATATAATACCTGCATGTGGACTTGAAGAGTGGTGTTTATAGCTGGGATTTGTTAAATGACGTGGGTTTAACTGTGGGCAGGGGTGTGGTTACAGCATACAGGGGACAGGTTTTGTTTGTCAGGAAATGGCATGATGGAAATCTGGCAACCCTAGCTTTGAATGGGGGGCACATACAAGTACATTAATATGTGTCAGTCCATGTAAAACCATTAACGTGTCAGTCCATGTAAAACTAATATTTGTAGTAGCTATGAGAGGATCAGCTGATTCATTTAGGAGCAGTTTACAGCTGCAGTGTGCCTTCCATATAGCTCTTGCTTCCTTCCTTCTTCCATTCAGATGCCAGTATTGCTGAGACTGGAGTGTAACCCAGCATTTTTTTTCCTGAGGTAGACAAAATAAATAATTGTGTTCTTTTTCTGCAGCATATGTTAAAGTGCAACTATTTTCACTGCCCTCAACTTACAATATAGCAAGTACCCTACTTCAAACTGACACATTAGTCAGTCATCTTGACACCTTGGTCGAAAACTCTCTCTTCTGTGGCCAGTAATTAGCACCAGCTTTCCGAAAATCCCTCCATTTAACACAACTGATATCTAATTGTACCTCATCTGGGTCCAACAAAGTTATAATCTAATCTCCAAATTTGCAACCAATTCAAAAAACTCATCCCACCACTGCTACTCCCTCCTCACCCTCAACTGGCTTGAACTACCCATCTACCTCAGTTACCTACAACTCACCATTGCCCACATGCTCATCTTTAAACCTGTCAACTGCCCAGCTCTCGCTACTTCCTTAAAACCTTACATTCCCAACTGCTCACTCAGATGCAAAAAAACAAAATCTCCTTCAGGTCCACAAACCTGCATGACCTCCTGGCCATCTACTGCTGTCCCACTCCTTAGCTAAACAGTGGAACTATCTTCCCACACACCTACGCAACTTACCTAACCATACAAATTTCAAATCTCAGCTACTCTCTCATCTTTCTTCCAAATGGGAATGTCCTTGCTACACCCCAACTTAACCCTCACCCATTCCACCTTGCACTGACTCATCCAACTACCTCTACTATTACTTCATCCCACCCAAAAGAATCCCTCCCCTACTAAAAACTAATTGTCTGCCTAATATCTATTGTACTATACTCTCCAGTCTGAAATATACTATTTTCCTAACCTACTAATGGCTAGTAGCTATATATTTTGAAGTGTTAAACCCACAATTGAGTTTATAAGAAAAATATTCACTTTATGTAAATGTTGAAATTTCTGTATTGAATTATGTATTTTCATTTTTGTAACATTGTGACAAGCCAGTTGCAAATATCATGGAGCTTATCTGTAAATGTTTAATTAGCTATATGAAATATGTCTTTTTGTAACATGTAAAATGTAACTTGCAATTATTGTGAAGCTTTTCTTCCCGGGCCTCCACTGAAAATGGGCTCATCTTGGCCCAGTGGACTTCCCCGGTCATCAAACTTAAATAAATAAATAAATAATCCCTCTGTACTCTGCTCTAGTTAGACCAGTTGTAAAGTACAGTGCCTGCTTTGATATGTACCTATCTAGTCACATTACATAGCTAAAATGGCTACTGGAATTCCTAACTAAAACAATTACTTGTCTAAAGAAGCTTGGCAACCAAGAAATATTTGCATCCCTAACTCAATACTTAGTCTCTTACACACATTTAAGTGAAGATATATGCTTTGCACTCTGTCCATTGAGTCCCAACCATTCTTTATATCTTGCAGAGGTCTGTGGGTAAGTATTAAGCAATCAGTCTGCAGACCATTACAAGCATAGCCAAAAAAAAAAAAAAAACATTCAGAAGTTCCTTACAGCCTCAAGGCAAGACAAGATAGATAGGGGAGAACTTAAGGCTAACCATCTAATTATCTAAGTTTACCTTAAAGACGGCAAAGGTGGTCTATTTGACATGTGGTGGAAGTTTGTTTCACAAGTGAGGGACACAGTAGGATATGAATCTATCATGTCAACATGTCTTTCTTATCTGTTGGTGAAGGTTTAGTTCCTGTAACCAGAAAGTTGAGGTATCATTTGTTCTGTGAAGGAATAGGAGATCAGACCCATGGCTCAAAAGGATAGAAACTGATGTCCATGAAGGATTCTGTATGAGATTAGTAAAGAAACAGGACTTCTTGCCTATCCTGATAATTAAGATGATTAAGACCACTGAACATTTTAGTTATGAATCTCTAAGGTCTCTCAAATTAAGAGATAAGTTTAGAAAAACGTTCTATTGTATTCAATATTGGGTCTAAAGATGCACTAGTAAAAATTAATGAAGTCTTCTTTGCTTCTGGAGGAGATGACTTTGGGAATTAGATGAGCTAGATAGAAGGCTTTCCAAACTAGTATGGAGACTTTTGTTCAAGAAATAAGGAATTATCAACAAGAGTGCCTGGATCCTTTACAACAGTGTTGGATTGAATGGGTGGGTTGCCAATATGGCACGTGAAAGTGTTTTGTTCACCAAAATGAATTACACTACATTTTGTTCACTTTTAATTTTGTGGCCCTTTTCCTTGCACCAATTGTTAACATGGTCTAACACATTTTGGAGCAATTGTGAGTTAGTGGATGATTGAATAACAACAATCACTTCGCAGTCATCTGAAAGCTTAGATAACCATAGTCCAGGAATTCTGGTCTGATGGTCTACAAAATAGATGGCAAATAGGCGAGGGCTTAGCACTCAGCCATGTGGTATGCCACTGTTAACCTTTTTCATTTCAGAAGTGGCACCTGTGACTCTAACCATGGGTTGTGTCAGACAACCAGTTAGGCATAGTTTATTTACACAAGTATTTCATCATAGGGGGTTGTTTTTAAAATGCTCATTATGTTTGGAATTGATAGGGATTATCATTACTACTATTTAAGTAGAAGTCAAAGGCATAGGCAGCATCAATAGCAAAGGGAACCGACGGTGGAGGATAACATTAGAATTTACTTAGTTTAATCTATTAACTTAAGAAGGTTTACATTTGAGACGTCCATGAACACAAAGGCATTTATGTGGGATGTACCACCAGGTTTAAAGGAAAAGGTCATTCATTTATGGTGTGATTTGAAAAGGCAAGTTGCTAAGGATGATCCATAGGAGGAGTAGCTCCATAAGCACTATAACTAAGGATGTCAGTTTCCATCAACATACACATAAAACATGTTGGTGAGATTTATTACCCAATATTTACTCCATCTCTGCACTAAATCATTTTACATCTTGAACTGATTGGCACTATCACAGCTTTCAAGATGAACCTCAGTGATTGGCTGGTTATCCACCAATTTGTCCCCAGCCTGCATATAAAGAGGACGGATAACAGCAAGGCACAAATAGCCTTACAACTTGAATGCCTTGTAATTTGTATAATGTTATCATTTTATAAAATTTCCTGTTCATTTCATTTTTTCATTGAAGCACCAAGACCTTTGATGAAATCAGTGACAATATGACATCGAGCCTACAAATTTCCTTCTCAGGATAGCAAAAGTGGAATAATAGACTTAAAGAAATAAATTATCCCATCTGCCACTTAAAGGCATTTTTCTCATGTATCTTAAGTCCAGGATTTTGAGGGAATGAATATAGTGGGAAGTGCCCATCACTAGAGTATAAACATTACTAACACAAAATGGGAAACAGAAGTAAAGAACGGTATCTGGCTTAGGTGTTGAACACTATTATGTAATTACCCTTTTCTTATTTGAAATGCAGCAATAGTGAGCTCTTCAGCTCCAGTTATCGAAATATGAGAGAAGGTATCCAGTTATGAAACAGGGAGATAGAGGAGGTTTACAGCACCAATAATACCTTCTCCATGAAGAAAAAGCATAGCAGACCTAAAATGGTGTACTTTCTCATCACATGAGCTATCACCTTCTACCCCTGTGTTATATAATATGCCAGAATCAATTCAGCTGTCATCACCTGCAGAAGCATGGCATGAGACCACTGGATTCATGAATGAAGTCTGTCATGACTTGATGTAGCATTACATGCCTGAAGGGTTGGTGTTATGAATACTGGGCCATATGGACTAATTATGCACATGGTTTCCTCAGAGTAAATCTTAATTCCTAAAGCCACAACATAAATCTTATAAGTGGAACACCTAAGCCAATTGACAAGAGTATTTGCCAGACAACAGATAATCTCCACGCTATAACAGTGTTCATTGATCTTCATATCAATGGAGATACTAGAACAATTGTCCAGTCTATCAGGAATGCATGGCATTTGAGATGAGTTTGACAATAATATGATATTTCAGGTAAAGTTTATAATAAAATATGGCATTTACTTGATACAATTTTTGAATATGCTCTCATAGTTTTGCAGCTGCCTGTGTAATGCATTATTGCATTTTTTTAACCATTGGTTCATTAGCAAAAAAATTACATAACAAAAAAGATAAAGAAACCAAAGTGATGCAGGTTAGTAAAAGAAAAGGCATTATTTCAGTTTCATGAGTTTTGGCATAAAATGTTGTAGGCAGTTAAAAGAAGTTCTATAATATTATGTTCTTCCTAACTACTGTGTCATGTCCTTAGGTCAGGTCATACTACAGTGGTCAATTGGTGTTCTTCCTGAAATTCCAATTTTGCTGCTCTGCTCATAGTAGCACAGATGTAGGTAGGCCTAAACCTTCATTCATTGCCTGCAGCCAAGCAGTTAAGTAAAATCCCTTTTAAAGCATTTATATGAGCTGTGTTACAGAGATGATGCAAAAATGGGGATCATTTATATCATTCGCTAATCAGGACCCACGGGGTCATTCATGACCCAGTGCATCAGTTAAGTGATAAAAAACCAGGAACCAGGAACCACCACAAATAAACCAAGAGAACGAAGTCCGAGCAAACACAGGTTTATTGGCAACAAGAAATGACGAACATTTACCTAGGTTTCATCCACAATTGGACTTCTTCAGAATACTGAAATCTACCACACACACATTTAAATATGCAAACAATCCAATAATTCAATTAAATAAAACATCAGTTAAACCGCATTTGAATAAATAAAAACGTTAAACCCCACACTACAATCAATTAACACTTTAATGTTGCCTGCCCATAGATGCTTTAAAAACAGTGCTGTAGTAACCTAAAATTTGAACACCTAAAATGGGACTAATGATAAGTATGCACAGTGAGTTTTTTAAGTTTATAAAGCTTTATTCACGTTTTTTGGATGATATTTTTATCATTTGGGAAGGTGATACGGCAGTGTTGGATGCTTTTATCCAATATATTAACAGCACAGTATGGTTTTTGAAATTTACACGTGAAATTAACTCTGAGACTATCACGTACTTGGATGTCAGACTAACTTTTGACAGGGTAAATGATTTATTTAAATCTAACATATACAGAAAACCCACTTTCTCCAACTCATATCTCCAGTTTGATAGTTGGCATCCAAACCACCAGAAAAGGGCCATTATAAAGGGTCAAATGGTTAGGGCGGCCTGGATGATTAGTGATGATAATGAATTTATGGATGAATTGAGTTACATGGTATCCTTATTTTTGAATAGGGGTTATCCTGAGAATTTGTGTTTAGATGTCCTTAAAGAAATCAAATTTAAAAGAGAAGTCGGTGTATATCAAGCCATACTCAAGTCTGATAATAATCAATCAAATTCACCTTGTGTGTCCACTAAATTGCCCTTACTGGCTAATTCATCTCTAATGTTCATCTCTACTTTTAATGGTGACTCTAATGAGATCAAAAAGATAATCAGAAGAATTTGGAGTATTTTTCAGATGGATAAAGAGTTTAAGTCTTACTTTAATGATAAACCTACGTTTATATATTGAAAGGATTTATCTTTCAAGGACATTTTTGAACGGAATTTATTATTTAAGAAGCCTTATAACAATAGAATCATAGGTAATTTTAAATGTGGTAGGTGTTCAATTTGCCCCCACATTTTATTGACTGGTAGTGGTTTTATGATCAATCATTTTTTCGTCTCTGTTATGGGACATTATGATTGTTACACAAAAAATATGGTTTACCTTGCTAAGTGCAATGATTGCCATGCATTTTATGTGGGTAAAACTTGTAGGTTTTTCAGGGAAAGGGTTAGGGAACATCTTACGGACATTAAACATTTGAAAACCACTAATGCCCTAGCTAGGCACGTGATAGATTATATGGGTCACATATTTAGGTTCTGCATTTTACAACAGATAAAATTAGATCTGCAGGGTAGAATCACAGATATACATTTAGATGTTTGTGAATTAAAATGGCAGCTTAGATTGAATGCCTACATTTATCCTGGAATTAATGAGTATAGTACTATCAAGCCTTTACTTAAACTCAAGCATATTACTGGCCAAAAGTTAACATTTTACACATACATATTTATTTAATTATATATGTATATGTTTACATTTATTATCATTTTTTGTTTTTAATTCCCTGGTTAAATTACATATATTTTTTATTTTAAAATTGAAACTTAAATTCATTTATTTCCCATTTTTTATTTTCAATTCTAATATTCTTCATTTATTATTTAATTATACATTTCATGCATACTTATCATTAGTCCCATTTTAGGTGTTCAAATTTTAGGTTACTACAGCACTGTTTTTTAAGTATCTATGGGCTGGCAACGTTAAGGTGTTAATTGACTGTAGTATGGGGTTTAACATTTTTATTTATTCAAATGCGGTTTAACTGATGTTTTATTTAATTGAATTATTGGATTGTTTGCATATTTAAATGTGTGTGTGGTAGACTTCAGTATTCTGAAGAAGTCCAATTGTGGACGAAACCTAGGTAAATGTTCGTCATTTCTTGTTGCCAATAAACCTGTGTTTGCTCGGACTTCGTTCTCTTGGTTTATTTGCATCAGTTAAGTGATACCACAGTGGGGCTTAGGTACAATTTTATTTCAGAATTGCCCCCTGAGATATACAGAATTAAAGAAAAAAATGTATTCTTGTTTAAGTAATAATATATAAAGAAAGACATTAGATAAGAGCTTATAATATGCACATTTTTTAAGGTAAACATGTGGCTAATATCTCAGAGGTATATCACTAAATGGCTTACAAGCATTACAAGACTGATTTCTTACTTTTACACATGCATGTGCATGCGTATGTGTGCACACGTGTGCATGTGTGTGTGTGTGTGTGTGTGTGTGTGTGTGTGTGTGTGTGTGTGTGTGTTTGTTATAAGTCTGGTGTGAAGTTTTCTACTTAAAGCAATGTTCATAAGAGTAGGAAAAATACACAGTTATCTGCATTTAACCAGGCAAGTTACTTGATAAGGCATACCTTCTGACTGAGAAAAACAAGTTCATCTGAGGGTCAAAAAACTCCAACTACTTCTGAGGATTTTCTGTTATATAACTTAACATGGATTAAACTTTTGGAAACTCAACCTGTGTGTATTGCAGAAATGTAAACACACACATATGGATTCAAAATGGATTTGCACAAAAGCGGTTAATTTATGAACTGCAATTCATATTTATTTAGTAAACTGGAACAAATTATGTATCACACAGATATGTTTTATTCAAACTAATTTTAGTTTTCACATGGCTGACAAGATCCTAATATTTTGTATACTTGTGTGTTGTCCCTACAGGATTGGAGGCAGCGCACAGTTTTCCTGTGATGACAGTTATGTGCTTCAAGGTTCTAAGAGCATTACATGTCAGAGAGTGACAGACACATTGGCAGCATGGAGTGACCACAGGCCAGTCTGTCGGGGTAAGTCTGCATGAACCCTATCAAAGGTGAATATGTTATTTAGAAGGACACTTTCAAACAGTTTGATGAAAATGCTTTTGAATGACATGGCAGTATTTTTATGGACACTGGACATTGCAACTCAAATCACCTTCAAACGTTACTTCCTTTACTTATTAAATAAATTCATATAAAAAGATGCCATTTAGGTCAAGAAAGTACTAATCATGTCTCGACACTTGGATGTCAGAAGCAATGATTCTTAATGAAAGTAAAATGTACTGCATGATATCATTAGTGCATTGTATGCGTAAAGTGAATACTGCAATTATATGTCATCTACTGAATGTTTTATTAATAATTTCAATGTATACTATATTTAAATAACTTGGGTTTTCATATTATCTTGCACAAGTATATAAGTAACTTGCTTAAGTACACACTACTAAATGAAAATCCATTTTATGTTGTCATTCTTATCATAGAACAACTGGCCCATACAATTTGTACTCTCCACTACATGCCTCGATACTCTCAATCTCTACTTAACCATCCCCTTACACATTCACAACTTTAAAGCAAAAAACTATCTCCAGCCTCTTTGATTGCCATTCCTACTTAAACATGGCCTTACATATTAACAAACTAAAACCAAAGTATTAGCTCCACCTCTCTGAATGCCAGAAAAATCTCACAGTTCCTCACCCCCAAAAGAAAAAAGGCCTTTGGCATGAACATCTTCCAGCCTCATCTAGAATCCTCATCAAAAGATCTCAATGACCTTCATTCTCTCTATCTAATAAAATTTGCATATTCATCTTGCTCGCCCCTAAATATCAAAATCACTGCATTACACAACAACGAGGTGACTGGCTGCCAATTAAAGAGAGTACAGATCTTTGAATCCTTTTCCCAATCCATAATACCATTTCAAATGACGACTCCACTCCCTTTAGCCACAGACATAGATGCACCCAACCATTTACACCAACTCTACACCAATACTGGCCAGGCATGAGAACCCACTCTCTTCATCTAAAAGTGCGTTTTCCATTCTAGCTCCTAAGCTGTGGGACTCTCTACCTGATAAATTCAGCAACATAATCATCTGCAGTAGATATGGAGAAACACATTTAACTTTCCTAGCTGAGGGGCTCACTTCATTAATTCACCAAAAGCATAAACTCACTTCCTACTAATCAATTAACAGAATCAAACCAAGCAAGGCTCTAGGGATAATTTCAGTTTGACTTTGTTAGAACAGTTACATTCCTAGATTGTAAGTATATATAAAAAATAGTATCCCACCTGTATTATGAGACTGTGTTTAGCACTCAGTTTTGCTTTACAAGAAACCTTGTTCTTGGTATATATTGCTGTGTACCACAACCACACGGTACAGTCATGTTCCACTTGTAACTCTGTAATATTATTGAAGAACTTGACCCACAATGGATCAATCTACTATCTCTGTTAACAAGCAAACCCAAATAGATAAATACATGCATACATTTTCAGTGGAACATCATAAGATCGATTCCAAAAAGATCTCTTGTCACATTAAAATACAGTCATGAGCATGTGACATTTTCTGTAGCATATGAGATTCTAAAAGATGGTCTGTGTTGTTAAATGCTTACAACATGTGAATTAGGATTTACATAAGCTATTATGTGCAGCATTTTATGTGCGGTTTCAGTCAAATTGGTGTAACCTCTGCCCTTAACTATGCAACAAGCATAATATGGCAGGATTCTGTTGAAGTCTGTAATATGACCTGATCAATAACATTCTGTTTAACTTATAGGACGGCATCGCATATTAGCATAAGGGTGCCACCGGTATAAGAGGGCACATCCAGAAACAGACTGATCAAAGCTCCACTGTTATGTGTGGCAGCATATAGATAGGACTCCCCCCCCCCCACAGATAGTCTACCTCAGATGAGTGAACCAGTTCTTTTGCACCCATGCTAACAAAAGTTGCATGCATCTACACTTTCTTTCTTTCTCTATCAAAAATTTAATTTCTCCTTTTTGTTCAGAAATTCTTACATGGGAGTGTGTGGTTTGTTTCTATTCAGGCATGGCCTAGCAAGTACTCTGTTTTCTGCCTGTGGCTAATAAAAGATGACCGAAGCAAAAAAGCAGCACAGGAATATAGTGGGTAACTTCCCACTAAAGTGGACACCACTTAACTCCATTGTTTGCATTTAATATGTAATTGACTTGATAGCATAGATAATAATACTCTTATTTGTATTTCTCTGTATTGTGCATCTTACTATATATCCTGGCTGTAATCCAGTGCACATTGTTTGCCATTACCTCCATCCCATTGTGATTCTATATTACTTCTCCATCATTATATCTGGGCCTACCTGATTGTCTACTTAATTTGTATTACTGCTTTGTTGTACTTCTTATTCTGCTATAGCATAGTGCTGCCCACCACTGTTACCCTTCTGTATACAGCAGGGTACTATTAGGAGACCTAGATAAGGCTATTACTTCTTTACAGGTAGGATTTGTTCTACTACAGTACAGATGTTTATATACAGGCAGGTAGTAAGAATTGTTATACATCGTTATTTATATACTGAGGCAGGTGGTAGGATCTGTTATAATACCGGGGTAGGTGTTATACTTCAGTGCATATATTCAGAGGCAGATCATACAAGCAATTACACTACAGTGCAGGTGTACAAACAGGTGGTAAGAGCTGGTATACCAGAGTACAGATATCCTGAGAAAGGTCTCTAATGTAAAGCACTTTTGGGGGTGTCTGGCTCATTCTGTATCAGTTCAGTGCTTAGCTACTTTTTTTTCCTCTGTCTTACTATTTTATTATATAACTGTTTACTCTGTTGCCCAGCTAGAATGGTTACTTTCATATCTATTCAACGTTTTATATTTTTTCCCTTTTCTCGTGTCTTCATTCTTTACACTTCTCATCTGTAGATTTTACTTCTACTGTTCTTCTCTGCTACTCACGTTTGTTTGTGATTGCTCAAACATACTGCTTCGATAAAGTTGTGTTTGATAAATAATAAAATGTGGAAATATTTACCCTAGTCAAGCACCTATCAAACTCAGTGATATCTAGAGCAATCTTAACAGTTCTTTTGCGAACAATTCAACTGGAAGAAAAATATGTCATATGAATGCTTATACTACTTAGAAAAAAATTGAAATTGTAGTGGCTCCACCTGTTAATACATTTAGTTACACTGTATACATTGTAGTGCAAGTAAGTCATGTGATAACATATCCTGGATAATTAATATTGACTGACCAAAGACAACTTATACAACTATTGACTCCGGTGTCAGTCTCTATATTTATTGACACAGCTTATACATAAGGCAGCGAGGACAAATAAAGTTACTGAAAAAGAAGATATTTTGCAATTGATGCTAACAACAGACACCAGCAAAATTATCCATTTAAGTATTATGCCAGTCAACGTTAGTGATCATACTCTGCTCTGTACCATATGAAAACACCCCAAATTCAAAGAAACAACCAGCATAAAATAGAAATATAAACCAATTCAATAAGGAAAACATTTTTGTTTGTCACTAAGCACAGCAATTGGGAAGCATTAAAACCATTATCTGTACATGGTGCAATATTTCCTTACCGTATTAAACTCCCTGAGAGAACAACATAGAAAACAAAGAGTCAAAATAACACAAAACAGTTAATGTACAATGAAAGCATGGAAAACTGGAGCTTTTAAAAAATACTAATAATCTAAAAAAGTATATAATTAAACATGAAGCTTAACTAAGAATGCCATTCTAAAAATTCCGAAAACTATTATACTGCTATGTTACTGTACAGAAAAAAAACACAGAGAAACTCCAAAATATCCTCACTAAAACAATCTGTAAACTAATACAAGATTCTAAAAAGTTCAGCAAGCCATCTATCACTGGTGTAGACTCCCACACCCAGCCCGCCTGCTGCATCCATAAACAGGGTAGGTCAGGTGACATAACTCAGTCATATTGCCGAAAACATACCCTATTAAAGTGTTGGAGAAACCCCAGCCAAATAGGCATGTTTTTCTTCAACTTAATCTTACTCAGTGATGCTTCTGCCTCAAACTCCATCAACAAGATGGTCCCAGCTCTCATAAATAATCAACCCAGGGATACTGCTCTGTACACAAAATTAAGGAGCACTAAAACCTCCATCACCTCCTCACACCTCATCTTTTTTCTCCCAGCTATAAATTCCATGCTACCTCTCACTTTCTCCACCTTATCACATGGCAAACTAAATACTTTCAAACTTCTGTCAATTTTGCCCTCCCTCCTTAAACAAGCTAAGAGTATTAACTTGGCTCTCCCCTTTGTCCTTAGCCAGTGGCACTCCTAACTCCACATAGGGCCACTTGAACAACCTCATCTCCTTGTCAACTGTTTCCTTTCCATCCTCAGTCAAAAAACATCCCATACAATGCAAAGGCCCAAAGAAATCTGCTCTCTGATTCCACAGCCAGTGTTATTCAGAACTTTTCAAAAGTAGCACAGGCAGCTACACTTCCCATAAGCATTGACTTGCCAAAATAAAACCTCTTATTAAGATGCAAGCCAAAAATAGGCCAATCCTGATATGTGATTTGTAGTAACCTAAATGCTGACTCAATATTTGCCTTCACCAGGAGGTTTTAAATGACTTTATCACCAAAACAGCCTCATTCGATGAAGACTGAACTTTAATGTCTACTCTGTCAATATAGGCATTAATGAAATCTCCTTCTGGGAATGACAAGTGATGCATCAACCTTTTGGGGACTTCTTGGGCACCAAACCTAAAGGAGATATTCAATATGTCCTAAATGGTGGGTTTTCAAAGGGACCTTATAACCTACCCTTCTTCAATAATTCATACTTCAAGTTATTATATACATTATCTAAACCATCAACCTTAGATTTTATCACAACTTCATGTTGAAACAACCCCACCAACTCCTGAGACACTTCTTTATTAGGGCAGCCTGAAAGAAGAGACTCTATACAGCTCACCTTAATAGCTGAATGCACCAGCTCCTTATTCAAGTTTCAACACAAAATGGCAGCATTGCTGGTGTCCCTCAGACCCACCTTCCTCTTTCCCAATCTCTGCACCATACCCAGCATGGCACTATCAGTCCTTATCCTTACTGATCCATCCTTATTCCAACAATTGACAACAGGATATTACCCTGCACAATGATTGCACACGTGGAAAACTACACATGGGCCAAGTTCACTTTAAAGCATTAAAAGCCCAACCAGTTTTCACCTTTCCCCGACATACTCCAACTATTCCTTGAATACATTGCCCAACTTATCCAAGTCTCTGAATGTCTATTCTCTCACACCAAAGAGTTATCATAGCTTTGAGTTTATGAAACTATTGATTGCACCATAGACATACATTTCAGCCATTATGCCCCTAGACCTCCCTATTAAAAAAAATCAAATAAGTGACAGAGCTTGTTGCAGCTCCTTTTCCACTATAATAGCCCTTAAATAAACAACCCCTGAGATCTAATTAGCCCAGGTCCTCGGCCAATACCTCCCTGTGCACCTGTTCTCCAACAGTGCAAGAGATGCAGTGAAATCCCTGAGCCGAGCTTCTTATTGAACCCCATCCATATCTACAAGATCAAAACTTCAACAAACATCTCCCTGCTAAATCTTCTCCTTTACTAATTGTGGGATATATGATGTAATAAAAACTGCCTTACCAACTGACTCACTTAACACAACACATTGTCACTCTACCTCCAAACTTGCTTTTGTCACCTGACTCCCATTGCCTAACACTCTAGCTCTGGGAAACACTAAAAAGTCTATGTTTTCACTAACCAACATGCCTCCACCCACCAACTGTCATCCCCTTTTAAAGCCTTGCCCCCCTTTATGAGCGATCACCACTGCATTTGCGACTTAGCAAGTTGCAACTTAAATCTATCACCTGAGCTCAAATCATGCACTAATGTAACTCAGCATCTGAAATAATAATAACTAAGTTCCCCACCATGAAAAAATATTAGTTTCAGTACCTGCCAATTGCTGCTGAAACACTGAGGGCATTTAATTCACTCTTCCCTGAATCCTATTGCTAGTTCCTGTAGCTCTGCTGCCTGCATCATGGTCGCTGACCTTATTGACTTTCTGGTCCTTTTGGCTGTACTTTTAGAGGCCACTATAACTGGCAGCTCTACCTGATATTGTCACTTCCATCTGCCTGTATCTGATTTAGGCTGGATGGCCTCCAATGGCACCTGCCCCTGCACCCATACCCTCTGAAACAACTTGTCCACATACAGTACCAACTCTTGCCACTTCTAAGCTAAATCCTGTAACAATCAAAAAACAAAAAACAGCAGTAACCTCTAAAAATATTTATATAGCACTGATCTTGTTTGTTAAGGAAGCTACCTTAGTTAGAATGGGGGGGGGGGGGGCTGCAATGCTCCCCCTTCAGTAAGACCAGATTTGTCTATCTCTATCATAGTTCACAGTAAAGCCTGACAAATCTCCACTAAAACAGGGACAACTCCAGAAATAAACAGACAATTAAGGATCCTGTTAAAATATTGGTGCTATCTACTGACAAACTGAGACAATATAAGTTGTCAATTGATATACCTACTCTGAAGTAAAAGCAATCATTAACTCCAACGACTGTAATTATTTATTAGGTGAAATTCAAAGATTGTAATTATTTATTATGTCAAGTTCAACACTAAGTGGTTCAGAGCTAAATATTGAGTCAAATTAAAGACTTTGCTGAAAATTAGGGATGGCTGAAAAGTCTAATATCACATTTTTTTAAATTTACTTTTTTTGTTATATTTTATCACAGGCAATACCTACCCCTCATAAATATGAACAGATTTGAAAACTTACTCTTATGAACTTAAAAAGTGCTTGTGAAACACAATCTGTATTAGTCTGCCTTCATCTATTAAAACTGGGGCTAGAGAACCACAAAATTGCATGAGTAATGCTCTAATTAGAAATGTAGGACTGTAAATTACTTGAAATATACCTGTGAGGATCCTGCAATCCACTTAGTGGATCACTTTCAAACTCTCCACATGTGTCTGGTTCATAAATAAAAGACGAAGAAATGGAAAACATTTAATAGACATTCCATGTGCACAGAAACAGCTCATAGTGGGCTTGCCATTGCTTTGCAACCTGCACAAAGGCCTGATGACATCAGCGATGTCAATGCCATTTTAAAACACAGGTAGGCTTAACTTGCACTTCCCCCAAAGACAACAAGCTAGCTTGCCATGTCATACAGGCCATCTCTTATTCCCTAACCACCAAAGAATCTCTTACCAAAAAACGCAACAGAAATTCTACCTAGACAAGACTAACTCACCTTGGCCCACTCTGCTGGCCAAACACAACTACCAAAACCTCCTCCACCTAGAACCATTCCTGAACATACTAAATTATTGACTGAAAAAATGTTTAAAAGAAATCTGTCTTGCCAAGACCTAACTCTACTAAGCTTTACCCAACATTACCTAACCTACCTAAATACCAGATATTTAAACTCTGCACTACTGTCACTTACCTCCACCTATCATTGAATAATAAACAAAACTTACCTGCTATGTGAAAGAAAATACCTGGGACCTGAACTACAAAACCCCAAGCAGATCACTTGGACTCTACAGACTAGCCTGAGCAACACAATCTGCAGTGCAAAAGAGAAGGCCAGTCCCCTTAAACTAACCTAATATTTCCTTCTCCCCCCCCCTCCCTGCCTATCTTGCAACCATACTCCTCAACCCATATCCCAACAGCTCCTATACCTAAAGGTACTGATCAGTGACATGTTAGCCTGCTAAGCAAATTCAATTTTTAAGAACAATGACAGCAACTGACATCAATAGAAAGCAAAGTGTTTCAACTTAAAAGAAGCAGGCAAAGGTATCAACTGCACATAGTTAGCAAAAGAACTCAAACAAAAAATAAATACCAAACAGAGAGTGTACTTAAAAAGAAAAAAAAAAAGAAAAAATTATGTTTATGCTACACTTCACTGCTGTTATTGAAAAATATGCTGACAAATCAAAGTGAAGTAGAAGGTTCAATGTGCTTCAAAAATAAACAATATCATCTCCTAGGAAGCCCAACATAATTTATGACAGAAAAGAAAGATAGAGTTAGATAAACAACTGCATCAATTAAATTTCATCTTGCTATCAATCTCTTCATTATTTGATAATTAAGCAAATATTATCAAAATCTACGAGTCACTCACCAAACTCATTATAAATTTCTTCACCTGAATTTAGAAGCATACAGATGTCAAGTGTTCCAAGACCAGTTATGCATCATAAAAATGTCTTAATGCCTACAGTAAGAAAAACTATTATCCACACTACAAGGCACGGGATCACACGGAAAGTTCATATTTCATGGGCTTCCTTGGAGACGCCCCTTCTTTTCTATATAGGAAAGCCAGAAACATCAGGAGATGAGTTGAAGGTAGGTCCAGACCACAGGATACATGGACCAATAAGCATGGAGCCAACTTTGTCTTTTGTCAGCACATACAGGAGGGAGACATATTTTTCTGCCCTTATTTAAAGAAACTGATTAAAACTAATGCAGCATGTGACTGTAATTCAATGCAGGTGGTTTACAGGGCAAGCTGCAATGACTATGAAGCATTTTATGTGGGGAAAATGCTCAACAGACTTAAAAGAAGGATTTCTGGCCATCTTTCTGAAATAAGAGCTAAGTGTAAAAATAACCCGTGGCTTCACAAAAGACACAGTGGCTTTAAATTTCAAATTATTGACGATGCAGACCTTTTGGAACTGGAAGGAGACATCCCTAGTCTTTTAGAAAAATGTGAACTACTGTAGAAGCTGAGCTGAATAATTATTGCTCCATAAAAAGCAAACTAGAACTCAGAAAACTGCCCCACTGTTTAAAAGACTATTAAAAGCCTGACATATTTTGACAGATTAATGATGACATTTCTGGCCAATATTGTTAAAAACAAATATCAAACACCGCAAGTATTTTACAATGAAAATAACTGACATTGGTGCTGTTTTCTGATATATATATATATATATATATATATATATATATATATATATATATATATAGGTCTACCTGATAACACCGACATGCTAAAACACCAACCTAATAACCAACACAAAAAAAACGACAAAAAAAGAAAGTTCAAAAACACAAAACTTCACATGCCCGACAAACCAAAATCCCGGCAATCAGCAAAACAAATACCTTTCCCGAAAAACACACACACAACACAAGCACACCAAAAACCTTACAAACCTACACTAAACCTTACATACACAACTATCTATGCACTAACCTTAACCCAAACCCTAACCCTAAGGTCCGTCACTATCGCACACTTACCTTACCCACACCCTAACCCTAACTCACTTAATCTGCCCCTAACCCTTAACTCTGTCACTATCGCACACTTACCTTACCCACACCCTAACCCTAACTCACTTAATCTGCCCCTAACCCTTAACTCTGTCACTATCGCACACTTACCTTACCCACACCCTGACCCTAACGTCCATCCCTATCGCATACTTACCTTAATATGTCGGTGTTCTCAGCATCGGGATTCTCAACTGTCGGTCTTCTCCATTGTTGATCTTCCGGTGTCGGTGTTCTCGTCGTCGGCTTTGTGCACTGTCTGCGTTTTCAGGTACAACCATATATATATACACATATATATATATATATATATATATATATATATATATATATATATATATATATATATATATATATATATATTAGTATTTATTTATGTTTTAGCAAGGTTTATCTGTTAAACATTCTCACATTTTTAATTGTTTTCTTAACATTCTTTCCTAACTTATTAGGAAGATTTAATGTTACTTTATCTGTTAGACAATTGTATTCTTAAGAATTTTTGGTTACTTTGTTAGCTTCATACAATTCAGGAGATAGTTTGATATTTTATAGAGAAGTTATCTTATTCTCTGACTGCGATTAAGTGGTTTGATGGTTTTATTTTCTATATGGTGAACGTTGGTTATAACACTTAAAACATATGTAACAAATTGTATAGAAAAGCCGCATTATTTTTCCATCAGCCGTTTTGGTTTTACAGGTTTAGTTTCCAAACAGGAGGACTAGTTACATTATTTCACTTTATAACCACTTTTTGTGGTCCTGTTAATGTTAGGTGCATTCATGCAGGATTAACTTCATGACAGAGTTTAATTAATTAATTTATTAAACATTACTTTGTTCTGCACATACTAGCAAATGTAAAAAGCACATGGTTCGGCTGTTTTAAGCCATATGGTGTATTTCTGATAACTTCACATATAAGGGTGCATTTGTTTAAAAATGGGAAACTTCTCTTGAGTGCACTGTTACACATTTAAACTTAAGTGTTTTCTAGTTAGATGCCACATCAGTGCTGTGTTTCCACCTTGGAAAATATAGTTTTGGTTTTCATCCTACTTAGGTTTTCACTCAAAGATTTCTACACATGTTCATTCATTTTATAATTTGTTATTGATACACAGACCTGATGAATTATTTATTTGCTACAAAAGTGATCTTTGTTAAAAGTGGTTTAGTTTATATTTATTCTGATAGATGTCTAGTGATAGATCTTTTTGTTAGTTAGCTAATCATATTGTTAGTTAATTAGTTTCTCAATTAATATAGATTTTATTATTTGGTAAGCCTATATAAAGGGATAATAAGCTGGTCTTAAGCTGTAATTTCTCTCTACCTTTTTAGCTATAGTTTAAGGTCTCTGGTTACACTGTGGTGTTAAGGGGAAGCGGGGATTTATTAAAGAAATGAATTTAATGGTTTTATTGTTCTTAAGAGAGCCACCCCTCTGTAACCACTCCCTTGCCTAAAATAACCTGATTATATATGAATAAGGAATGTTTCTGATGCATTGTACTCGGCTAGGATGACTTTATTTAACATTTATTAACCAGGAAAGTCCAACTTGGACAGAGCTTATTTTCAGCAGAGGCCCAGGGTGAAATGCTCCAGGTGCATGTCTCTGGAATGTGGGAGGAAACTAGAGCACCTGGAGGAAACCCACATAAACACAGGGAGGACATGCAGACTCTGCATGGAAGGCACCCCAGCTGAGAATCGAACAGGAGAACCTCTTGCAGTGAGACGACAATGCTAACTGCTGAACCACTGCACCACCCACTTGTTTGTGTGTTTCAATACAGGATATTTCATTTTAACTCAACTGTGGGCTACCTGCTATTTATTATTTTATTATTATTTTGTAGCACATATTTTACAGTTCAATTTTTATTAATGAACTAGGTGCTTAACATAACTCAGGAAGTGAACAACAAACCCTCCACACTGCAGAGTTTCTTGGTTTGTTTTTGACCCAGTACAGGTTGCGTACTGTTTTTTCTGAGACTTCAAGGGATACCATGGATTTTTCTTTTTGAGGTTATGACTCTTTTTTACCATGTCAAAACCATTTAGTACATAGTGTTCCATGCAATATTCTTCTAAATGCAGTATACAGCTTAATATTCTGCATCAACCTCTCACTCTACTCATGTGCCATTCCATTAACATGTATAATGTATATTACTATCATGAAAATCGATATAAATGCTAAACATCTTTGATAATATTGTACTACTAAATGCCGTAGCTAAAGTAATTGAAAAGGCAATGTATATCCAGCATTTACAGCATACCTCTCAGCTGTCCAGATTTTCGCAGAATGTCCAGAGTTTTGCCTCATATTTTTGGTGTGTTCCTCCTAAAATCTGCACCTTTCTGGTAAATAGCTGAGGATTGAAGTCATTAAATAATGAGAAATATTTGCGTTTAAGACTACACATCCTTCTGAATATTCATGCTAATGCAAAACCTATTATTCTATCAACGTTCTAAGCTTGTAAGAGCAATAGTTAAAATGTGTCCCTATTTGTCCCCATCATTTAGGCTTTGCACAGATTTTTTGCTCTAAGAGGTAGAGAGGTATGATTTACAGTGCTTAACAAAACAAGAATAACCTTACCATGTAATAGCAAGTCTTCAGATCAGGATATGTCATATCCACTGCACTCTGATTAGTAACTAGTTAAACCTTTACCAGTCCATACCTCACACAGCTCAGAGGAGTTTACCTCAAGAATACTTTCTTAATGCTGTCTTAATGTTAACCATATACTTTTGTGTATCAAACCACTGTCCATAACCATAACAAGGATCAGCATTTAATGAACACAATGAATCTTCATACAGAAAGTCAGCTCCACACATTTCAGTTGAAATCCTGACAGAAGCTTTCCCAAGTAGATCTTTAATTGGTTTAGTTTTGTTTTTTATATATTTATAAGTAGACTGACAATAGTTTTACATTATCTTGAAGACATAATATTTTGCTGACAACATTAGAATTCTGTAAAAAAAAAAACCTCCTCTTTGATACAAGATCACATCACCTTAAAAAGTTTCTCTGGTATCCATCAGTGGTACTGAACAAAAGTTCTGGTGATTTATACAGCAAAAGCAAAGTGCATCTTTTGTGGAACACATAGAAGTCTATTGCAACTTAGCAAACTACTAAGTGATGACAACAGCCGCACAACAGTGGATCATGTGCTTGTGTTTAGATCCATAGGAATTTGAAAGGCTCAGACTAGTTTCTGTACAAGTCACACTAAAACAGTATCAGACAAAACAAAAATCAACACCAAAGGATCTGTAACAAACTCAACATATTCCTAACGACAGGAGACAAGGACCAAACTGATAAAAAAGTTATGCATATCCAGGTAGATTACTGCATTCTCATAGTTACCCTAGGAATGCCATCAAACATAAAATGTAACATTTAACCACATATGTAGTATCACGACACTACAGCTCAAAGGAGAACTGGGGTGCATTTCTAGAAAAAAGTAAAATAACTACTAGTATGACATAGAGAATCTCAGACATTTTGTCCACTTGGGCATATCCCATTCAACCACTAGTATGTATCACATCATCGAACACTCTAAATGTTGAATGTCTCTTCATTGAACCCTATTTGTCGAAGTCTTCATCTGTCGAATGATCATTTCAGCAAACTTTTTCCCATGGTAAGTAACCAGTGGGCCATTATCGGGAATTTGCCCTTTTCCCCGCTGTAGTGCAATCTCAGAGTTGGCATATATAGTTAAGAGGGGTGTGGGGGGGAAGATCCCCCATATTGGGAGGTGTATGGGGTGCCACCCCCCACGAGGGTGGGTTTTAAAAATGGTGTTTTTGTTGTGGTAGGTAGATTGGCCACTGAAATGATCATTCGATGGATGAAATTTTTAGAAATATGGTTCGACAAAGAGGTGTTTGACATTTACAGCATTCAACAATGTGACATAGACCCCAAACAGAACCGCTGTCCTCCCCTTGCTCATACAGAAAATATTCACTCTTTACAGTGTATTCCCTAAACGCATTATATAATAGTCAATAAGTCTTTCAAAAATCTTGTTTGGACATCAGAGATATCTGCATACAAATAAATGGCTGTAATTTGTTCAAAGCAGACCCAGTTAACTGTTTTAAACTTAGGTTAATATTGTATATTATAAGTGGTACATAATACACAAGAATACACAAACAAATAGGTTCATAGGTGCATACTAGACTAATGGCTCTGAAGCCTTTACAAGCCTAGCCCACAGAAGTGCCCTGACATCGTGCCACCCGATGTTAGTTCCCAGTGCCTGTATCAAGTATAGACACTGGAGTGATCCCTGGAGTGAACTTTCTATTTCTCATCCACTCATCAAGATTTCTTTTGAAGAGGGCTAGTGAAGTGCTCTGCTTGACATGTATGTGAAGTCCATTCCAGAGCATGGGCAGTCTCTGGCTTATGAATCTGTCCCTCCAGCGTGTTCTGTTGATTGTGGTAATGAGGTTGAGGTCTCTGTCGTGTGTGGTGCAGAGGGATTTATTTAGATGTAGCATTTCTAACAGAGCTGGGTCAAACATGGCTTTGTAAGTCAAGCACAGATAGACAGTATGAGACAGAGAGCAGCTGGAGTTTTTGGAGTCTGTCTGTGTAGGACACGTTTTTAAGACCTAGGATCCTCTTTGTGAGGTATTTTTGTGGCCTTTGCAGCTTTTGTATTTGTCTAGTGAGGTACATGCCAAATGGGGCATTGTATTTGATGATTGGCCTAAAGATGGAAGAGTAGAGAGAGATGATGTCCTCTTTCTTCCCGGATACAAAATCCTTGGTAATAAGGTTTGCCACATAGAAGGACTTTCTGACCACAGTGGCAAAGTGGTGGTCGAATGAGAGGTTGCTGTCAACCTGTGTCCCCGGATCTGTTATAATGCCCTCAGTGTTCAGTGGGCTCCCATCAATGTGGTAATTAGTGGGAACTGAGTTTTTCCCAAAGGGGATGATGACGTATTTTTTGGCATTAAGCTCAAACCAGGGTTTTGACACCAGTCATTGGTAGTGAGGCCTTTCTGTAGAATGTCTATATCACTTGGGGAGTTAATAATGGCTCCCAGCTTGCAGTCGTCTGCTAATTTGGTCAGCCAGTGTCCCTCCGTGTTGGCCTGGACTACTGAGAAGTAGATGCTAAACTGGAGAGGACCCAGGACCAATCCCTGTGGGACTCCACTTGTGACTGGTTGGCAGTCTGACTTGGAGTTCACTACTTTCACACTGTGGGTTCTATCTGTGAGCCAGTTGTCACCCCACCAAGTGATATAGGGGTTGATGCCTAGTTTGGTGAGTTTATCAGTAATGCCTGAGTGGGGAATGGTATCAAAGGCCTTGGCCAGATCGAGGTAGGCTGCATGAACTGCCTTGTCCTCATTCACAGCTCTAGTGACTGACTCAAAGAAGTCAACCAGGTTGAGCAGGCATGATCTACCTTTCACAAAACCAAATTGAGTGGGATCTCGAGTTTGCAGATTCCCTATATCCTTGTTTATTAGGTCCATGATGATGCGCTACATAGCCTTACATATCAGACTCATCAGGCTACTAGGCCAATATTTCCCAGGGTCTGTAATTACTCCCCCTTTATGGAGAGGGATGACTGTAGCAGTGCACCATTCAGAAGGGGCAAAGCCTGAGGTGAGGCTGTGATTGAACAGGGCACGCAGATGTGGTGCCAGATCACTTTGTAGTTCATGTAGAACACATCCAGGGATATTGTTAGATCCCAAAGAAGCTGTATTCTTGGCCATGGACAATCCAGCCTTAACCTGTACTGTGGTAATGCAGGGTGCCTGGCATTCCTCCGGTATTGTGATTGGTCCTTTGGGGGGGGGTAAAGTTGGCACTGAATCTGTCAGCCAGTATGCTGGCAGTATCTGTTGGCTCAGTATAGGAGGTACCATTGTGCAGTAACAGAGCAAATATGGGTATTGCCATGGAGATTCTTGATATAACTATAGAAGGCTTTGTGGCTGGTTTTAGAGTCTGCCACAATTCTGCCTTCATAGCTGGCTTTAGACATTTTGATGAGGGATCTCAACTTTTTGTTGAGGCTAGTAAGAGAATTTTTCCAGTCTTGGGACTTCACCTTTTTCTGCACCAGTTTCTTCCTTCTATTGTAGAGTTTATTAATGGCAGGGACCACCATATTGGCTTCCTTTTTTTGGAGGAGAGCATCTTAGTTCTGTTGGGTATGGCTAGTTCCATGCATTTATGTACATGTTTGTACAGTGCATTGGTGTATGATTCGGCAGTCATGCATCTATTTTCCATTCACATGGGTGCCGTGAAGTTAACCACCTCTGTTTTTAGGTGCCCAAAGTCAGCTTTGCAGGAGCTTTTCATGGTGGTTACCTTTGCTCAGGGTGTGGGTGAGATGTGGATTTCCATGGAGATTAGTTTGTGGTCGGATCAAACCAGGGAGGAATTGATTATTGGTGTAGAGCAATGGTTGCCAGTGTTAGTAATAACCAGGTCAAGGATGTTGCTTCCTCTAGTGGGAGTAAGAATGAGCTGGTCCAAGGCATTAGAATTAATGAATTCCAGGAAGTGTTGGGCCAGTGTATTGGTGCATGAGTAGTTTTCCCAGTTGATGGAGGGGTAGTTGAAGTCACCTGGTATGAGAGTGTTTGGTTGGACCCTAATAAGTTCCAGGATGCTTAGGAACATGGAGTGAGAGTCTTGGGACATGGTTTTGGACCTATAGCAGACTACGATATGAATCGCTGTCTTACCCAATGTTAGTTTAACCTGAAGTATCTCAGATGCGTTATGCTGGGCTACTAGTCTGGAGGTGTGCATATCCTTTATGAATATGGAGACACCACTGCCTTTGGAGCTTTGGTTCATGTTATGGGGCCAAGAGGTGTGGAATGAGTTATAGTCTGGTAGTGCAGCGGTGCTTTCTGCTGCTTTAAACCAGGTAAATGTTACAGCACAAATGTCGATGTTCTCCATTTTGAGGAGTGGTTCAAGCAAGTGCATCTTGAGATTTAGACTTCTAGCATTGAGCCACATAACTCTCAGACTGCATTTATTTATAGCTGTTATGGTGGTAATTTGGTCTTTGGAACATCGCCTAAAAAGGCACTATAGGGGTGGCAAGAGCCTTAGCCAGTATCCGGATACCCAGAGGTGACAGATGCAGGTCATCTCTGGCAAAACATCGTGGTCTGTCAGTCATGTCACCCCAAGCAAACAGATACTAGATCCCCTTAGAATGACACCAGAAACTTAGCCGGCTGTTGAAGTCAATCATTTTCTGCTTGTACTGCAGTATCTTTCTGGGTGATGGTAGGATGCTGCTCAGAGCTAGGGTCATACCTGCCTGGGGCCACATAATCTGAGAGCTCCTCCATGTCTCTTTTCATGTCGTTCAGGGTGGTGCGTCACAGGTCATTCACACATGGACAGAGTCATGCTTGTACTTGTTATGCAGTGATCTGATTGCGTGTGCTATGTGTCGTATTCTGGCACCTGATAGACAGCTGACTGTTACCTTCTCCTTATTCAACCTAGTGAGTGGGACATCAGTGTTCTTCACTATTGAGTCACCTATGATTAGTGTATTGGGCAAGCTGTTTTGCTTTAGTGGCTTAGGTTGAGGGGCACACTGTGTAGGCAATCTATGTGTCTTGTGGTTTGTGCTGTGTTCTGTTGGTTGAGTGCGTTTCTACCTTGGAGGTCTCTGCTGTTTGGGTAGATTTCTATTGAGAGTCTCCAAAAAGCTGGGTGTGTAGTTTGTGTTTTTATGTTTGAGCTGTAATGTTGGGTGTTCTGGACGGCTGTGTGTTGCATGTGGTGTGGTGCAGGTGTTGACCTTCTCCTCTTGACCAGCTATTCCGGTCTTGGCTTGAGAGTGCATGGCTTCCAATTTGGATATAAAAGTGCGTCTCTCACAAGTATGAGAGTTGGGAGGTAAGAGGAAATGGTTGTCTGTGTACTTGAGGCAGTTGCTACACTGCCTCAGAATGCCCAGGTTCACTAGGTTAATAGGAAAAAGTACAGGGAACTGATCTTTAGACATGCCAAGAGGGATGGTCATTATTACCAAGTACTGGAGCTGTTTCTTTATATAGTCCTTTTGCAGGAAAAATGTCACTCAAGGTGTCTGTGTCTGTACAGAGCACTGCCAAGCACTTGAAGGGAAACTAATACGATGACCCTGAAAATTTAAGGATGAAGTATTTAGGCAAATGTTCTGAAGTTAGAAAAAAATCAAGCAGTACTTACTGAAAATAAAGAATTAGCTTGTCAAGAATGATGAAAAGAGGGGAGTCGCATGAATGGTTACTGCCTGGGTACTACTAATGCTTATCTCAGTACAGCTTCACTCTGTTGGGATACAACACTCCTTTGCTTCTTCTCTTACCAGAAGCAAAATGGTAGCACCAGTCCCAAGAAGAGAAGCAGGCTGATGATCCACAGTCTTGTAATAGATGATGCAAGGGTCTACATGCTTGTAGCCTTTTTCTGGTAGATGCCTCGAATAGCAACCAGACCAATCAGGTACGTTAAGCACAGACACTGACTCTCCAACCAGAAAGAATCAGGAATCAATGCACCTGGCTCCTACTCTCACCAGGAAGAGAATATAAGCACAGATTCCAATCTGTCACCTGTAAAGCAGTTATTAAACTTTCTGGTGATCAGCATCTCTAGTAACATTTAGAAAGTATATTACTATACACATACAAGTCAGAATCACACCATAGATTGTTTGTTGATATACATGCAACTATACACTAACTTTCAAATTAACTAAACAAGTGGGCATTCATATTAAAAATTAAGTATTTAAGAATTGTCATAACAATCATTCCACTTTATAATAATATAGATAATAATATAGCATTTTAAAAGGATCACAACAGTGTACCTTTATTATGTGGTTCTACTGTGAAGTGCTGAATAGATAAAAAAAAAGTTAATGCCCAAAACACAAAAGGGCAAAAACAAGTAAAGTGCAAGTGCTTTTTGTGCAGGAAGGCTAGCCCCCTATCCCTCTGATGGGGACAAGCCTCTGCTCACCACTAAACTCATGTAGTCCAGCCCCATGGTTGCACCATCTTGAAGAAAGGAGAAATCCCTCAAAGAAGGGAGTCATTGCTGGCATAGCCTTAGAAATTGTACCAGTACTAATAATCTGTGGAAATCAGTTACCAGAGTTGGTCTAATTGTACCAGTACTGATTATCTGTGGAAAGCAGTTATCAGCGTCGGTCTAATTGTACCAGTACTAATTATCTGTGAAAAGCAGTTATAAGTGTCGGTCTAATTGTACCAGTACTGATTATCTGTGGAAAGCAGTTATCAGTGTTGGTCTAATTATACCAGTACTAATTATCTGTGGAAAGCAGTTATCAGTGTCAGTCTAATTGTACCAGTACTGATTATCTGTGGAAAGCAGTTATCAGCGTTGGTCTAATTGTACCAATACTGATTATCTGTGTAAAGCAGTTACCAGAGTCGGCCTAATTGTACCAGTACTGATTATCTATGGAAAGCAGTTTTCAGTGTTGGCTAATTGTACCAGTACTGATTATCTGTGGAAAGAAGTTATCAGTGTTGGTCTAATTGTACCAGTACTGATAATCTGTGGAAAGAAGTTATCAGTGTTGATCTAATTGTACCAGTACTGATTATCGGTGGAAAGACGTTATCAGTGTTGGTCTAATTGTACCAGTACTGATTATCTGCGGAAAGCAGTTATCAGTGTTGGTCTAATTGTTCCAGTACTGATTATCTGTGGAAAGCAGTTATCAGTGTTGGTCTAATTGTACCAGTACTGATAATCTGTGGAAAGCAGTTATCAGCGTCGGTCTAATTGTACCAGTACTAATTATCTGTGAAAAGCAGTTATAAGTGTTGGTCTAATTGTACCAGTACTGATTATCTGTGGAAAGCAGTTATAAGTGTCGGTCTAATTGTACCAGTACTGATTATCTGTGGAAAGCAGTTATCAGTGTCAGTCTAATTGTACCAGTACTAATTATCTGTGAAAAGCAGTTATCAGTGTCAGTCTAATTGTACCAGTGCTAATTATCTGTGAAAAGCAGTTACCAGAGTTGGTCTAATTGTACCAGTACTGATTATCTGTGGAAAGCAGTTTTCAGTGTTGGCTAACTGTACCAGTACTGATAATAGTCGAACGGCACTGCATAGACTGTACTATAGTCGAACACGGACGTTCGAAAATAGTAATGTTGACATCAAAAAAACAATCTAGGAATGGTTTTAACATGGGTCGAGGTAGGTGTTCAGTATTATTCAGAACTACAAACATCTCCCCTACCTCAACCCATGTTAAAACACAGTCCTAGATTGTTTTTTTGTCGTCGACATTACTATTTTCGAACTTCCGTGTTCGACTATAGTACAGTCGATGTAGCGCCGGTCGACATTTCAATAGTAAACCACTGATTATCCGTGGAAAGCAGTTATCAGCGTCGGTCTAATTGTACCAGTACTGATAATCTGTGGAAATCAGTTACCAGAGTCGGTCTAATTGTACCAGTACTGATTATCTGTGGAAAGCAGTTATCAGCGTCGGTCTAATTGTACCAGTACTGATAATCTGTGGAAATCAGTTACCAGAGTCGGTCTAATTGTACCAGTACTGATTATCTGTGGAAAGCAGTTACCAGAGTCAGTCTAATTGTACCAGTACTGATTATCTGTGGAAAGCAGTTATCAGTGTTGGGCTAATTGTACTGGTGCTGATTATCTGTGGGAAGCAGTTATCAGTGTCAGTCTAATTGTACCAGTACTAATTATCTGTGAAAAGCAGTTATAAGTGTCAGTCTAATTGTACCAGTACTGATTGTCTGTGGAAAGCAGTTATCAGTGTCAGTCTAATTGTACCAGTACTGATTATCTGTGGAAAGAAGTTATCAGTGTTGGTCTAATTGTACCAGTACTGATTATCTGTGGAAAGCAGTTATCAGCATTGGTCTAATTGTACCAGTACTGATTATCTGTGGGAAGCAGTTATCAGTGTCATTCTAATTGTACCAGTACTGATTATCTGTGGAAAGCAGTTATCAGTGTCGGTGTAATTGTACCAGTACTGATTATCTGTGGAAAAAAGTTATCAGTTTTGATCCAATTGTACCAGTATTGATTATCTGTGGAAAGCAGTTATCAGTGTCGGTCTAATTGTACCAGTACTAATTATCTGTGAAAAGCAGTTATAAGTGTCGGTCTAATTGTACCTGTACTGATTACCTGTGGAAAAAAGTTATCAGTTTTGATCCATTTGTACCAGTACTGATTATCTATGTAAAGCAGTTTATCAGTGTTGGTCTAATTGTACCAGTACTGATTATCTATGTAAAGCAGTTTATCAGAGTCGGTCTAATTGTACCAGTACTGATTATCTATGGAAAGCAGTTATCAGTGTCAGTCTAATTGTACCAGTACTGATTATCTATTGAAAGCAGTTATCAGTGCCAGTCTCCTTTGTAAGTTAAACTTCAGGCAGCTGATGTTCTGGGAAATTCACCTCATCCAACTATAAATGTAACTTGTTTGTATAAACATTATTTCCTTCCTAGGCTGACTTTATAGAAAAAAAATGCACTATATATCAATAATTTTTTTTGTTTTATTCTTGGCTCAGGTAACTTCTGTGTGCAGTCTACATGTCCTCTCCTTATGTTCACTTGGGCCATACACTAGTACACTGGATTCTACTTACATTCAAAAAATATGCAGTAGTGAAATTAATCAGCAATATGTGTCCTTGGTGTGTGTGTGTGTGTGTGTGTGTGTGTGTGTGTGTGTGTGTGTGTGTGTGTGTGTGTGTGTGTGTGTGTGTGTGTGTACACATGTGTGTATGTGTATATATGCATGTGTGTGTGTTGTGCATTGTTTGTGTATGTATGTGTGTATGTATATGTGTGTGTGTGTGTGTGTGTGTGTGTGTGTGTGTGTGTGTGTGTGTGTGTGTGTGTGCTGTGAAAAAATGTAATCCTATCCATGAGGAGTTTCTCTTCCTTTCACTGAGTCCTGGGATACTGTATGGTTACCAAGTACCATGAAATCCTTTCCAAGTACCATGAAATCCTGAATTAGTTTAAGTCATACCTCTAAAATATCCAGATTTTCACAGAATGACCAGATTTTTGCCTCATGTGTTTTTATCTGTCCTCATAAAATTTGTGTTTTTGGGGCAAGTCACTGAGGACTAAAGTCATTAAATAATGACATGCATTTGTGTTTTAGACTTTAAATCCCTCAGAAAATGCATGCTGACACAAATCCTGTTATTCTAGCAATGTTATGTTTATAGGAGTATTTTTTTTTAAATCTGTTCCTATTATTGGACCTTTGCCCCCCATTATTTTAGGCTTTGTTCAGATTACTAGTGCTAAAAGGTTGAGAGGTATGGTTTAAATAGGTAATCAGAAAATAAACAAATGACTGATTGAATGAATAGTGTTTCACTGTGACTAGATACAGCACAGCATATCAAGCAGAAGAGCGTTTTAAATAAGGCAACGTTCGATTAATGCAGTGTATTTTTGCCTCTGGAAAGGTCCATTTCAATGTTCATGTTTCTATTATTCCAATGCTGCATTCTCTATAAATGTCAACTTTCAGTTCTTCTTGTACTGTGGTTAAGGTGGAAAAGGTCCAGAGGATCAGACTATCTATACAAATATCATAGAAAGAAAATACATGAGTACATATTCAAATAAATAGGACAGTTAACACAGCTGTCATGAGCTGCATGGAGAATCAAAATAGGACAGCCTAATAAAACTGAGATAACTACCACAATTTATTGTACTTTCATCTCTGCAAATTTCTTTAATATTGTACTTTTGCACTGTGTCTTGATCTATTAAGGATACATCTATAGTAATCTTTTATCTTCTCAATATTCTCAAAGCAGTTTATTATGCCTTTTATATAACAACTTAGTACATTGCAAGATGTGCATATTACACTTAAGTGCTATTCTGCATTGTTAAATTTCATCTCTTATTTCTATGAGTATGCTTATAAAGAATCGAGATGCAAAACATTCATGTATGTTTGAGCAAGTTTTAAAACAATGTAATGTGTGGGAGCATTCCCTCTTGCCTTACAAATTATGTAATATGTGCTGTTTTTCCTCTCACAGAGAGTTATCAATAATATTTTAATTAAAATATGACAACAATCATGTAATTTTAATAGGGTTATACAAATGATCTGCTGTAGTACAGTACATTAAACAGAGTATTGTAAATGGCACAAAGTCAGAATGTGGTATGTGCTTTTCTCAAATCATTTAAAGACTTTTATTTTATCTGAATGATGGCAAGTGATGATATCCTATTATTTTTTCTATGAAAACTGTATTGAAGTCTCTGTGTAGTGTGTCTTTTTAGAGTGCATTATTTTGTTTCAGATTTACCCTCCCCCTCCCAACAAGCACACAATGACCAAAGCAAATCTAATTTGGAGAAGGTTCTCTTAAGGAAATTAATTCCTTGCACAGGTAAAATATATAAATTCAGCACCTCTTAGCAAAGACATAACATTATAATATGATAGAGCAGGCTTACTATCAAAATTTCAAATGCCATTATGCAAACTTTAATTGTCAAAAGTCAGTTTATCAAAGTTTCATAACGGCGATTCAAAAATGTTAGACAACAATAGCAAATAGTTAGTGTGCATTTGCTGTTGTGAGATCGACATTTTGATTGGAGATTGCACTATGGTGGGAATCGGAGTTGTAATATATAAGTAGCAAGGGTTGTGGGAGGAGCATCCCCCAACATGGGGTGTGTAGGGGGGCTTCCACCCTATAAAACGTGTGTTGAATGTCACCGGATGCTAAGGGAAGTTCGAAAATGTCAACAATTTGATTTCAAATTGTTGACATTTTTTTGTTTTGTTATTTTGATTGGTCGCTATTGTTAATTTCAACAATGTTTTTCGAGTAAGTAATTACTCTCAAAGATGTTTTTGAAATTTTAATAGTAAACAGATATGTTCACAGGGGTGGCCACGGTGGTGCAGCGGTTAGTGTTGGCACCTTACAGCAAGAGGTTCTCTGGTTCGATCCTTGGCTAGGGTGCCTTCTGTGCAGAGTCTGCATGTCATCCCTGTGGTTGCGTGGGTTTCCTCCGGTTGCTCCGGTTTCCTCCCACATCCCAAAGACATGCTGTAGGTGAATTGGGCACTCTAATTGGCCCTAGGTTTGAGTGTGTGCATGTATGTGCCTTCTATGGAAGGTTGGGTGCCGGGCCGGCAACTCGAAACTGTAAAACTCCACTGCCAATCATGAGCAGACAGGTGATCCACTGTGGCAATCCCTAACTGGGAAAAGCTGAAAGAAGAAGAAGAAACAAATATGCTCATAGGGAAACATTGTTGTATGTTGGAAAGCATCACCATGTCTTAAACATGAAATCATTGCTATTTAGCAAGTAATTGCTTAGAAAACTACTTGAATGAAGCTTCTGTAATGGTAGGCACATGTGCAAATGCTGTTTATCAGAATTCAGATTAACCACTTTCATCTGTCAGGGGAAGAGAAATAAAATGCCAAGTGTATAGGTCAACTTGACATGATTACACACAGAGCATTTCAGACAGTGTAGAATCCATATATAAAACATATGTGAAGTGATGCTAGACAATTCACTAAAAGTGAAATGTAAAGCTTAAGGGACAAATGCATTGGTCAGATCACCTCAGATAAAGTCACCCTTGCTTTTTTCTCCCTCATTAAAAAAAAAAAAAAAAACAGCACAGCTATAAGGGAAACAAAAGCACTATAGCATCATTACATGCATAGTATAACTAGAAATTAAAAAATCTGCTATGTTAAGGGGACATTTTCACCTGTGTGATTAATAGATAATCTTTGTTACCACACCTGATATTTTCCAATTATGTAGGGAAACCTTTAGAAATCCCTAAGTAGTACAAAGTCAAACTGAATTGAGAAGATGAAGGCACTGAGACTTCCAACATTTATGCACACTGATCAACAGCTTAACTTCAGCTCTCCCAGTGTGAAAAAGAAACTGAAAGATAAGGGCAGGAATTCTGCCACTTTTAATAAATTAATTTATTGATTAGTAAAGACACTGCCTAGATTCCTGCAAAGAGGAATCTTAGACACTCTGAAAGTCAACTAGGAAAGGTGAAGAGAAAACACTTTTGGGAAGAATCCTGCAGCTGTTCAGCAAAAAGTAGTTCAAGCTCTAGCTTTGTTGCAAAACATGGATTCTAGTAATCCCAAGAAAAATTAAATCAAATGTGTTCAGAGTTGTTTCAAATAAACAAAACATTGAAGGAGTATATCAATTCAAATAACAAAAGGCTGGAAAAATGGAAGAAGATTTAAACAGATATTTAGATGAACTAACAAATCTGCAAAAATCAGGGGTCAAAATGTAGAAAAGTCTGTCTGAGTATGAGACTGATTTTGTTTCAAAAAATGGTAGAACTGGAGGAGACAGCTCACAGGGAAACATTAAGATGTTCTGTTGCACCATAGAAACAGAAAGGAACAGACTGCATTAATTGAATGAAGCACACATAAACAACAGGACTGGCATCCCACAGCAACATTTGTTAATTGAAATGACACATCATGTGTATGCACTAAATCTGGCCATAAGAAAGCAGCCAAGACTGGTATTAGTAAGCAAGCAGTCCTACCTGCAGGAGTAGTTGATCCTGACAAAGCAGAGTTGGAGACAGTAGAGTGATTATGGAAATGATTATTTACTGTACACCAAGGAGAAGAGAAGCAGTTTTATTCCAGCAATCTGGGAATGTTGAAAGGTAGGTATGAGATAAAACCTGCTGTATCTAGCTGTCTTCAGAATATTTTTTTTTTCTTGGAGGATCAAAGTCATTTTTTGATGAGGAACAGGTTAAGTAGGAAATACAAAAGTTTGTCCAACAAAAAGTGAAACATCAAGCAGAAGGCAACTCTGATTCATATTCTTCTGATAATAAAGCTCATAGAGAGACTTTGCCAGTGGAGCATTTTCCAGTGTTCCAAAGGAAAATGCTTGAAAGACAAAAAAAAGTATGAGAGATGACTAGAAATATCAGGAGTACTTTGGAATTAAAGCAGAGTCTGAATTTGGGAGAAGGAGATGAACAAGATGCAACATGGACATTAGTGAATAAATGTGAGATTTCGAGTATCAGTCACATTTATGAAATATAACTGCACAAAAAAAGGTGGAAAGAGTGGACTTTTACTCACTCTGTTAAACTTGTGAAGGACTGAAAGGCAATGGCCTTACTTCAAGACACTAATGATTGTAAGGACACTAAGGGGAAGGGAAGAAGAAGGAAAAATTAAATGTAAACATTTTCTGTTTTTAACATTATTTCTATAAAGCATTTCATGATATAAATTACATGTTCTATAGTAACGTATTTTCAGATACTGTAGTATATGATAAATATACTAAAATAAACAAATGTTTTTTTTTCTTTTGTTTTTTTTTTCCTTAATACTTTTTTGTATGAAGAAATGTAGGCTTAACAAGGCAAAAAGAGAATAAAAGGTTGGATAAAAGCATAATTAAGTTAATAGGCTGCAAACTTGGGTTTTTGAAGTAGGGGTTGTGTGCAAAATTATACAGATTTTATTATGTATACAGAACTTCATGTTTTCTTTTACTTTTGCATAGGTGAATGTCTGTATGAAGACCCTTAGGTCAATCTAATAACAAGGTTTAAGTGGAAACAAGTAAATAAGAGATTGCTAAATATAATGAAAAGTTTTCCTTTAGCAATTAATGCTCATTATGTCTTTAGGAGCATGCAGCTTCCTTTTTTATGTTTTTCTTTTTCTTTTATATTTCCACAGAGACAAGCTGATTATAGCACACTAAAAAGGTAACATTGGTTTCATTAAGACTAAAATGTAATGTTTCTTAAAGCATGAACATTGTTTTCACATCTGGGAGGGGGAATAAAAATAAAAAGAAACATGCAGTAATTAGTGTAAATAGGAACAAAAGCAGTAACATGCAACTTAACATGGATAATCTTAAATTTAGTTCAGCTAGTGCCTTTGTCTCCAGCTGTCTGTGTTTGGGGCAATTGTTTCTACTAGGATGGTTAGATCTCATTATATGAAGATGCACATAGTTTTGTGTGTTTGTATTAAGCCAACAGGTTATGGGAAAGTTCTGAGGTAGTGTCTTTGTAAAATGTGACATACATTCAAATGGAGATGACAAGAAACAACTGTATAAAAAATTGAACTGCCAAACATCAGTGGGATGCATGTTTCAAAAAACCAGAAATAGGCATCTAAAAAGCTGTCACATGTAATAGGTGATAATAATAACCTCTATTCATAATTGTGACACTTTCCATATTATAATACATTCAGGATGGATATTCAGCCGAATATTAGGCACAAAGGAAAAGGGTACTATCTATATTAATAAAGGACCTCCAATTTAGGTAAATGATGGGAAAAGGTAATAATTATAGATTTGTAGTAGTAAGCGGTTATGGCAAGGGAAGGGGATATGTCGGTATGTATTTATATTCCACTATGAATGCTAATATGGACCTTAACAAAACTTTAGGAGAAATAATCGTGTTTTAGTAAGGAAAAGTACTGATAGGTAAGGGCTGGAATTTGAACTGCAACATTGAGAATGTATTGTGGTGCCTAGAAGGAAAAATATAACAAAATATAGTAGATTTCTGAAGAAATTTATGAAAATATTACCTATGGAAGATGTAAATTCAGTAGTAGGAACTCGGATAGAATTTACATAGTATTCCCCAAGTTACAATAATTGCGCTAGACTCGACAGAAATTATATTTCACAGGAATATGTGCATTTAGTTAAGAGCTTTGACATGCATCCAATAACTATTTCTGATCATGAGACAATGATAAGTAAAAACAACTAAAAGCAATGTGGTACAAACCAGAAACCGAAACACCAAAAGTAAAAAAAGGTTTAATAATAAATGCTTTCATTCAAAAATAATCACCTGAACCTCTTCAGACAAATAACAAGTAGTAACAGCCAGTTTAAATACTATACACCTATATCCACATATTTACAATATGGGCAGGAACTACATTTAAATATCCCAGGGTTAAGTACAACAGGAGCCATATTCTTCTCTAACATACATTTGATGTTAGGTCCTCTTTTAAAAATTAACCTAGGTCGATCACCAATTTTTGACCTAATAGATGTATCTTCTATTAATAAAGACCAATTTTTCATCAATCATTTTCAAGACTAAAGAATCTATCGTAAAAGGAGTAATGAAGCTAATACTATATGAAATACCTTCTGTATCAGCTCCACTGAAACTATTACAACCCATTAAAGGATGTTGCCATTCAATATATGTTTAAAATAACCCATATGTCTTTTAAAATGAGCATCTTGTATTACCTCATCTACTAAATAAGATGGATATCCCCATTTGATAAACACATTCTCTCAAAAAGTCATCATCCAGGGAGGTCATCCTTATAGCCCTAATTAACTGCCCTTTTACAATGTCTCTCTTTTGATGGAAAAGATGAGAACTTTTACAATTCAGAATAAGTACCTTTCCTAAAAATTCTAGCAATATATCTATTTTTCTGCCTATCCTTTGACAACTGGACATCCAAAAAATAAATCACATTAGTATCAAAATATGATGTAAATTCAAGGAAGGAGGTGATATTATTATTATATTCTAAAAATTCTTTAATTGCATGCACACTCTTCTTCCAAACAATACAAATGTTCTCCAGGTAACAAGTATACCAAAAAAAAAATCTACTTATAAATACTTGGATGCTTAAACAAAAATTCATATTCCCAATACACCATAACCATATTGGCAAAACTTGCGCTGCAGGGAGACCTCATTGCCATAACACTTTTTTGTAAATAATAGTCACCATCAAAAAGGATGAAATTATTGGTCAGTATAACACTTAATAATTCCTCAATCAAATTAATTTCCAAGGGGTTGGCTCCTTTCTGCAATAATAAATCAGACAACCATGAGATACCTAAATCATGGGGTATGACAGTGTACAGATCTTTTACATCCACTGTCAAAAATATATAACTATGGTAAAACTCTAGATTATTAACACATTCAATAAAATTCAATGAATCATTAAAAATCTGGAATTTATTACTCAAAAACTTTTTCAATTTATTATCAACAAATTTTGACACTTGCTTATGTAACAGTTCTACCATCCACTATCGAGTGTAAACGGGGGTCGTTCAAGTCCTTATGAATTTTTGGAATGCCAAAAATAACAGGAATCAAGGGGACTGACATGTTTAAATAATCAAACAAGGGATACATGAATATTTATAAGAAAGGAGTAGGTTAGAAGTATTCTTGACTTTTTCAAAAGTGTTTAATAATATTTTTGAATGTTGTCAAGCATTAGTTTGTATAGTTCTGTAATTCTTCTAACTAGATCTAGTACTTTATTTAATTTCATGTTTTTTGATTTGTTCTTATAGTTCTCTAAAGGAAAGGGCTCATTTATTTTATGTTTAAGTTCTTTTGATAATTTTTGTTGTGTGTTTTCTTTTAAGAATTTATCTAAATTCGTACACTATTTAAAATTGGTTTTCTTTTATTAATTTCTTCATAGTACTTTTTAAGAATGTTAATATATCATTCAGATCTGTAATTTCACTACTTTATCTCTTTCCTTATATACAATTTCTGTAATGTGATTAATTTTATTCATTGTTTTATCTATGACTTTTTCTATATTAATAGATATCTTATATTGAAGAATATCTTTATATTTCTCATTTAGATTTTTGAGCTGGGTATTTGCGGTTTTATCATTAAGTTTAAGGTTTAGTTTTAATTTATCTATTTCCACCTGAAGAGCTGTTAATTCTTTGTCCCATTCTTTCCTTTTTGCAAATGTACCTTTTTTAAATTTTACCATATAAAACAACTTTTAGCAAGTCCCAAAGTATGGACTTGGAAACTTCTCCATTATTACTGAGTTCTATGAACTTTTTAATTTCCTTTAAGAACCATTGTTTAAAACCTTTTAACTTTGTTATATACGGTGGTATTCGTTCTCAATAAATTAGGTTATTTGGGCTTAATGTTAATTTAAAGGTAATATCATTATGATCTGACAATGAACACCTCATCTCTCTTGGAATGTAATGAATTAGATACTAGACCTTTGTATATGTATGTCTGGGTTCCAAATCTATAAGATTAGTGTATGAATTTCAAAGAAGTTGGCAATTTTAGGTCAGTTAAATCTCTCAAATTCATATAATTAATGTAATTATTTAAATGTTTTGCTGCTGCAGTATTTTTTATTTTATTTGTTGTTTCTTTAAAAGATAAAATGCAATTAAAGTCTCTAGCAAATAAAATGTTGCCTTTAGAGTGTAAGCTGAATCTGTCTAGATACTTTTTTGCAGTATTCATACCTACACCTGGTATCCAGTATGCATTTATAAGAGTGCAACATTGTCTCCCAATTTCTTGTACTACTAGTCCTGACATACCATTTCTGTCCAAACAAGAACATTCAATTTTGGGTATACCTTTTTTTTTTCCCCATAAAGTTAGAATAACTTTTCTTTTGGATCCAAACTATAATTCAATTAAAACTGAACAGTCCTTCAATAATAACCTGTTTACATCATTAGACAGCAAATGGCTTTCTTGCAGGAAGATAGCATCAGATTTATGCAGTGGTAAATATTTGTTTACACTACTTCTCTTTATTGTATTTAACCAATTAACTATCAATTAGAAACACTTGAGTACACTCATTATTCAGTATGCGGTGTTCAAAATCTGTTTTATAATTATTTTGAATGATTTTTGTTAATGTAAAATTATAAGTACTTGTTATGGACAGAGATAAAATGTTAAAGTAATAGCCATAAGATATAAAACATTTACAACCTTTCACACTGAATACATTATTCCAGGCTTGATGAAATTTCCATTCAAGCCTCTTACTAACCAAACCATGTCACCTTCTGACACTATATTGCTACTACTTCTAACATATAACCTAATAATTACGGGTCTATATTAGAAGCTTGAAAGTGTACTTACCCAAATATGTAAATGTCAACACGTCTTCATCGAACTGCGAAAACATTGATTGTCCTGAAGCATGAAATCCAAAATGTCGAATCGTCATGGTTGGCCTTTCTGCGGTATAGCTCGATAAGGTAAGTGTGCGATAGTTACGGACCTTAGGGTCCGGGTGCGGGTTAAGGTAAGTGCATAGTTGGTAGTATATGTAAGATTTAGTGTAGGGTTAGAAGTAGGGTTTTGTTAAGTGTATTTGTGTTGATTATTTAGTTTGTTCGGGTATAGCTTCTTAAGGTAAGTGTGCGATAGTTATGGACCTTAGGGTTAGGGTGGGGGTTAAGGTAAGTACATACATAGTGGTATTTGCAATATTTAGTGTAGGGTTAGAAGAAGGGTTTAGTTTAGGGTTAGAAGTAGTGTTTTGGTTAGTGTATGTATGTGGTTTATTTAGATTGTTTGGGTAGGTAGTATGTAGTGGGCGGTGTGGTGGGACAACTATGACGGTTCGGGTTTTTGAATTTTGCGGTTTAGGCATTCAGTGTATTTATGGTTCATGGAATATGTGTCAGAGTTTTTGTATTTGGTGACTAGGGCTTTCGCGATTTTAATATAGGCTCATAATTACTATATAAATGTTTCACATGGTTAAGGAAGATATTATGTGGATATAAAGAAGTAAACATTAAATAACAAGCTTATTGCACAAGAGAGTTTTCAACATGGAGAAAATCATATTCAATTCATTTATAATAATTATAGCAATAAACCAATAGCCCCACCGGAATAAATGGTGCTAGTTAGCTGCATTATACAATACATTCCACATATGTAATGAAACAGGACAACCAATAAAAAAGCATTCTTAATGAATCAATAAAACATTCCCATTTATTTAAAGAGGCTTCTGGCTTTCAAAGCCTGTTTAATAGAGGCCCTCTCATTAATGCCAGGAAACCTATCTGCCTGCATAATAATGATCCATGATAGTTCCCTTTCCTCAGTAAAATTCCTATGTCGAATGTATTATATAATGCAGCTGATTTTATTACTTGTTGTCTGAAGAAGCACATTTATTGTGTGAAAATGCTTACCTAACTTGCATTACATTAAATTTTAGTTTTTATGCTTGCAGTCGTGTCCTGGTGCTAGTTTATATTTGTTTTTTGTATCATTTATAATAACTAGCAACTAAGTGTATGTGGTGTGTTTTGTTAAGTTAATTAGAAGTTTAGAAAAATCATGCTTTAAGATTCCAGGTCTTTAATATACCCCTTGGTACACTGGATTAATACACATCCATTCCTCACCAAAAATTATACTAAGTATAACAACATAGTAACTAATGTTTTGGTATTCAGCAGGTTCATAAAGTACGCAATGGGGCATAATTGTCAATCAAATAACTAAATATAGTTTCATTCCTCTAAATAAAATAAGAATAGCACACTTTTCTAAGAAAGTAGTCTAATCCAGGAACACTAAGTGAGTTAACCTTGCCAAACTTAAATGCATATGTGCAGCATTGCTTAGTGTAAATCCAGTAGCATCACACTAGCTGCTTCTGAGATATATGTAACACAGCTTCACATGGATCACATAGTAGTATATTGTTCATAAAAGGGAACTGAAACCAATAGAATGGCTATACACTAGATATGAACAATAGATCTCAATCTATTTGCAGCGTCTGCAGGCTTGCCACTGTGTGGTACTAATAAAACAGTGAACACCTTCAAAACTGTAAAATAAAGGCATCACATGCATTAATAAATCAAATACAGCTGTTAATACCGTTCCACTGATATTTCAGGTTTACTTTCCACAAAGGGAATGAGTTAGAAGTTAATTTTGTATCATAACAGAAGGTAATAGTAAAAAAAAAAAAAAAAAAAACTACAGATGGTGCCACCTTATAAAATGTCTTTGTGTGACATTAAAAAGTTTCCCTCTTGTGATATACTTAAGATGATTTAATAGTTTAAAGTACATCAGTATATTAATTTGAGATGCACCTTTAGCATAAAATGCTTTACTTACAGTATTATCTCAAGGACAAATGATAATTTCACTCCAACAACCTTTAGAACAGATTGTTTTAGCTTTCATTTTCCATGCAGTTTCTGCTTCTGAGAAGTCAAAAGTTACACCATGCTTCCTTTCTGACATGTGAGCATTCCTTGTGAAGACAGAGTACTGCTTGAACATATAGAAGCTTGAGCCTTGCTTAAAAATATCTCAGAAGCACTGCAAGTAATGTCAGTGGGGAAATAACACTAAAAAAGAAAGCTAATAAACAAATAGCTTGTGGATGCATTCTGCAACCTGCAAATTAATTGAAAAGCCATTTTTACACATTCATTTCATTAGAAAAAAAATCTAAAAAAAATGGCTATTTTGTATTAAAAGAATTAAACCAGTGATTTTTAAACAAAAGGCAACATCAAAATACACTTAAAGACCCTCTGAACTTCTAAATTAAAATATAGTTGTTAAAAAAATTTAAACAGTGAGAGAAACCCGATTAAGCATATATCAGAAAAGGCTGAATGAATCAGAGCAAATAATCTGCGCTGCTCTCAGCTTGCCATCCTGACCACACCCCACAGGAACAGATGGTATTCCTGTGGAAGTTTGGAAGCTAGGAGGGAAGAAAGTTATAAGGTTGTGGAAGGTTTTGTTTAACAGTATTTTAAAATGATGGGAACCACCAACATCCTTGAAAAAAGCTGTGGTGGCTGTAATACATAAAAGCAGAAAAAAAAAATCAGATCCATCTTCATATAGGCCCATTTCAATTTTAAACCATAACTACAAAGTGGTATAATGGTTAAAAGAATGGCAAATGTGTTGCCAAAAGTGAAAGACATGCCTCAGTGTAGCTTTGTGGAGCAGAAGCAAACACTTGACACTATTAAAAAAACGATGATGATCCAGAGGGAAGAAGAATACAAGAAAATACTGCTGAGGTTTATGGGTCTTGATGCAGAAAAACATTTGACAAAGTAAGCTGGGCTTTTATAAGTAGGGCAATGGAAGCATTTGCATTTCCTCATGCAATAATAAGGTAACTGAAAAGGTCATAAGAGAGACTGGAAGCAAAACTCAAAGTAGGAAGATTCTTCTCTGATAAGTTGTGTATGAACAAAGGAACCAGGCAGAGATGGCCTCTTTTTCTCTTTGTTATTTGTATTTTATTTAAAACCAGTGTTAAAGAAAATATGGGAATCAGAAATTAAAGAATATAATTAGTATGGTACTCAAGAAAAGTTGGCTTTCTTTGCAAACTGTATTATTTTGTACTTGATAAAACCAGAAAAGAACGTCTAAGATTTGTGGAAGAACTGGAGACAGTTTCAGTCATTTGGGGGGATATAAAATCAATGAAGAACAAAAGCTATAGCTGTAAACTATGTGCCCACACATGAATTGGTTCAGCAATACTCATATTTATGGAACCATGATAAAATGAAGTGTTTATGAGGATGGGTTAACAAGGATTCTGTTATGGCAGCTAAAGATATATGAGAAGATACTAATTAAAAGATAATACAAAAACTGGAAGGTCTTGTCTATTGATATGGATAGTAAGTTACTAGCAGTAAAAATGTTTGTATTACCTTTAGTTGTATGCACTGGTCAGACACATTATCAACCAGAGGTGAACAGGTGAATAGTAATTAATAAAGGGTTGAAGGAATGTGTGTAGGATGAAAAGAAGACAAGAATCAAGTGGAATAAGATGATCCTTCCTAAAGAACAAGGTGGTTTAGGATTACCTCATTTGAAGGAATATTTTAGAGCTCTTCAGTTAAGGTTCTTAACACAAGCAGAAAGCTACAATTCAAAGCAGAAACAGGTGATGATAAAGCCAGGAGGAAATTCAAGAAACAAGCAAAGAATGGGATTTTGAATACAGATCCTTTAGGAGAGTAACAACAGTCATGGAGAATATTATATTTGTAAAGTAGCATAAAGTATTCTAAGAACAAAAGTTTAAATATATGGAAGACGATGAACAATAGACACCACCAAAGAGTAAACGCTCCCAAACCAGTCTCCGTAATAAATATTAGAATAACAAACACAAAAGTATAGGAGCAGACCTATGCAGAGAAATATTGCACATAGATGAAGTTCAATCCAATAGGCAAAAAATTCATCTCAAGTCCACAAAAGTCCATAAAAACTCAATAAAACTTTTATTCCATATACACAGCAGGTAAGCACTTTCACCAACAGGCTTTTTCAAACCATTAACAAGAATCACGAATAACACTATACCTTATATAGTTCATCAATTAAATATACAAATAAATATGGCATCATTACAATGAAATCTCAAAGGGTTAGCTAATATACAAATAAATATATATAGCATATCTTACATACTTAATCAAAATGCAATAATAATAAAGAAATACATTTAAAATAAATAGCTTAAAAATACATATTATCTCACACCTAATTTCCTAATCTTTAAAGCAGGCTTAATATATATTTTGTCATTCAAGCCTGGGTTAATATGTGCCCTAAGCTTGATGATCCATCTCATTTCAATTCTTTCTGTATAATTTCTAACGTTTCTGCCTCTCATATTAGGTTTATTAACATAAAGGACCATAAACTTGAAAAAATGTGAATCATCCAGTTCATTAACATGTTTAGAAAGTGCATTAATACTAAATTGAATATGTATTTGATATAAATGTTCTCTAATTCTATCCCTAAGCCTTCTGTCAGTTTTACTGACATAGAAGGCAGGGCAGAACATACACTGAGCAAGGTATACTATATGTTCCGTATTACAATTGGCCTCTACACCAATTGTAAAACATTGAGAGATAACTGAATGAACAAGCATAGTGTTTTCAAGAATAAATTCACAAAAATTACAATCATTACATGGAGACGTGCATTTAGAAGCAAAATCAGAGTTGTGAGAATAAGGAATCTTAGGGTAACACAAAAGTCTATGTAAATTCTTCTTATTCCTAAATAAAAAAGCGGGGTTGTCACCAACTTCCTCTCTAATACACGGGTCAACAGTTAAGACCCCCAGTGTTTTCATATAATCTCTTTAACATTCCCAACATCCTCTGTAAAAAATAGAGAACATTTTTGTACAGATGTATTGGTGTTGGCAACAGACGTTAATTCTTATCTAGCTTGATAAATATTAATACCCATATCTGAAAAATATGGGCAAGCTACATCAGACCTATTATGTTCAACTACTTCAGTCCCTTCAAGAATCTCATCAGGTCGATATGACCTGGCTAGCAGTCTTTCTTTCAAATCAGTCAATTCCTTTTCATAACCATCCTGAGTAGGGTTAAGCCTGGAGGCTCTAATGTCCTGTCCTTTAATGAAGTTTCTAAAAACATACCTGGGGTGCATACTCCCTCTATACAGCAATGTATTTTTATGACAAGCTTTTCTGTGAACCCCAGTATTTAATTTGCCACTACACAACCTCTCAATAGAAACATCCAGGAAAGTAATCCTGGATGTCGATTCTGTCATGATGAACTTTACATAAGATGTGAGAGAATTCACCTCCTCAAAAAAAGAAACCAAATCTCTATTACTACCTGTCCATAGAAAAAAGATATCATCCACAAAGCGTTTGTAAAAAAATGATGTATCTCTGGAACCTGGGTAGGACAAATATATTCTCCCTTTCCCAATGAGCCATAACTAAGTTGGCATAGCTATTGGCACAAGAAGTGCCCATAGCCACACCATCTTTCTGAATATACAAATTCTCATTAAACAAAAAAAGGTTGTTCTCCAACACAATTTCTAATAATAGACATACTAAGTCCAATTTTACAGGACTAAAATCAGTATGTTGTGTTAAATAATTATGAATGCATTCAACACCTTCTTGGTTCGGAATCACAGTAAAAAGAGATTTAACATCTAAGGTTACTAAAATAAAAGAGGCATCACCACTAACTGTTTCCATTCTCACATACAAATCCAGTAAAAACCGTTTAGTATCCCTTAAAATGACATAATTCAAATCTGGTATGGATCTTAATATCTTTTCTATATACAATGATATTGGTTCTGTGACCCACCGTCTACCTGCCACTATGAGTCTCATGGGAGGGTGGATGGGATCTTTATGAACTTTGAGCAAGCACTGGATAGTAGGTATTAGTGGGTTATCAACCCTAAAAAAACTTATATAGCTCTGGACTAATTACATGACTCTTGACTAAATCATCTAAGGTATCATAAAGCTTTAGAACACATGCTTAGACATCATCAATCTGTATAATTGAATAAAATCTGTTTTCTGCAAACATTTCAGTCATTAACTGATTATATTCATACATATCCATCACTATAACAGGGCCACCCTTGTCTGCTGGTCTAATAATGATGTCATGTTAATTTCTAAGTCCTTGTAAAGCTAGTTTATGTCTATGTGTTAAATTGCCTTTTCTCTTAACATTGTCATAACTATGACTTAAGTTATAAATGTTATTCTCCACTAATTTACTGAAAACATCCAATAAAGGATGGTAATTAGGAATATATAAACTAGGTTTGGTAAACTGTGGATCTCAAGAAGCAAAGCTGTTGTGTCTTTCGGCTTTTTCCCGGTTAGGAGTCACCACAGCGGAACTCTGGTCCGCTAATGATTGGTAGTTGATTTTTATGTGCCGAGTTACCAGCCCTGATGCACAACCTTCAACAAAGGTATGCCCATTCACGCATGTCTCCACGATAAGACGCTCTAGCTGAGAATCGAACTGGACAGCGTCTTACTGTGAGGTGACAACGCTACCGCAGCACGAGAAGCAAAGTTATTATTCCCAAATTGCAATTTCAGCTAAACATTCCTTATACATAGCTTAGTGTCTATAATAGTATCTGCTATGTCACTATTGACTGCCGGTATAAAAGACAGACCCATATTCAAGTACTCCAATGCATCCCTATCTAATGGTCTATGTGAAATATTCCATACTATTGCAGTGTTGTCCATTCCCACATTCTCTTCAGGGTTGGGGCTATTTGTTCTCCCCCATTTGCTTTCCATTTTTGTCTGCCCCTGCTCATTGAACGACTTCTTCCCCTTCCTTGAGCATCGGTTATCGGGAAAGGGGGAGGATGAGTTGATTCTCGAGTAATATTAGTTATAGTTGTCTTCTTCCCAACCACAGGTTCAAATGTGGTGATATCATTATTCATAGATGTAGATGGGGCAGTAACTATATTACTAGTGCCTGATTCATTAGTTGTATCTAGGGTTGCCACCTTCCTTCACGGCTAAAACCGGAGCAAAGCCACGCCCCTCGCATCACCAGTAATCCCGCCCACCCCAACCCCCTCTCCCGCCAACATACCGCCTATTTTGGGACGTAACAACAGCATCACTCGACGGGAATGCCCTCTTTTTTCATTCCCGCCACCTGCTTTTGGCTGATTTACTATGCTTTTCTGTAAAAAAAGCATAGTAAATTAGCCGATTTACAAACTCCGATAGTCTGTTTCCATTTTGAAACAGAATACCGGAGTTTGTACAGTGTTTTCCGGACTACCGGAGAATCAGTTTGATTTCCTGATAGTCCGGAAAAAAAACGGAGGGGTGGCAAGCCTAGTTGTATCATTATTACCAACGGTACTATCAGTATTTCCGTCAACATCACTTTGGCTATTACCAATAGCATTAAGCATTCATACATTACCACAAACATTCACTGCATTATCACTAAGATCAACAAAACCATTTGCATTGGTCACCTCACCTAAGATAGAGGTGTTGACAGTATTAGATTTAGGCACAGTCATATTACTCATTACAGAGGAATTAACATTCTCAGAGATAGAGGCAGTCCTTTTAGTGTATCTGCCTCTTCCTTCCGTATGACTCTGTAAGTTATTGTCATTTCTTGGCCAAGTTAAGGCATGGCCTCATGAAATGTCACAAATATCTCTCTGCATTTTATGCTTTTTCTGTTCCAAGAGTCTATTCTCAAAAAGAAAAACATTGTCAAGTAAACGCTCCATTAGGCGGTCAACTTTGGCACTTGGAAACTTAGCAATTAGCTGAACTTGTTGTTCCTTAATTTTAACTTTTAGACTATCCTCTTCAGGCAGAAAAAAGTAACATATAGTTTAAGTTCACCTCAATATTTAATTGTTGCCAGCGATAAAGCAGTTAAGACTATGAGGATCACAGAGTTGATACAAGACCATAAATTCTCACTACATATAAAGCATTTCATATACATGTTGGAATAGCTATGCTTATGATAATGTAACAGAATGGCAAGTAATAATCAAAGTAGAAGTCTGATATACCACATTCTGCATTCCTGTAAGAGGAATCCATGAGGTATACCCCTACGACCTTATCCTTCTAGTCTGAACCTAGAAAACTCTTTTTCTGGAAGAGGTCATAAAACATATTTGTAAACTGAGCTAATAATGCCAGCACACACTGACTGCTACTATGAGCAACTAAAAAGAATACCCAAGTGTGTCATAAATGTGGCACAAAAAACATAATTTTTTAATACCTAAGCATCAGGAGTGTATTTTTTGGCACAATGGTTAAGGTCTTCATCTCATACTTATACACATAAGATTCAGGCAAGATACAGAGTTTGATTCTCACCACTGGTTATTGGGTAGGCTCAGAATGTCCCATTAAGTCAGTTACCTATAACTGTCCATTATAAATAAATCATTAGCAGTATGATGCCTCATCTTCTTCTTTCGGCTTTTAGGGGTTGCCACAGCGGATCACCTATTTCCATTTCTTCCTGTCCTCTGCATCTTGGTCTGTCACAACAACCACCTGCATGTACTCTCTAACCACATCCACAAACCTTATCTTAGGCCTTCCTCTTTTCCTCTTACCTGGCAGCTTCATCCTTAGCATCCTTCTCCCAATATACCCAGCATCCCTCCATAGCACATGTCCAAACCAGCACAATCTCGCCTCTCTGGCTTTGTCTCCAAACTGTCCAACATGGGCTGACCCTCTAATATACTGATTCCTAATCATGTCTACCCTCGTCACACCCAGTGCAAAGCTTAACATCTTTAACTCTGCCACATCCAGCTCTGACTCCTGCCTTTTTGTCAATGCCACTGTCTCCCACCCATATAACATAGCTGGTCTCACTACCCTTTTGTAGACCTTCCCTTTCACTCTTACTGGTACTCGTCTGTCACAAATCACTCCCGACACTCTTCTCCACCCACGCCACCCTGCCTGTACTCTCTTCTTCACCTCTCTTGCACACTCGCCATTACTCTGAACTGTTGATCCCAAGTATTTAAACTCATCCATCTTCGCCATCTCTACTCCCCTGCATCCTTACCATTCCTATATCATCCCTCTCATTCACACACATATATTCTGTCTTAGTCCTGCTGACCTTCATTCCTCTCCTCTCTAGAACATATCTCCACCTTCCAGGGTTAAACACAATCAAACTACTACTGTCTATTTTTTTTATTTTATTTTCCCTAGAAAATTATGATGCTTAGTGTATATTAACTGTATATATTGAGGTAGCAATATGATACTTCATAAATACAGTTAATATACACTAAGCATCATAATTTTCTAGGGAAAATAAAATAAAAAAATGACAGTAGTAGTTTGATTGTGTTTAAATTACAGCTCTAATTTGAAGGTGGCAAACAAAATGCAGAAAAGGCATCTGACCTACAAGCCACATATAAACACAATAGGTAAAGAAAGAACCAAACCCAGATACAGAATACAAATCCACAATCCAAATAAACTCAGTACACAACAAGCAGCTTCCACTTACACAAGTCCCTTTAACTCCATTGAAAAACTTTGTAAAACACTTTAAAAAATACCACCAAATAAAACCTAAACAGCTGAGCACTTTCATCTTTTAATTCACCATCTTCAGAACCGCTAGCTACTAATACAGTAAGCTTAAAATAGGCTTTCAAAAACACACACCCCTCAAAAATAACCAAGCAAAACTAATAATCAAATAAGGCATGCATACAACCTATTAAAAATCTACTAGCAGTAATATGACCAATGATCACAATACATGTAATAACAAATGAGAAAAGCAATTTTGGCAATTCAACCAACAGTAGCAGTGGCAAAAACAAATGTGCAGATGGAATGCGCGTAAACCCCATAGGTTACATCTTCCCCAATCAAAGGTCCAGAATGGTAAAATTGACCAATAGTAAAAGAGGCCACAAGGACCGATAATATGGGCAACAGTAAGATTTTACCCAATGGCAATAAAGTCAACTAAAAAAGTGAAACAAGCTGATGAGATTTGAACTCATAACCCATGGTTTACAAAACCAGTGCTCTAACCCCTGAGCTGCAGTAGCAATGTTTACAGGATTGTAACTGACTAAAAATCAAAATGTTCTCATTCAAATCAGGGAATTACTGGCATCCAACTTTAGCTGCCAAAATAATTCACGATTCAAAATTTTTGTCCGCCAATCACCTGCAAAGGCTTCCTCATTGATTTGTTCAATCACAGAGAAAACAAAGAACTGAAAATCAGCACATAAAAATGGAATGCTTAGCTAAAGCATGTTTACTGTCATTCTGTTGGCTACTGTAATTGTGTTGATATATTATATGATTCAAGGCATGTTTAAATTGTCAGTGTTACTTGACCTTTCAGAAATTCAGCTTTTTTATTTGCAGCATTGTGTGCCCTAGGTTATATCTTTTACTTTTTCATAATGGAAGTAAAGTAAAAGTAACACAAAAGGACAAATGTAAACTAGAACAGTTTCTTGTCTTCGTGTTAGTAGTAATGCTGACATAAACTTAAAAAGTGTAAATATGCCATTCATTATGCACATGTGTTGAATCAGTCCTGATCTCCTGCTATTCAATCTTTGCTTCTTTTCTCTCTCAAAATAAAGATTGTAGTGGCAATCCACGAAGAGCAACACCACTTGGTTATGCAAATCATGGACTTTCAGGATTGTAAATGTGGATGCATTTTTATAAACATGCCTCCCTATCAGAAAAGCGTAATATGCTTAAGGCATAAGTGGTAAGGGGGTAGATGATACACAGAAAGAGGACATTACATGTTTGCATATGAAGACAATTCTTAGAGATGAATCTACAGTGAGCTCATATGCATACCAAACTTGTAAATGGCCCTGATCTTTTATGCCAGTAAGCAGCAAATTAACAAGAGAATATGGAGTTGTGAGCGGAAGGAAAAATGTTTCATTTGATGCCAGGGACATGCTTGCGCATTCAGGGGTAGACTACTGAAGGGATCATTAGAGGAAATGTTTCATTTGGTGTCAGGAATGTGCTACTGCATATATGGGCAGACTACTACATTGGGGGAAATTTTTCATGAGGAGTAAGTGAAGTGCTTGTGCATACTTGGCCATACTGCTGAAGTGATTGGTGGGGAACTGTTTCATTTTGCTGATTGGGCATACCTGGATATACTGCTATAGGGATCAGTGGGGAAATGTTTCATATTGGTGCTTGTGCATACTTTGGACATAGTACTGAAGGGATTGGTGGGGAAATGTTTCATTGTGGTGCTTGTGCATACTTGGACAAACTGTTAAAGCGATTGCTGGGTAAAGTAATTTTTTGGATTCCGGTGTGTAGCTCGCAAGACATTTCCCTGCGAGCTACATCGCCGAAACCAAACGGCTGCATCAGCACTTTACCGTAGTGCAAAGTGGCTGAAAAGCATAGCCGCTGCAACTATAATCTATGGATGGGCAGCTGCAGCCGTACGGGATGTGTAACGCATTCCTACTTCTCATGCAAGGCATGCATTTATATAAGTATTTATTTATTTTGTTGTCAGTCTGACAACAAAATAAATAAATAATTAAACAAATGCATTCCATGCACAAGAAGAAGGAATGCGTTACACATCCCGTACGGCTGCAGCTGCCCGTCCATAGATTATAGTTGCAGTGGCTATGCTTTTCAGCTACTTTGCACTATGGTAAAGTGCTGATGCAGTCAAGAGCCGCGATGTAGCTCGCAGGGAAATGTCTTGCGAGCTACACGCCGGAATCCTAATTTTTTGTGTCATTTTAGTGTTTATGTATAATTAGATGAGTTACTGAAAGGGTTGCTGAGGTGAAATTAATTTTTGTCTCTGCGAAGTGTTTGTGTATACTTGGTTAAACTGCTGAAGGGTTGACGGGGGGGGCAAGTCCATGCATTACAACTCAGGTATGAAGGCAACGCACCACATTTAACAAAGGATGCGTGTATCATGCAGATAATGGACTATGAATTGCAAGAACACCTTATTAGCATATGCTGCTTTGCACAATTTCTCATTTGCATCTTATTTTACTTATGGCCTTTTGCATTAGCATAAATAACCTCTAGGAATCTCACCTTTGCTATGGTCATTTGTAAACATCAAGGATATCCCTATCACATTAGTGCAAATGACTATGAATACTTGCTTTATTTTTAAACTGCAGAAATGTTTCTGTGTACAGTCTTTAAGTTAGTAGTCCAAGAAACTGTTGACTGATGATTTTCTACCACTCAGTTAATTCATGCTATCTCTCATTCTAAAAAGAAAATTAACTCATACCTCTGAACCTCGAAATGCAAGAAACCCAGATAACCCTATATTACTGGGGGACAAAAGGCCCCAAAATAGGGACAGCTATTAAATATTGCTTTTATAAACGTAGAAAGTTGCTAGAATAAAAGGACACGTCGGAATGCATTTTCTGAAGGAAATGAATCCCGAAACACAAATATATGTCATTATTTAATGACTTCAGTGCTCCATGATTTGCCAGTAAAAGCACAGATTTTATAAGGAACAGACCAAATATTTGAGGGAATAATCTGAACATTCTGCAAAAATCTATACAGTTGAGAGGTATGCAATTAGCTAATAAAGGTAATTATGGCTGAAGATTTAACTTTCCCTGATATTCATTGTAGCTGGAATAGTACAATCTGTGCCAGATGGATAGATGTTCCTTCACGTGCTTTTTTCATGTTTTTCTTTTTCACTACCTGGTTACTAATATTTTAAGGGGGTTGGAAAGCTCCTTTATATTTCACATTTCTTTGTCTAGTGTAGCAAATGCCACATTACCAATATAAGCAATCAAAGCAATCTCAAAATTACGTGAAAATACTTTATTTCAGGTCAAAAAGTTATTTCTCCAAGTATTTTTCAATGTGTTGTACTGTGATTTAACTTAGGTTACACTTCTGTAGTGCTGATATTATGTATGCATTTTTAAGTATTCCTGTAAGAATGTTTGGCACATCACTGTAATATATGTGATCTAACCAGGGTTACTAGGAATTCCATATATAGAGATTGTTTTACTTGAACATAGAGTGCATTTTTCTTGCATTGCATGGATGAATGCTGCAGCTTGCCTCAAGTGTATGACATAACTGCTGAGAGGTCTGGAAAATGTATAACTGAGTGCAGAATAAGCCAGTTCCTGCCACAGTAGAGCATTTTGTTGATTAGTGTGTTAGTAGAGCGGCCTCCAGCATGATAGAAGCCATTCTTCTTTCAAAATCATGGTATAATTATGCTCTGTAGTAAGGGCTTGCATAATGAAGGTCCAGGTCTTACTCAGCATACTTCGTAAAACAACTCTGCCATTTTTAAAGTGAAGATGATACATGCATTTTCTTTTTCTGGCCGGAAGCAGTTATTCAACAACAGATGGACTCTATAGTTCTTCACGAGTCTCAATGTCTTTGTTTGGCTTTGGGGATCCAGGTAACAACTGCAACAGTTTTTGGCATTACATGTCTTTCAAGGATGCCATGATGAGAGGAAGGCAGAAGTAGTCTTTAAATTTGAAAACAGGCTGTACATACACAATGATATAAAGGCAATTTAATTGTTAATGTGGAACATACATTGTATACAAATGTTGAAGAACTGCGGAGGAAGATTAGGTAACTGACTTTGGAAACGTATTCTCATTTTCCAGAGTGCTGTGTTTCTTAAAGGTTTAGTGTTTGGTTCATTTAGTGAGTGAATGAAAGATACACAGTAGCAAGCGACAGTATAAGCATTAAGGAAGTAAATGAAAAATTGTATTGCTAACTACTGTGAGGAGGACGGCCAGTTAGAAGGTTATAGCATTATGATATACTTAATTTTTCTTTCAAATACTGCAAACCAGTCAGCTCTTTTGTAACCAGTAACTCTCCATAGCAGATCATAGGAGAGTCTGAATGGCACAGCTATAAATGTGACTCAAGGCAGAATTGGGCAGTAGAATACAGGAAGGCAGGTCTAAGTCAAACTCAACATTTCTTTGTTTATAATGACATAGTCATGCGGATACACACACACACACACACACACACACACACACACACACACACACACACACACACACACACACACACACACACACACACACAAGCACTCGCACACACACACTCACGCACACACACACACACACACACACACACACACACGCACACACACACACACACACACACACACACACACACATGCAAATACAACATAAACACACATATGCATACACAGATGTAGAGTAGTACAGAAATATGTTAAAATTAAGTAAACTAAACACACACAGCAATAGGTGTAATTCACTGTTGTGACTCGTACTTTAGAAATGAATTAACATAAACAAAATTTGTAACAGGGTCATTGTGGAGTGGGGCTAGTGAGTGAATTCCTTCTGAGAAGATCATTCTTTGGAAATGCACAAGTACTCCCAAAGTAGTATTATTTTGTGTTTTACAGAGTGAACTGGAAAAATGCAAAAAAAGAGAAAAATAAGCTATTGATATTACAAAGTAAAATATCTTTTCTTTTCATTTTGTTTATATGATAGCTGGTTACATCTGCTACATGGAATGTGCAGATGCACCCATACATATATATCATGCATATGTATATAGTGAGATCGAGACATAGAGTTTTTTTTTCTACTGATTTGGGTAATCTGTGTGTTGACTTGATAAGGTAAACTTTTGATGTGTTGAGTTGCTTCGTGATGAAATGGTTGTTAGCATTTTCTAAGTGATCAGATAGTCAGTACATAGGCTGTGATCATCAGCATGTGATCATTCAATAGTTAGACTGCGATCAGTATCAAAATGTGTGACCCTTCAGTGTGTAGGGCTATAATCATTGCTCAAAATGTGTGATTCTTCAGTTTGTAGGGCTATAATAATTTCTCAAAGTGCATGGTCATTCAGTTAATAGGCTGTGATCATATTTTGAAATATGTGATCATTCAATGGGTAGTCTGTGATCTTTTTTAAACTGTGTGATCATTCAGCGGACAGGCTGTGAGCAGTATTCATAGTTTGTGGTCATACACTGGGCAGGCCGTGATCCTTTTTTAAACAGTGTGATCGTTCAGTGGGTAGGATGTAATATGTGAGGTAATGACAAGGAGCACCATAAAATGGTTTCCAGAATCAACAAAACTGGCCCACAAAGAAATGGAAAATAAAAAAGTATGCTGATAATGAAACATAAAATAAATAGGTTCATAGATTCATAAGTACTACTAGATTACTAGGCTATTGATCTGTGTGGATCTTAAGAAGCCTTCCTCTAAATTTCCACAGTAGTTTTCAGCCCTTATATTTTGAATGTGAATAACCTAGAGATAGGCAGAACAAGGGAATGCTATGACATTTACATGTTTCCCCTATCCTTGAGGATCATGGGTGCTAAATAAACCATGGATGACTATACAGTTTCAGAACCATTCATCCAAATTAGTTTTAAATAGAATAAAATAATTACTTTGATTTATATGGATTTGAAGATAGTTCCATAGAAGACTTTCTCTGTGATATGTACCTCTCCCTCCAACGTGTTCTGTTTGTGTCACAAAAGAGATTGGGATCCCTTTAGTGAGTGCTCCCACTGCCACTGGACTTGTTAATGTGTAACAGGTCTGACAGGATAAGGTCTTTTGAGGCTCTCTACATGAGGCAGAGGCCACCTCTTAGAAACCTATATGATACTGAATAAAGGGACAAGGCTATGGGATGGGATGGTCTGCACAGTTTTTCATCTAAGGCCCTTGATTTTTTTTAGTGAGAAAATTTTGTGCTCATTTCAGTGGTGACAAGTGTTTGGACAGGTACATACCAAATGACACATTATAGTCATTGATTGTCCTGATAAAATACCTCTCATCATATCCTCTTAGAACAAGAAATCTGGGCAAAGACAAAAATAATGAGGGGGGTTAAAGGACCAAAAGTAGAGACAGATTTTAAATATTGCACTTATAAACATCGAAAGTTGTTAGAATAACAGTTTTTATGTTAGCATTCATTTTTGAAGGATATGATATTTGAAACTCATATGGCTGTGATTATTTAGTGACTTCAGTCCCCAGTGGTTTTTCAGAAATCCACAAATTTTATGAGAAACAGACCAAAAATATGAGGCAAAAATCTGGACATTCTCAGAAAATAAAATCAGGACAGTTGAGAGGTTTGCCTGATGAGTGCTAAATACAGTGGGATGGTTAAAACTCCTGAACTTGATGCAATAAATATAGCTATAAACTGCAATTAAAAAGGACTTCCTTACAAGAGTGGATACATGGTGATCAATGGGCAGTTGATTGTTGACTTAAGTTCACAAATCCCTCACTACAACTTTCAAAGGTGTGTTGTAAATGTGATATTTACAATTGAAGTCATACCTGCCAAAGGATACAATTATGCATTTCTTGGCATGCAGTTTTAGTCTATGGTTTTAACACAAGATATTCTTTTAAGAAAGGTTGTTGTTGTTGTGTCTTTCGGCTTTTCCTGGTCCGCTAATGATTGGCAGTAGATTTTTACGTGCCGAGTTGCCAGCCCTGACGCACAATCTTCAACGAAGTTACACCCATTCACACATGTCTCCACACAGAAGATGCTCTAGCTGAGAATTGAACACGACAACATCTTACTGTGAGGTGACAACGCTACCGCAGCACCACCACTGCAGTCGTTGAAAATTTAGTGTCCTATGGGCCATTTATGATTTTACCAAATTTACAGACATTTGCAGACTTGGTCAGCCATAAACCCCTTAACATTTGCTTTGACATCCAAAAAGTAAATGAGAAACAGGTGTGGCCAGAAGAATAAACTGTGGGATATACCACTAGTAACAGGTATTTTGGAGGAGGTACAGCTGCCCACCCTAATTTCCTGGTTTCTACCTCTTAGCCAATTTTTCTATACAATGAGTTACACATTTAATTGAGAAAGTTTATCTACAATACCTCAGGGTGGCATGCTGTCTAATGACTTTGTGAGGTTAGTCATGCAGTGTGTACTGATTTGCCCTCATCCATTGCTTCAGTAACCTTCTCAAAGATATTGACCAATCAAACTAGGCAGCATCTGGCCTTGATTAATTTGAAATGGTTTTGGTCAAGAATTTTTCGTTTACCTCTTTCCTTATTTACTAATCCCATAAGGATCCTTTCTACAGCTTTACAGATAGGGCTGGGTAAGGTGTATGTATCTATAATTACCAGGGTGCATTCACTCCCACTTTTGTGCGTGGTGATGCCTGTTGATGTTCTCCATTCATCTTGCATGGCGCCTGTTTGGAAGCTGACATTGAATGACCTCTGTAGGGGGTCTGACAGATCATGTTTTAGGTAAAATAGTAGGTAACCCGGTATGTTATCCAGCCCTATAGCAGTAGTGTTTTTGGACTTGGCTAGCACCCTGAGGACTTTGTCCTGGGGGTTTGATGCTGGGGGTGTAAATGCAGGTATAAGTCTTAACTAACTTTGGCTGCTAGTCTATTCTCTATGTCCTTTGGGTTCAGGTATATGCTCTACTTTACTATTAGCTTTGCACAGTGCTGCACATTGTTTCTGAGATTTCACAACAATATGCAATATTAAATCCAGGAGTCAGACACATTTGCTAGGTTGTTTTTCATGGCTTTCTTGAATTCTAAGATGTCAGTATGACATTCCTGAAGAGCACAAGAGCAATATTATTAGTAGGGACATAAGGTCTATATCAATATGTCGAACCATCACTTCAACGAATGGCCTTTCATCGGAAATGCCGTTCATCAAATTCATTGCTTAAGATCACCAGAACAATATTATTAGAAGGGACATAAGGTCTATATCAATACATCGAATCATCACTTCAATGAATGGCATTTCATCGGAAATGCTGTTCATCGAATTCAGCTCCTCCACACCCTATGCTAATTATATATACCAACTCTGAGATCACACTGCAATGAGATAAGGACAAATTTCCCGATCCTCACTTTACCACGATCTCAGTATGAACAGTTCAACAAACTGCATGTCCGATGTAATTGCACTGAAAATGCTGCTTGCTGAACTGATTTTTCAATGAACTGATAGGGATCCGGAACATATATACTCTAAGCGGTGTTATAGATACAGGCGTAGAACTTTTATGTATAGAGTTCACTGAAATTACTAATTTAGACATCCTAATCATATAGGAATCATTGTTTCTTCATACCAATTTTAATATATCACTCAGTGATTTAACATGCCACTCCAAAGCATTATGTAATGTGCATTTATTTCTCTGTTAGCTTTCTAAACAGGGAGTCCAACTGGGCATAATGCATTTAGAGTGGAAGCCTGTGAGGAAAGATGTATTATCATAAAGTCCACCAAACAGACACACTTTATAGACAGAAAATACGTATAAACATTCACAAATAACTATAACAATCAAGACAACAGGTGCATGTTTTTACTGTAATTAAGGAATGTTGCATCATAAAAGATTCCACTCCATTGATGGTGTGTTTTCAGCCACCATAAAATGTAACTGTATTAGAATTTATGACGAGAAGCTAATCGGTTCATCTCTAATTCAGTACTTTTTTGTAAGTATGTGCCAATAATGTGGATGAAAGTATCAATGTTTGCTACAGTGGCATTCTGTTAGGTATATACAGTAAGTATCTTCTCTCAGGGAAGATCTAAGTTGCAGTGCTGTAGTATACTTACATTAGAATATAAATGTTCACTTTTGTAACATTATACAACATGTGATGACATTGGAGAAAGCATTTCAGGATGGGACCACATAGCAGAGTCCTGTTTACTATATCTGTCATATTTGTGTAGCCATGACATTCAGTGTAGAGGCTTCTTAATCTGTCCCTAATCAGGCCCACACTTGACAACAAAACAGCTATCTTTAAATCTCTACAATTTATGATTTCATTACAGCGGGTGAACTGATGCAAATTCTAATTTTCTATCGTACTATGACTGTTTTCAGAATTTTTGTTTATGCCTGATTCATCAACAGCATGCTCAATCATAGTGATCTAATTAGGTAGCCATGGCACGAGTTAAAGTCTCTACATTTATTGGTTCATAGGTACTTACAAGGCTATTGATCTATGAGGATTTTAGAAGCCGAGCTCTGCATTTCCATAAAATATTAGCCCTAGTAATTTAAATATGAATAAACCAGTTCCAGGTAGGACATTTAAATGCTACTCCTATCCGTAACAGAAAAGGGTGTTAAACATGAGATTAATACCTGATTGCCCATTCATTCATCTAAACTACTTTTGAATAGACTAAAAGAAGTATTTTGTTTTATGTGTATAGAAAGACAATTCCAAGGAAATTATATTATCTTTGATTGACATCTATCCCTCCAGCATGTTCTAGTTATGCCATAAAAGAGATTACGATCTCTTGAGTGGGTGTTTATAAAAAAATTCACATAGCAAAAACATCTAAAGTTTCAAAAGCCCACAGACTCTAAAGCATTAATTTATTCTTGTCAAATATCTAAGCATGAATCTGTTTCAAATGTCATATTGGTTTATTTAATATTTTCTGTCTTACTTAATGAGAAAGCCACAGGTCGCTAAAGTGTTAACTGTATTTACTCTGCTTCATTTTTAGCACGAACGTGTGGTTCCAATCTTCGTAGTCCAAATGGCATAATTACTTCACCTAATTATCCAGTCCAATATGAAGACAATGCAAACTGCATTTGGGTTATTACTACAGCTGATCCCAATAAGGTAGGGATCTTATGGCATGTTTATTATTTAGTTAATAATTAATCAAAGTATGTTTTATATGTATTTTATGCATAAGAATTAGACATATCTGTCAAAATAGTGAAAACCATTATTGTTGTATTGCAGTGATTTCAATAAAAAGTATTTCAGATTTACATTTTACTTGAACCCTTGTCTGTGGAGCTTTTATAAAGTGCTTTTGATAGTCTTCCTTATTTTGCATTTTTTTTTCTGATGCTGTTGGGAAAAAATGTGGATTCATGAAAAGATGTACTACTTTTGATTGTATGATCTTTTGTCAGGTTTTAAAATATTGTGAAGTTACTACCATGTATACCTATTGCTGGTGTGAATTTAAAGAAGGGGGAGATGGTAACTTTAAATCTGTAATACAATGTCCCCTTTTGCTGGGTTTGTGCAACTTAAAAGAAAGTATATGCAGAGATCAGGGGTTGTGGAGAGTAGCAGCACACTGTTGGATACAGATATGCAGCTCTCTACCAAAATTATTTTTAAAGTTTTGTGCTTTCTTGTACAGTGAGCTCATACCATTAAAAAGAGGATGACTTTCAAAATTACAGTTGCAATGTTTTTCCTCTTGAGTAAGGGAGACAAAATATTTCGTAGTAGAAAAATAAGAGTACTATTCAGCATCTTTTATTTGGAAAGAAGCTACTGGAAAAGTTTGAAATGTATTCTAATAAAAGATGACTTATGAGTTTTAGTATTTCAAGAAAAGTTGACTTAAATATCATGAAATCTACTGCTTATTACCAATAATATTTGTGAGCCTTAGAACATTGCTACATGGAAATCATATCATTCCTTTAGTAGCAGAGCAGCAGAATTGGTTGAGTTGTATAAGATGTACTGTGTAGGACTCCACAGAGAAAAGTTAAGTTTCATGTTTCTTTTCCACCTTTTCTCTTTGCTCTGAGCTTGAGTGACCTTGGAGTTGGCATATATAGGGATCAGGGGTGCAGTGTCTTGCTCAAGTATCATTGGAGCTGGAGGCTTCCTTCCCTTGTGTTCTGGGACTTGTGATTAACTGTATGTCAGTTAAATGGTACACAATTAATCATAGTGAATCATAAAAAAAAAATTATGTTTGTTTAATAAGTTTTAGACATACATTCTAGTACTTTGCTTGGATTTCAATATCAAGAGTTGGCATTTCAGAAAATAAAGGATTTCTTCAGCTACTTAATACAAGACAGCATCTGTTTATACAGCAAAAATAAATGATGACTTTCAGCTTTTAGGATTCCAAGCTCAGTTACATATAACTGATAATCAAGAGCAGATCAGCCTTCTATGACAATTGAAGACATCAGCTTGATTCCTCTGCATTTTCTTTAATGAACAGTTCCAAATAATATTTAAAGGTTGGAGGCTTGTTACAGCCAAGCTTTACTTACTGGGTTAACCCAGGTCAAGACCTCAATAATCATGAATGCTGTTGGTATACAGAGATGCAGTACTCACTGCAAGATATGCAGATATCAAGGAGTTGGTTGAACCTACACTGATGAAGATGCAGATAGAGTGCAGAATGAAGTATTTTGTTTTAATCACATCTGAAGTAATAATTACAGTGATAAAATGCAAGTCACAAATATGAAACATCTCTGTTTAACTGAATTTCATCAGCTTGACATTGAGTGCAGTGGAAGCAATCATATTGCATCATGCTTTGTTTTAATTAAACTTAAATTGTCTGCTAAAACTTGTAATACAGTTGACTAATTCATTCCATGAGCATGAAATGTCTAGTGATTAAGCTTGCAAAAGTAAAGCAAAAAAAAAAATCAGGTTATAGTGAAAGCAGTGATGAATTTATGTAGCTATGTTTTAGTATTGCTTAAAAAGTTCAACATAATATCAACATAAGAAGAAATTAAGGTTTCAGTAGTATGTTTGTATGTGTGTGTCAAAGGTTGTTTCATCAAAATACTTCCCATCTCATGTTAAAGACAAAGTTCCTATAGTCCTGACAGAACCTCTTTTCATCACTTAAACTACATACATAGGTTCATAGGTGTATACTAGGCTAATGACCACAGGGGCCTTTTTATGCCTAGCCATACATCCTAAATATATTTGAGCTTAATAAACATTAAGCTTATTCTAAGGGGTATAGGTAGGCTCAGGCTTGGATGGTCAAGCATTTACAGGCTACCTCTGTCTATTAGGGATGTATATGCCACACTAGGGGTGAATTTCTGACTCCACATCCATTGGTCAAAGTTACGCTTTAATTGGGCTAGAGAAGAACTTTTAGTTCCAATGGATGGGAATCCTCTTCCAGAGAAAAGGTAACAGGATGTAACTGTACAAGATAGTGTAGCCTCCATGCAAAACCTCCCATGGCATTGCAAAGTGTATGTCACACTGGTTAATCTCCCATTCAGTGTTCCCTGTCATGTTACACCAGGCATACTGTTTTCAGTATGTAAATGTTTCAATGCTGATGAAACTGATGCTTATACAGTTCATTAGAATGCTGTTTGCTCCTCTCAAAGGCTCTGACTAATCTGCATAATTTCTCAAAGAGAATGGCTTCTGTTTCGTTGTGGACATGGATCCATGCTGCAGGCAATAAATATTATGCTGTACAACAGCTAGCATGCATCCATGGCTCTGAATCATGCACAGATGTGAATAAAACATTGCCAGATTCTCATTTATTTTCTTTTGTGCCATAGTGCATTGCATAATATGATAAAGTATTGTTCATATTTAACCTCACTGCTTGATTCTGTGGTGATGGTAGTACAAAATCTGTGAACTGGAAAGTCATAGCTTTATCCTTTGGCATGCTATACCAATGAATATTATTGCTAAGCTTTGCTACTTTATTTACAAATACCCTGTTTACAGTATAATGGTAAACTCTACATTTTTTTTATTAAGTGGATGTATATATACATGTATGTATTTATTTCATTATACAACATTATTTATTTATTGATGCATTTATTTGATTGTATCATGAATGAACTAGTCCAAGGTGCATTTTCTATTAAAATGTGTGGGCATTAAATTTTAGCAACACTTGTCCAGAAAGATGTCTCAGAGCTCTGAGTTCAGAGTTACAGACCCGTTCATTTTTTTTGGGTTACATTGTCAAGTCTGATGTAAAGTGCTGCTGCAGATAACACTGCAAACAACAAACATCAGTTAACCATGAACTATATAAATGTACCCACATAGGCTGGAAGTAAAACAAAATTAATTTTCTCTAGTGATTCAACTTGGTAGTCATCAATGGGAACCAAAACCATTTGTGTCTTAACTTCCCATTTCGATAGTTCATCAGTGGTGTTATACTCACATTCTCAATGTGAAATGGATTAACACGTTTACAGGAACAAACAAGCCAAAACCAGAAAGGGTGACTACACAGGAAGAAAAATTAGATACCACCAAAAAAAAGAAAAAAAAATTCATATATATATATATATATATATATATATATATATATATATATATATATAGATACAGACACACACACATATATATGCATGCATATAGATGGATAGGGCACAAAGTGCTGGATAAACTAGTCAGCAAGCCAAAGAATGTAGATAAGAACTTTAATGAATGAGATCAAATCTAGTAGTTTAGCACCACAAAATTATCCAGTACTTTCATCTCCAAAGACTTAATCAGAACTAAAAGCCAAACATCAAATTCCATTTTTATGTAAATGCTGTTTGAAACATCACCTGACCCTTCAATTAACTCGGGTTAAATCAATTTAGTTAATTAAATGAATTTAAAACATTTAAAATATTTAAAGTAACAGTCATCATTCTTCTCTCTAGCTGTGTATGTGGGGTGCAAAGAGAGGAGTAGTGTGTAATGAGTCATTGCTTTCAATGCGGCTTAAGTGGGAGCAGTCATTCAAGGGACAAGGGCCTATTATCAAAAAAAAAAAAAACATATTCTTGTATTTTTATAATATTAGCCAAATCATGTAGTTTTTGTGTAATACTGACAACATAACAGCTGGATATGCTTTCTTGCCATCCAAATCGATCAGATGTGATTCTCAGGCATGTTCAGCTCTGCGTGCAGGGTGAGCAACAGGTATTCTATATGATGGGCTACACTGAATGCACTTGATGTGACAACAGATTCAATATTATCTCTCTCTCTCTATATATATAGATAGATATACACACATGCATATGTCAGTATTTTCTTTTGGATCTGCGTATTTAGATATTATAAAAGAACTGAAATGGAAGTGTACATACATGCTGTACCTGCACAAATTATAGCTGCTATGCACATTAATGTTCATTTGGCTATTGACAGATTCTACAGTTTATTACATTCACTATTGGTATACAGTACGGTCCTGCCATGTGCCTTGGAAGTAGGACTCTCATTGTGATATCTGTGCCATTAACATTGCAGCTGCTTTATTTGATAGACATGCAAAAACACAGTGAGGTAAAACTCATATAATTGCTTTGTTATTTGAATTTGTACATGTTAAACATACCCACAGTGAGGGTGCTGCGGTAGAGTTGCGGCCTCACAGTAAGACGCTGTCTGGTTCGATTCTCAGTTAAAGCGTCTTCTGCGTGGAGACATGCGTGAATGGGCGTACCTTCATCGAAGGTTGTGCGTCAAGCCTGGCAAGCTGGTATGTAAAAATCAACTGCCAATCATTAGCGGACCGGAGTTCCTCTGTGGTGACCCCTAACTGGGAAAAGCCGAAAGACACAAACAATGTCTTATACTTATTACACATGCATACATTGATCTGTATCCCATTTTGGATGGGAGAGTTGCGATTATAATAAAGTCTCTTTCTAGTTTAGGAGGAATCAGTAATGGCTGCATTAACTAGCATGTTAGTGTGAATGTCTAGGTTTATGTGCTCTGTGCGCTTGTATTCCTGACATAGGCAGCATGCAGCCAGCTGTAACACCATTTACTTTCTGACTGCACAACATATACAAGATACCATAACACAGTACTTATTTACCGAATGAACCAATAGCCCTCTGCATATACTCTATCAATCCAGTATACATAACAAAGCAGCAATGTTTTTTGGTCTTGATTTTCTTGGTGTGCTTGGAGAAGAATACATGAAATCTGTCTTACTTCAGGTATTTGAAACTGTGAAATGTGAGTTCTGATTTTTTTTTTTTTAATGTTGATCTTTTTGAATTTGAAATAGCTTACAATGATAAGGGAAACAAAGGGATCCAATACTGACATGATAGAAGTAAAAAAGAAAAAAACATTTACACTGTTTAACACTGTTCATTGTCCTGTTATAATTCATGGTTTAGCAAGAAACATTCCACTCTGAGAATGCAAACATTTATCACTTTGGTAGTGTGACTACTAACCTTGAATGGCAATGTGGTTTCCGAAGCACTTGATTTCACCCGTGGAAATGCTGCCATCTTAGGATGTCCACATGAACACTTTCAATATTTTGCTTAGAAAAGTTGGCCCCATATTCAGAAAGGTGTTGTTACTAGACAATGATTTATTTATTTATTTATAGTTTGTTTGCCAGGATAGTCCATTGGGCCACGAGGAGCCTGTTTTCAATGGAGTCCTGGGAAGAAAAGCTCCAGGTGATGATATACACATAAGAGTAATAGTGTTCTGTACTAAATGCCCCATATTCTGAGAGGTGCTGTTACTAGACTGGGACGCACGTAATAGCAATAGTGTTCTGTACTAAAGGCAGAAGGTGAGTGTGAGGTACAGATAACTGAGTTCTTTGTACATTAATATAGTGCAAGGAAGGAGCACGTCAGGCATGCTTTGCATAATATGGCACATTCCACCATAAATAAGAAGGTTATGTCCAGAAAAATCTTCAGCCAGATGAACGCATCTGGTCATACGTTTGTCCAGATGTACCAAATACAAAAGAATTATTTTTGTCAGTAGTAAGTCACCACTGTAATAATTTATGTTTATGTACAAAAGCAACTGATGAGGAAACAAAGTGAATCACTCCTGTAATACAGTCAGTGGCTAGCAAAGATTCTGTATGAGAATTAGTACCTGATAAATTACAACTCATCCTAATGTGGCTGACAAATTGCATCCGCCTCCACCTAAAATGCATCCAGAACAAGGGAAACTGCTATACTGTTCAACGAATGAATGTTCAGCCAAAGCTCCCATAGGCCAAGGAATGCTCTTATCTCAGTTCCAACAAGGACTATCCATAACAGCTGCAGCCTCAAGGAAAAATGCCACCACCTTGGAAACCATCTATAATAAAATTTTCCAGTTCATTACTAACTCCCTCATTGATGACCGCCACCGCCTACATCTCTCCAAATCTAAATGGCTCATAGTACATTTGAGAGCTAACCATCTACTAGGATCATACCTCTCAACCTCTTGATGAAAAAAATCTGGACAAAGCCTAAAATAATGGGAGGACAAAGGCCCTAAAAAGTGGGAGAGATTTTAACTATTGCTCTTATAAACTTCGAAAGTTGAGAGATTAACAGTATTTGTGTTAGCATGCATTTTCTGAAGGACATGACATCTGAAACTCAAATGAATGTCATTTAGTGACTTCAGTCCTCAGTGATTTGGCGGAAAACCATAAATTTTATGAGGAACAGGCTGAAAATATGAGGCAAAAATCTGGGCATTCTGTGAAAATCTGGACAGTAGAGAGGTATGACTAGGATCACTGATTCACTCTCCTGAGACATTGTCCTCTCGCTCTCAAACTTTTCACTAAACCCTCCACATATAAACTATAAATAAATAAATAAATAAATATAATCTCAGAGGTATCTCTCAATCTCAACCACCCTACTAACTCCAAAAACTAAACCTCATTGCACTGAACATGCATTTTCCATCCTAGCACCTGATCTATGGGACTCCATTCCACGCTCAGTCAGCAAAGTCTAAATGTACTTGGTCTTCAACTCTTCACCCAAACAAAGTGCAGCTGCACAAGCCATGTTACATGAACTCTGCATCCCTCTCGCATCCCATTATCCCTATTTCATTCTTCTGTATCTCATCTTGTCATCCTGTCTCTCATTTATCCTTCCTCCTACTTCTCTTTGCATCTCTCTTGCTTCTTTCTTTTGTCCTCCTCTTCCCTCTGCATGCTTCTCTCTCCCCATTTCTCTGTTTTATCCCCATGGTATCCTTTCCTGCAGCTATTCTGACTTGCATCTTCTAATGTCTTCATACCTCTCTATATAATGATATGCTGCTATATCTGTACCATAAGCCATCTCAGTCATTATGATTACATCTTATCGAAAAATCTCTGATAAACATAATTCTTTTTTTTCCCACATTTTGACTTTGCAAAATGCTACTTGAGCTAAATGTATATATTTTATCGCATATCATTGTATCTTTAAGTATTTTTTTTTCATTTCTTATGTAATCCTATTCAACCGGGTTTTGCCTGCAAATGATCCACTGAGATCAGAGCACTATCCTGGTGAACAAAAATAAATAAATAAATATGTAAGCAATATGCTCATATGCAGTCCAGGACATAGCAAGGCTAAGGATGCATATAGATTGACTGACAAAGCATAATGTGAACATTTGAAATTGGGGTTTTCAGCAACATTCAACATAATATCTAAATTAACCACTGTATAAAAGAATAATATATTATAAATGGATTTTGTGGAGAATTAGCAACCAACTTCCCCAGCTATTCTCTCTCTCTCTCTATATATATATATATATATATATATGTATTATTAATTTGACATCCTTGCTAAGGACATGTCAAATCTGGTATCAGTGAAGTGATTTTTGTGATGGATGTTTTAAATAAGAAAATGCAATCAGTCAAGAAGTGTAGTACAATGCAGATTGCCTCCAGTTCTTAACCATCACTGCCACTGAAAAAATGAAAGTAAAAGACAAAAGGAAAACAAGAAAATGAGTGCACATAACTAGTCATAAGAAATCAGAAATAGAAGAACTAATAGGAAATCCAGCCTGAGCCAAATATATTTGCAATAATGGATAAGGAAGATCATTGAAATCACTCACACCCAAAATACAAAGAGATGTACATAACCATGTAATGGTAATATAGCAGGAATTCTCTGCTAGAATTCATGTACGTTGTTTAATTGTGTAGAAGAATATGTATACTGCAGATACAAATATTTTATAGATATAACTTATGAAAGGCAGGATTCATTACCAAAAATACCCATGACAATGAGACAAACTTGCAGCATAGTAAAACATAAGGCACGTAAGTCAGCTAAGGTGACAGAAAAAAAAGTGCAATTGTGTAAGTTGAACTTACCATAACAGCAGATGTTTGAATGATCACTGGTACGGTAGCCTTAATTATATGGGTTATATCCTGTCACAAGTATAACAGCTGGCCAGCTTCCAAAGCTTCAGGGCAGCTTCCACACACACAAACTGTTAAGCAGCTCAAGCTGAGCTGACTAAAAGATAAGTATGGGCACAATCTCCTTCAGATCTTTCCTGACAGCAGAGGGAAGGACGCTGAAAGTACAAAGCTAGGAATAACAAAAATATATGTCCACAACCTGGCATAAAAAACATCAAAAAACAAGGGGGTGGACGGAAGGAGTGTCTACTGCAACTGTGACCATTTGAAGATCTACTGTTTTGATAAGTTCAACTTAAACAACTGTACTATGTTTTCATATTGATCACTGCTGCAGTAGCCTTAGCTATATATGTAGATTATCATAGATAACTGTATTTTTGAGGTGCAAGGAGAATGCTCCAGGAGCCCCTGGAGAATGGTCCTACCAAAGCATAAGCTCGACTTACAGAAGGAATCCAGCTTAAAATCATTGTCAAACTATGTACAGAGGACCATGAATCAATCTCTAGAATACTTCTAGAATCCAACCCTTTCCAAAATTCATGGAAGAAGCCAAGGTCCTTGTAAAGTGGGACTCAAGCTTACCTGGTATACTTTTGTCATGGTGAGTAAAACAAAAGGTAGTAGCCTTAGACAACCATTTGGAAATAATCTATTTGACACCAGTTTCCCTTTTTCTTATACAAGAAATTAACAATTGGTCCAATGATCTGAAAGATTTAGTTCTGTCAAGATAGTGCCAGAGTTTCTGTGGTTATCCAAGGTATGTAGCTTCCTTTCTTTCTCATTTTTAGGTTCAGGAAAGAAAGCGGAGATACGGATAGTTTGACTAAAAGTAAACTCGACTCAGGTACCACTTTAGGGATAAAAGAAAGATTACTTCTTAAAAAAACCCTGTCCTTATATAAAATGAGGGGTTGACTCAACTTAAATGCTTGCAGCTCAAGATATCCTTCTTGCAGTGGTCAGAACAATCAATATAACTGTTTTCCATGTTAAGATCCTCAAGTCAGCTAGATTAGCATATTCAAATAGAGCAAGTGCTAGTTTCTGTAATCCAAAATTAAGATCCCAGGGAGGGTCCTCCAGTCTCCTTGGAGGCCTCTTATGCAAATCCCCTTTCAAGACCATTTGGACATATGACTGCCTTAAATGAGGAGGCTCTATGGCCAAACATGCTGAAATGTCCAATAAATGAACCTTGATCGAGGAATATGAAAGGCCACAGGTTAGCAACTCACACAAATATTATAAAACCAGAGAACAACTAGCCCTGAATGGGTTGTTGGCACCAACTAGAAAACCTTTTCCATTTGCTAATATATGATTTTCTAGTAGAGGGCTTTCATGCCTCCAGTAGTTGCTCTTCCTCAGAAAACAGTAGCCTAAATGGAATTAAGACACTATCATCTAGGCAGTCAGTTGAAATTGACTGATGTCAGGATATTTCACACACTTCTGTTCTTGTTTAAATAAGTCCATTGTTTAGGAATGTTGTGGTATTTGTCCCTGGCCATTTCCAAAAGAAGGTAGAAACACAGTTGCTTGAGCCAGAAAGGAGTCACCACAATGATCTTTGGGAATTCCTTCTGAATATTCGACAGTACTCTGGATATTAATGGAAAGAGTGGAAAGGCATACAGGAATGTTCAAGTCCAAAGAAAAGAAAAAGCATCCGTCTTCCAAGCCAATCAGTTATTTACCCCATCCTTGTTAGAAAGACTAGGACTGAAATTAACTAAGTGCAGCAGAGAAGTCAATAAAGCTGTATCAGCTGAGTCAGGTATGGGAATAATGTATAAAATGTAAAAGACTTTGGACCTCTGTTCATCCTATCTGACTATTTAGGGACAGCTGGCTGACTATCAGGAAATTTGTAGGCAGTAGACACACATCCTCTTATGCAAACAAGACAAGAGGATTGGGTATAGGTTCTGGAAGTCCTTCTGTAACAACTCATAGCATTTTTTGAGTGACTGAGAAACTTCAATGTTCTCCTCCTGAAAACAAAAGGACATTCTAGCAATAGTCTCAGACACAGATTCCCCCCCCCCCCCCCGCAGGGAGATTCAGAAAGAGAGTTGTCCTCTGAGTCTGAGTCAGAAATCCGAGGACAAAACCCTGAATCAATCCTTGTATCTTCCTGTTCAGATTCAGATTCTTGAATCTGTTCAGGAAAAGGCGAATCCCACTTTCTTTTTCCAGAAACTACTCTACAAGAAGGATCAACAGCCTGAATCACACCCTGAGCCATTTCCAGTAAACTACACCTACATGTTTGGTTTTATGTTTCTTTCTGACAGTTATTAATGGCAGCCGGTTCTTCCCCAAGGATGGGCACAGCATTCTGGCACAATAAGGAAACTTTGCCTGTTTTCCCTCTCAGGACTGGCGAGAGTGAGTTTCCCTTACCCACTGAAGGGACCCCAACAGCCGTAGAGGATGTAGCTTACCTCTGGTCCATAGAGGCTGTATGTACGTCACAAAAGGGATCCAGGGTAAAAAATGAGAGGTCTGAGGTACAACAAATTGCCACAGCAGAGTCACCCTCCTGCAGCTCTGGCAAACTGCTACAATGCTGTGGTGGCAAAGGCTGTTTGCTTAAGAAATACCGACCTTGGGAGGAATAATCTGGTCCATGTTCAAGGTGAAAATGGTGCATCTATCATGGGGAAGACAAGCAACAATGCCAGCAAAACTACCAGTCCACAAAAGTTACCTTTGTTTTTGACAGGAAAAACACAGTAAAAAGTTTTTTCAAACACTATAGCAGCCTCATGGCCTTAAAATAAACACATTTTCTCCAGAGAAAATAGATTATTAGTTAAATAACACTACTTGTAAACTGAAAGAAAGTATGTTACAATCTCAAGACAATCCATTAAAAAAAATTAAACACTCATAAGTTTAAAACAACTTTCCTGGTGAGGAAAGTAATAAAACATCAGTAAAAGTAAGAAAATGGAAGTTTTTTTTCCCAAAAGGGAACTTATCTGTCCAGCTAAGGAAAGTGCAAGACAACCACTGATCCTGAAAAGTCTCATAGGAGTCTAGTCTTTGGTGGCAGGAAAGCTCTAAAGGACTTTGCACCCAGACTTGTCTTTTCGTCAGCTCAGCTGAAGGTGCTTGACAGTTTGGTCACATGGAAGGTGCCCTAAAGCTTTGGAAGCTGGCTAGCTGTCATATCCTTGGCAGGATATAACCCATATAGCTAAGGCTACACAACAGTGATCAATATGAACTACATCACTTAACTGTATCTTATTTTACTGGGTTTGTAAGTATAATTTGCCTCAGCTATTTACCTGTGAACGTGACTCCTATTTTAAAATACTTGGACAAAAGGGAACCCATTACTACATGTCTTTCGTTTAATGTTTGTATTATTTATTTATGTATTTATTTATTTTGCTCGGTGTTCAAAATCTGAAGTTACACCAAAGTATACAGTGTACTGATATCAAAACAGACTACGTCAAGAATCCTGTGTTTTGAAAACATGAGTTCAGCTGCTTTAATTACGTCTTTATGTGCAATCTGTTGAATTAAGCCTTGCATATAAGTAACTTATTCATTGCATTGAAAACAACTGTTGCATTTTTTCCATAATTGTTTTTTGTTCAGACAATCCTTTCTTAGTCTCTCATTGAATATTTGTATCTCTGCTACATCGCTGGTGCATTGCTGAAATTGTCATTGCGGACTATCCAGTCAACTTTCAGGTCATCACCAACCAAACCTTCTTGTTACACTGACTAATATGAATGACTAAGCATATCTTGCTATATGTCTCAACTTTCCCAACTTATATTTCACAACTGAGTCTTACTTGTGTTGTTTCAGTAAATTTTATGCAGTCGTTCTGATGCCGTACTCAATGGCTTGATAAAACAGTATGCAGATTTTATAGTCTGTTTCTAGCAATACCTCTTCCCACAAATATAAAATAATATATTCATGGAACTTTTCAAAATTATATATTATGATCTGCAGTTCTTTTTCTTTCTGGCCATAACTCTTCTGGCAATCATAAATACTTCGGACCCATAAGCAAAGTTTATCTTCTGCAGAATTATTCTACTAGTTTTATTCTGGCTGTCATCTATTTATGCTATGATTGACTTATTATACATTCATAGATTCATAGGTGTGTACTAGGCTAATGGCCCTGGAGCCTTTACAAGTCTAGCCCAAAATAATTGCCCAGGCATCATGCCACCCAATGTTAGTTCACAGTGCCCATATCCAGTAGGGCAACTGGAATGATCTCTGGAGTGAACTTTCTGTTACCCATTCACTCCTCAAGATTTCTCTTGAAGAGGGCCAGTGAGGTGCTCTACATCAAATACTTCAAAATGTCCTCTTTGGTTAATTACTTTAGAATGTCAGGGTTTTTTCTTGCTTTGCAATGCTGTACCATTCTACATCCTTTTCAAATGAATGACTTAGTGGGAAACTTATTCCTCAAAATTTTAATACAATTTTGATCAATATTGCATTGTTCCAAGAAATCTCACAAGAGATGTTTATCCTCAGTAAAAGATGTTTAGAGCATTGTTCTTAATTTCTCCATGTCTGTCTTCAGGTCTTTATTATGATTTATAAATCACAATTATGTAGCCTGAATTTTATACCTGCTTTTGTTTAACCTGCCTCTGCTAGCATCAGGCAATGCTTCTAAAAATTCTTGCAAGAACTCATTTTGAGTCTGATTTGATAAAATGTTGTAAAAAGATTTCACCAAATCTGAACTCCTCTCCCCTTATTGCTTCTTTGCCTGTTTCCTTTTCTGTGGGTGCAACAATTAACAGAATCTGTTGTGCTTTCCCAATGAACGGTGCTATCTTACGCTTTCTGTGGTTTCCTCTTTTCTTCCTTGGTGTTTCCATTGATTGGGATGCATCTAGTTTGACCATTGCCTGACCCCTTTATAAGCCCAATAATATGCTATTTCCATCTCCTTCTAAATCTTGAAAAAGTTCTTTAGTCGCTGCAGTGATTGTGTCCCATCTAGGCTTTAAACATTGAAGCAATACTGTACCACTAGATAGACAAGAAACACATCAGTAGCCATTAAAGATTAATCTCAGCTATGCTCTCGCATAAGTAAAGATCTCATCCTGTCATACTCAGTAATGGAAAACTCGGTTTTAATTCCTGCATTCTCACACAAAGGGAAACAAAAATATATTTTAAGAGGTGTCTAAATTTACATTGATTCTTTAATTTAATGACATTTACGTTTTCAATTTGCTGATTTATGCTCTTGATTCCTTGAAATAGCTGGTGAATTTCACATTTTGGCTAGTGAGTTTACAGATATTAAAAGGGTCTTGTATCATTTTTTTCTGAAGCTCCTGCTTATTAGCGCATCTCAGTACTTGCTCTGGGAAGGATCTTAAACCATTGTGGACAAATTGCTAACTTTTATGCTGCTCCTAATCTTGTGCTGCAGGTTATATTGTACAATATTCCCTGAAAAATTAGATATTATTTCTAATTCCTTCTCTCTGTTTGTGACTTGGACTTAATTACTGAGTGGCTACTGAATGCTATTTGTTTGACCTAATTCCTTGGGTGTTGGAGGAGTCTTTATTTATTTAATTAGCTCATGTTAATGTTTGTTATCCTTTTTATTGTTGATCAAACCATAATGGTAATCTGCCAATGTAGTTTAGCACCACTCACCTACAGCTGAGAGTACAAATGGCTGGACCTTCTGCACAAGGGTTTTCACCTGTCTGCTTAATATAAACCTATTTTCTTTTCTTTTTCCTTATTTTTTTAATAATTTTTTTGTCTACATGAAAGCTCACTAACTAACTGGCCAAGTGAACCTTAACTACTGTAAACTCTCAGTTAATCAGAACTCAAGTAACCAGCAAAAAAAAAAAAAAAAATAGAAGAAATACAGTACAATTTTCATGTGTTGCACTTTCAGTTTTCCCCCAGCAGAAACATACCTTATGTTATTAGAGTTTTAATGTTTTAAAAAGGAAGAGATGAATAAATTCAGTCTCTCCCCAACATGAGAACAAGTCAAACTAAACAAGTAGTACACGGTACAGTATTAGTCAGGCCTATTTTTAAGAGTAACTTTCAAGCAACCAGAAACTACAGTTATCCGGCATCTACCAATCCCCATGGGTGCCGGCTAACTGAGAGTTAACTGTACCAAAATCCATTCACGTGTCTCCTCCTAAAGCACTGCCTTCAGTTCACTTTACCTCTTGTTATTACAGCTGTTCACCTACCTACCACAGTGATTCTGCAGCCAGGTAAGTTTAACACTATTTGCTGTCCCTCATTTAACATATGTAATCTTTTAAGTAAACTTCATATCTTGGCTCATTATTTATTTTTTAGTTAGTTAGTTAGTTAGTTTTTTCAAGTTTGATGGCTGGGAAAGTCCACTGGGCCTAAAGAGAGACCATTTTCAGTGGAGGCCTGGGGAGAAAAGCTCCAGTAACAATGGCAAACATATTAGCATATGCATATACAAAGCAAAGAAGTCATACAGGTTTATGCAGCATTCCACAGTAAAAAATTTCTACATTCTACAATAATAATAAAATCTAGCAACTGTATAGTCTAAGCATCATTAACAGTGAATTGCAACTGAAATTTTATATTCCACAATAATAGCAGTAAAAATCTAGCAACAGAACAGTCTAAGGGTCATTAATAGTGAATTACAACTGATGACAAGAAAATGTTGGAAATAAACTATTAACAAAATTTGGAGGTTAATATTATAGCAATAACCCACGCCTGGGTGTGGGTAATGCTGGATTTACCCACGGTTGGCGTGGTTTGGTCCCGAGGGCGAAGCGAAGGGTAAATACAGCATTACCCACACCCAGAAGTGGGTTATTGCTATTATACCATGACATTATTTAAGAAAAGCAACTATTACTTTTCTTAAATAATGGCATAGTATAATGCCTGTTTACTGCCCTTCCGCAGATGTCTGGCATCCGCGGCAGTTCTGATGTACTGTGCGCCTGCGCAGTACATCAGAGTTGTAAAGCAACGGAGAAAGCAAGATCTCCGTTGCTTTTTATTAGCTATGTTAAATGGGTTTAACATAGCGAGACAGTTTTAAAATAAGCAACGGAGATGTCTGTTGCTTATTTTAAAACTGTCTCACTATGTTAAACCCATTTAACATAGCGAAACAGTAAAAAAAGATACGGAGATCTTGCTTTCTCCGTTGCTTATTTTAAAGCTGTCTCGCTATGTTAAACCCATTTAACATAGCGAGACAGTGTTTTAAAAGTAGAGTTATACTAATGGAAAAAAGTCCGGGCAACCGGACCTTTTTCCATTAGTATAACTTGATTTACAATGTGCACGCTGGCCAATCAGCGTGCACATTTTGGAGGGGTCATGGTATAATAAACATTCTGACTACCTTTTTGAGGCACTCAGTCTCAAGATACTATCCTTTTTTACAAAATTACTTGGCAACATGTATGACCAGTACATTTCCATGGTATTATCTTAATTAATTTCAACCCATATTTGGTCTTAACCCTAAGCCAGTGGGGAAACTGACTACTTTCATGCCTACTTGCTACTGTAACTATCATAACAAAAAAAACCCTCGCTCAGTTAATACAACATGTTATCTTTAACTTTTTTATTTCTGTCTACCTTGGTGGCTAGCGGCTGGAAATCATTTAGCCCAGCATAAATGTTTCACTGATATGGGCTGCTGTAATATAACTGGAGCATTCTTCTTTCACTATAAAAGTAATTTCATTGTTTTGTAGCCATTTTCCAAACTACCAGATCAAAAGCAACAAGATGAATTTTATCCTACTCTCTCTGGCCTTAGAAGTCATCCAGACACTGTTCTGCCTCCTTAACAATTATGTTTGTTTGACAAATGCCTAAATACTGCAGCATAGTAAGACATTCTTAAATGGTGACACTATCCTACAATAGTCAGATGTCCTAGTTGCCTGAGATTTCCACAATCAGAACTTCTCAGCTCAGAACCGAATAATACAGATTTTACTAATTAATAATATGAATTACAGAAAGCAAATATATTTCTAACAACAAAATGCTGACTGTTGCATTACAATTAACTATAACATACGTATACTCTATAGGGTGAATCATTCTCTATAATTACCACAAAAGTTTATTATTCAGATGTCCATTGAGTGTAAGCATTTGAATAACATCTTTCATAGATAAGTAGTAGGCTAGCTGACTTATGGGACATTTTAAGCCTAGCCAATTTCCGTTCTAAAGCTGAGAATCAAACTTTATACCTTGTGTTTTTTGAGATTAACATCTTAGCCATTATACCAACCCCCAACGTAAATGAAGAAATTGTTAAACTGATGATAAACATGACCAGCAGCTTAGTTTACATGTCAATAAGAAAACAGTAGCAAAATTAACATAATTTATATTTCTGACTTTGGACAATATGAAAATGGAAAATAAAATATGCCAGACGTAGATACATAAATGTAAGATGTCTGCTGAACTCAGTAAATGAGATATTTCCTTTTCTTTTTTCTTATATAATTTCTTACTTGCTGTCTTTTTCTTTCATTTATTTCCCTTTCTTCCATACATTACATGTTGCTACTTAAAAACTAAGGTAAGCATAATCCCATACAACTGTAAGGTATGCTCATTACAAACTTAACTTTTCAGTGAAGACAGACCAAACATAACCTCCACTGTGAAATAAATAAACTATTATTTCTCAAGACTAAAGAGCTATTCACTTAAATATCAAAAAAGTGAGCCTTTAACTCTAACAATATGTACCATTTTGGGTATTCATTTAGGTTATACAATGCAAGCATTTTCATGCATTCTTACACTATGCTGCCACGTTCCATGAGCAACCAAGTATTTAATGTTGTTTGTCCCATGCTTATATGTTTACATAAATTGACATGAGTGGCCATGATTTAAAATAGCATATACACGTATATATACATGTATATGTAGACATATATTGCCTGTCTACTACTGTGAAATGGGATGAAACATCATTTTATCTAATCAGAATACTCATGCAATACATATTTGAAAAATCATATTTAAAAGAAAGTCAGGAATACAGAAAAGAAAAAAAGCACAGATAAAGGAGAAAGCAAAAAGTCAGTAAGATTTATAAATTTTAATAAAAATGACACTTTTCTATCTGCAGTAAAGCTTTCTGGGTACTTTATTAGAAAACCTTTGAAGTATTTTAGTGTTTCAAAATCAAGACCTGAAGCGTTTGTAACAGAATTTACAGCATTAATTTATCTCATCATATGCTGTGTATCACTGTGCCATCTTAATGAACTAATAATGATGCCATATGTTCCCATTTGTACAGCCTGCAATAAACTAACATAAAAGTATATGTGGTAGGAAGCTCACACTTGGCTGAACAGTATAGCAGCCTAGCAGGAAAACTGCCTGTCGCAGTAAAGTTTAGGGGAAAAGTGAAATGAATAAAATCTTCAAAACAAATTGTAAATATAAAGCATGCTATATCTAGTCATAAGTCTGCTGCAATGTTTGTGTGTGTGTGTGTGCGTGTGTGTGTGTGTGTGTGTGTGTGTGTGTGTGTGTGTGTGTGTGTGTGTGTGTGTGTGTGTGTGTGTGTGTGTGTCCACTCAAGTATATCTATGATTCCTGTATCCAAACATTATTTCTGGAAATACCTTTAAGTTTTGATTTTCTAAGGAATGTGCTGGACTAACATTAACCTGAAGCTTATCCAAAAATTCAGAATGATAACAAATTATTACTTCATAGTAGCTACATTGACTAAACAGGAAATGGCAGTGCAAGGAATGTGTAGCAGTATATAGAATTCATTTTAAGGAAATGAAAGGATGCAGACTAGTAAAAAGAACTAGTGAAGTAAATAATTCTGGGACATCTATATGCATACCACAAGTTCTTGACTGGGCAGAGCTATGCATTCATTAAGATATTATAGCATGTATTGATTAAATGGAAATTGGCATAAGCAAGTGAAGGAGGCACATTGCTATGGGCAACAGTAAAGCAAGAGCAGAAGTGAACATTTAAAATTAGTACAAGCTAAAGGTCAGTTTTGTTGAAGAAGACATATTTAAAATTACCCCAGCACAGATTTTAATATGCATACTTAGTAGAACTAAAGTTGTACAAAAAAGTGTTCAATCTGTGTCTGCCGCTGTAAAAGAAATGCAAATGTGAGTCAATTATAATAAAGTTCTTTGGTGTAACTGAAAAACAAAATCAGCACCCCCCCCCAAAGTGCAGACTGAAAAGTGTAAGGAGCACATGAGTCAGTGACATAAGACAGAAATCCAGAAAGTAGGAAAAAAGCAGAGTACAATGCATTGAATTCATCAATTATTTTTATGATAAGCTATGGGTTGTATTGTCCAACAAAATTTACACTATTTTTTGGATAAGCTGCAGGCCATATTGTCTAGCAATATATCCAGTATTCATTGGATAAGCTGTATGTCCTGTTTCTAACAAGATGTTCATTACTTATTAGATAAGCTGTAAGTCTAATTGTTTAATAAGTTGGCATATTTTATTAGATAACCTCTAGGTCTTTTTGTCTAACAACATGCCACTTATTTACTTGATAAGTTGTAAGTCCCATTGTCAGACAGGATAATCACTATTTATTGTAAAGTTATAAAAGTTATAGAGTTAGTTGTATAACATAATGACCATTATGTACTGGATAAGCTGCAGGCCCTATCCCCTAGCAACATGCCCATTGTTCATTGGATAAGCTGTATGTCCAAAACTCTAAAATCATGCCCATCATTTATGAGATAAGTTCTAGTTGTTATTGTATAATAAGATGGTATATTTTATTGAATAACCTCTAGGTCGTATTGCCTAACAACATAACCACTATTTATTAAATAAACTGTAAATTCTGCTGTCTAACAATATTCTGACTGCTGGATAAGTTGTTCGTCCTACAGTCTGATAACATACCCATTGTTTATTTTAAAGATGTAGGCCGAACTGTCTAACAACATGTGTATAATTTATTAAATAAGCTGTAAGGCCCTATTGTCTAACAATAAGCTGTAGGACATGCTGTCAAAAATATATTGTCCATCCTATAGTCCTTGTAATAATGACTCTGTGTCTTTTCCACTCATTTTTGTTTTCAGCCACCATTTTTGATTTTCTCATTGCCTCTAATTTTTCACTAAACCTCCTTCCTTTAACAGTAGTATCACAACTGTCCATAAAGCTGAGGATGTATCCTTATTTTCTTTTTAATCTCTGTTATCAGTTTTACCATTTATTGGACTCTGGATCAATGGCTGATCACAGCAGACCATCATGCAGAAAGCCATAAGAGATTTTTTTATTGTTTTAATCCTTACACAGCCCTTTGGTAGATAATGTGAAGGGATTTGTTGTTTTAATAATAACCTGGCTGCTTAGCAGATGATCTGAAGGGACTTGCTGTTATAATACTAACTAACCCTGCCACATGGCAGATGATGTGCATTGAGAATGCTGGCACACACAAAGGCCCACAATACACACACAGACACACACACACACACATATATATAAATATATATATATATATATATATGTATATATATATATATATATATATATATATATATATATATATATATATATATATATATATTCTGTATGATTAAACATATTTAATGTTAAAGTGAAAACACAAAAAATGTTCAAGCATAAGCTGCTCCTCCTAATGGAGGTAGGGTTATTGGGTCCTGGGGTCTAAGACTATAAACATGAGGTTTAAGGGGACAATAAAATGATAGAACACAATAAATATTGGACCAAAAATCACAGAAACAAGAAATCTGTTTTTTCTCATGATATTAACACTAAAACCTTCCATAACACTAGCCTGAAATTTGTCTGAATAGTGGCAGCCCTCCAGAACCACCTTACTAATGTATGCCAGCCCTAACCCTAATGCTGGCCTTTTCCCAACACTAACTGTACACCTTACCTTCATAAAACCCTTCCCGTAACAGTCTCACTGCGCAAGACACAGTCACACACTGACAATCAAGCATCCAGTTTGCACTCAGTGAGATGTAGAGAATCCAAGACTGGATCAAGATGATGTTAGAGCTACTTGACAGTGCAAACCTGACAAATGATTGTTAACCTCGTGGGATGACACATTAGAGACAGTCATGCATGGACATTGTCTGTGCTAATGTCTATGCAGCCTCATAGACTACTAGTCAGTTGTCATCATTTCATGCAGCTGATTGCATTTATCCATTTTAGCTAAAATGATGACCCTTATTTGAGTTATAAAGTAAGGGCTAGATGTAATTCCCTGAGCTTCAAGCTCCTCATAGGTTACAAGAATGTAATCCATACGTTAAGCTAATGCTTAGATTTACAGTTATTGAGGAGAAGATGTATTGCTTCATTTATTGCAAATTGTGAATGCATTACAGAATGTCAGCACTGTTAGCACTGTGGTAAACACACCTTCACTTCCTTTCCATTTATAATTACAAGCTCAACATGCCTTTGGTTTTCTAGAAGCTATACACAAGGCAGCACTAGGATAAGGATACTGCTTACCGGTAGTAATCATTGGGTATCCTGAGGTATTAGAATTTATGCTGCTTTCTTTATATTGCTTAGGTTCATAGGTTCATAGGTTCATACTAGGCTATCTGCCCTAGGGCATTTGTAAGCCTAGCCAGAATGTGTTTGGCTTTCGCCACCCATTTTAAATTTATTTTGCTATGCCCTTTTTCGAGGTTAGTATACTGTGCCTCTGTCTAACAGTGACACAGAAGTGATACCAGGGGTAAACCTACGATCTCCCATCCACTCATCAAGATTCCTCTTGAAGAGAATCAATGAGGGACTCTGCCTAACCTGGACTGGGATTTTATTCCAGAGTGAAGGGAGCCTCTGGGTTATGAATCTGTCCCTCTAGCATGTCCTATTTATTTCAGTGCTGAGGTTCAAGTCTCTTGAGTGCATAGCTTGATGGGATTTGGATTTTCTGAGGTGCAGCATGTCCATTAATTCCGGGTTGGACATGGCTTTATATGTCAGGCACAGATCGCCTCTGAACAGGTGGTATGCCACTGAGTAGAGCTGGAGTTTCTTTAACTGGGCAGCATATGGCATCTGTTTGAGCCCTTTGATCCTCTTGGTGAGGTACTTTTGGGGTCTTTCCAGTTGCTGCAAGTGTCTGGTAAGGTACATCAACAATCTGGTAAGGTGCTGGCTCTAGATTCCCTTCACGGCAGGGCTGTTTTCTGTAGGCACTCATTGTGAGCTGCTCAGTTGGGTGTTATGGCATAATGAGAACATGACAATGATAGTGACTTCAGTGTATGTATGTAACCTTTAAATTAACTAAATTATAGAAAAGTAAGCAAAGCTAGACTACCTACAGGGCCTGTGACAGAACCCAAACATTCCTTATATGGCTGTTAATGCAACCTGTGTTCATTTCTGCTAAGTAGTGTTCCCAAAGTGCTGTGCAAATTGCAGTCTTCAGTAAGAAAGCTTACTGTATTGCTTACTTACCTTACTTACTACATTGCTTATTTACCTTACTTACTTTATTGTTTACTTATCTTACTTACTATGTTGCTTACATACCTTCCTTACTACACTGCTTACTTACCTTACTTGCTGTATTGCTTATTCACCTTACTTATTATATTGCTTACTTATCATACTTACTACATTGCTTACTTACTTTACTTACTACACTGCTTACTTACCTTACTTACTACATTAGTTAGTTATCTTACTTACTATATTGTTTACTTGCCTTACTTTCTACATTGCTTACTTACCTTACTTACTAACTACATTGCTTAGTTACCTTACTTACTATATTGCTTACTTTACATACTATATTGCTTACTTACCTTACTTACTATATTGCTTACTTACCTTAATTACTTCATTGCTTACTTACCTTACTTACTATATTGCTTCCTAAACTTACTTACTACATTGCTTACTTACCTTACTTGATACATTGCTTACTTACCTTACTTACTACATTGCTTACTTACTTTACTTACTATGTTGCTTACTTACCTTACTTACTATGCTGCTTACTTACATTACTTACTACATTGCTTACTTACCTTACTTACTATATTATTTACTTACCTTACTTACTACATTGTTTACTTACTTTACTTACTATATTGCTTATTTACCTTAATTACTTAATTGCTTACCTTACTATATTGCTTACTTACCTTACTTACTACATTGCTTACTTACTTTACTTAATATACTGTTTTCTTACCTTACGTACTACATGTTTTACTTACTTTACTTACTATATTGCTTACTTACCTTACGTACTACACTGTTTATGTACCTTACTTGCTACATTGCTTACTTACCTTACTTACTACATTGCTTACTTACTTTACTTACTATGTTGCTTACTTACCTTACTTACTATACTGCTTACTTACCTTACTTGCTACATTGCTTACTTACCTTACTTACTATATTGCTTGCTTATCTTACTACATTGCTTACTTAATTTACTATATTGCTTACTTACCTTACTTACTACAGCACTTACTTACCTTACTTACTACATTGCTTACTTACCTTACTTACTATATTGCTTGCTTAGCTTACTTACTGCATTACTTACTTACCTTACTATATTGCTTACTTACCTTACTTACTACAGTGCTTACTTACCTTGCTTACTACATTGCTTACTTACCTTACTTACTATATTGCTTGCTTAGCTTACTTACTACATTGCTTACTTACCTTACTATATTGCTTACTTACTTACCTTACTTACTACAGTACTTACTTACCTTACTTACTACATTGCTTACTTACCTTACTTACTATATAGCTTGCTTAGCTTACTTACTACATTACTTACTTACCTTACTATATTGCTTACTTACCTTACTTACTACAGTGCTTACTTACCTTGCTTACTACATTACTTACTTATCTTACTTACTATGTTGCTTACTTACCTGGGACAGCATATGAAAACGGCAGCTACAGAGCAATTCTAATTGTAAGGAAAAGAGGAAAAGTTAAGCACAGATCATTTAGATATTCCCTGATACGTGGTACTTAAGGATGTTCTTCCTGCTTCATTTCTGTGTTTATCATACATTGACATTTTCTTCTCTGTTTCAGAGTCATGTCAGATATGCATGCCTTGTGTTGGTACTCCAGATTAAATAATTAGGCATACAAGCAGTGCCTCCATTTTGTCAACACAATAACTATTTCTTAATGCATGTCATTAACTCTGAAGGCAATGTTATATTTTCAGAACTAAAATGACCAGCTACAGACATCATTGTCATTATATCAGGCTGTTATGTATACAAACATTTAAAATATCAGTGGACTACACATGCTTCAGCTCATATAAATGCTTCTAGAATCCCTCATAAGCAAACAACCAGTTTCTTGTTTTCTCTTTTTCCAGACATCAGTGTATTTCTCATGCATCTGGCTTTATTATCCTCTCTATTAATGTAAAGGATCAGTTTGTCACTAAATATGCCATTAATAACAGCAGATAATTCAACACAGTGTTTGGTCAAAAATGAAAACTTGAATTAATAGTGTATAAAACAAAGGAGAATAGACAAACAATTTATGAGATACACTGAGTAAAAATATACTGATAATAATAATATATGTTATATATAAAAGCAAAAAGAGAGAGACATTCATTTATCTTATAAGAAACCATTCTCTATTTGTACAGTGCTTACTAACATGTCTAGGAAAGTGGGGAAGGAAATTTAGTAGCCTTCACTTTTTACTATGCCCGATCGGTTCCAGGAGCAAAAGCAACCTCCATCACACTGAATATCATTGAATAGCTTTGGCTTTGCTGAAAGGGTATGAGCAGTTAAGAGATATTGCATAATACTGAATCTGTTCACCAGTAGCAAAAAATTATTGTAAGGAAACAAATTATTACAGCTACACAGACACCAAAAGATATGAAAACAGGCAAGTGGCTGAGACCAGAACACTATCTGAGCCACTGACAAGATCTAACAACACTCTGCATTTTAAGTCAGGGCCTAGTCACAGAATTATCACAAGTATGTAAGTTCTCTCCTCATCAAACATTCCTCCACAGTGTGAAAACTACAGCCTGCTTCTCATAAGCCTGCAGAAAAGAAATACATAAAATAAACAACCAGCCTAAAACACTACCATGCTTCTAATATGGGTAAAATGGAATCGGAGGAGAGTGGTCCTGTTGTGTTTTTGATTGACTGACTCTCAACCTCAGTCACTACTCAATCAAGTAGAGAATTTTCTTCATTTAATATCAGAAACTTGTGAGAAAATAAAATAGCAATTAGCAACAACTACCAGCAGTGAACAGAATGGATGTTGCTTAAAACAAGAACAATTAAAATTACAGGGCACTCTAAATGCTAGTAGTCTGTGAAAACAATATCATCTACTACCAAGGCTACAACAAAACAAAAAAAAAATAAATTATTTTCCAAATCCAGCTAAGTAAAATGTATGTCAAGTCAGACATACATATGCACACAGATTAAACACTTAATACGATTTCCTGAAGACATGGGAGGCAGAGACAGAAACAAAGAAACACTGATTATGGTGGGTTATAAACTAGTCTTGCAATGTGGTCTGCTCTTCTTATTAATACTACCCTTTGATTTCCAAGAAATGATAGAGCCATTTCGCATGGGAGCATTATAATGACAAAATTAATAAAGTTAAATTGTTTGTAAATCCATAGTTTTTACAACCAGTTCATGTAGCCCCCGCTATTTAGAAAGCAAAAAGAATGTTCTCCAGAAAAATAAATAAAAATTAAGCAGAGCAAAAGCAGTGCCAACACTCGAGACATTTGTATAGGCTTTAATCCATATATGTGTATCTATATATTTATTGATCTATGTATTATGATAAATCAAAGAGAGAATATAAATTGCATTTTATTATTAATAGAAGCTGACTAGTAATGTTGTAATATGCTTAGTGGGGTAAATAAGGAATGGATGCCATTCTGTTAAACCCAGGTTCAAGTCTAAATGTCTGAAGAAAAGTCATTAATGCTGATAATTGAATAACTAGCATCCCATTTTATGTATCAAATCAGACATCTCAACTGTCCCTATTTTGGAGAAATGTTCCTATTTTCAGGCCAGTTTTATAATGTCCCTATTTTGGGGGGATATGTCCTTATTTTTATACTTGATTTACCCCTTCACGCACTTTTCTCTATCCACTTCATCACATGTAATGTTTGAAGCTGTCTAGTACACAAAAAACATCACTACACGTTCAACATACTAATGGCAACAATAATATAAATTACTGTCTCTTTGATAATGTAATTACATTTTTACATCATTTTTATCACTGTATTTTTTAAACATGTTTCTGAGTAGCATGCCACTTTCCATCTGGAAGCAGGAAGAGTCATGTGTTATTTGGTATTCAGATTTTATGCTAATTAGATGTGCAGATTTTTAGCTGCGTGTTTCGACTTCACAAGAGCGGTTTCTATTTTCAGTCTCAGCAGGTTGAGAAGTATGTGTAAAATCATTGTTGTGTGCAATGTTTTCTCATGTCTGAGACAGATGTGTGCATGGAACAAATGCTTACATTTTAAATAAAGGATCCTACTGTTGTAGTGGTATGCCTTTTGAAGTTTAAACATCAGTAAAATAAAAAAAAAATAGACCTCAGGGTAGTCCTGTTATATTAATAAAACATTATAGCTTTCTATGAAGAGATAGTAGGCAAATCCAAGTGACTAAGAAATTTATAAGATGTGTATTCATTCAGAGTAAAGAGAACATGGTTTCTATTGCATCTGAGGTAGAATGTACAATGTTGGGATTTTTATGATAGACAGGCAGATTAACTGATCAGAAACAGAAACGTGTGCAAAGTATGAAAAAAATTATCATAATTAAATGGAACTTACAACATGTTTACTTCAGACGAAGGAACCAGTTAGTCACTCTTAAATGTTAAACATTAAATATCAAGGAGAATAAATATAAAACTGAGGAAGGCCACTGGGTTTAGGAAAAAAATGATAATGCAAATAAACTAGGTAAGATTTAAATCGGGTCTGGTAGTTCAATAGTAAAGGGAGGACCACTTTTTCCACATTATAAGTGACCAACATGTGGGGAAATGTTTTACAGATTTTCTTTATTCTTGCTGACCATTCAAAATCTCACCTTGCTAATAAACAGTATAATGAAATGGAATCCTATGGAGTACAATGCATTTCCTTTTAATAATATGATTCCTGACTAATTTGTTTTAAGAGATTTACTTCCCATTCTTGTTCAAGAACCTTTCTCTAAATAAAGCTTGCATCTTCCATATGTCACCTGACTCAGAGTACCAAATATCCTCTTTAGTCACTAACTTTAGTTTAACATATGGAAATAAGAACTTGATAAAAAAGGGACTGACTTAGCCTTCATCCATTTCACAGTTCCTACCACAGAAAAACAAGAAATGCACATACTGTCAAAATGGAGATATATCAGACAGCAAAAGTAGTGACAGTAACTGCATGTAGACTGGTATTATGCAGTTTGTTTCCATATTACACTAAGAGATTGGAAAGTGAAGTGTGATACAGTCACTACTTACAAATTACAAATTTCTAAATTATTGGTTTTCATCGTGGCTGAGCACAGATAAAACATCCAAAAGTACCAATACAGCTGGAACGGTCCCCCTTGACCCGAGAAGGAGAGGCAATTGTAGTTTATCCAAAACACTCTTTATTTTCGATATCACAGGCTGCTACACAAGATGCTGCACAGATTTCAATACATTGAGGTTAAGCGCTTTCATCTGATATAGTCAGATTTCATCAGAACCTCTAACAGATGTAAACTCACAGTTTAAATAACCATTTTGGCGCCTTTTTCCTTAAATTGATTCATTGACCACAACAAATAATTAAAATACAAACTCGAAACCTCTCATTTTGTTAAACATTACATATTACTCCTACATATTAACTAACCCTAACATATGTATATTAAAAATATATATATAATAAACTTGTGTACAAGTTATATAATTATATTAGCTTATTTTATATATAACACATATTTTAATAAATATTAAAAACAGTAATTGATATCACAAGTGAATTAAAATACCTAACTCCATACCTTTATAATTAATACATGTAAAATGGCAGATTAATAATGTGTTTCATAAAAAATCCTCCTGTATACATAAATCCAAGCTTCCCTATAGTTATATATTCTGGTACAATAGTGTGTTATATAACCACAACAAATGTTGCAAAATTTCACTTAGGCATTACCAATCGGTTTCTATGGGTCATGGTAACACTTTATTTTATATTATATAATGTATTATATTGTAACTACTGCATAGCTAAAAAAGGTTTTAGACTAATAAATTCATTTATTCCCGGAGGTGTAGTTGCATCAAGGCTAATTTGCCATTTACTTTCGACCCATGCCAAATAAGTCTTCCAATCACCTCCTCTATCACTCACTTCAACTTGATCTATAATAGAGAATAAAAATGTATGTTCTAGCCCATTCTCAATAGTGTGTTTGCTCAACGCATTTTTAGGATCTCCTTTCTTAATTCTATATAGGTGCTCATATATCCTGGTCTTGAGCCTTCTTTCAGTCTTTCCTATATAGTATGCGGAGCATTTTGTACACATAGCTATATACACAATTCTTTGCGTGTTACAATTACCTTTTTTACACGTCACCAATGATCTAGTAATGTTATTGACCCTAACTGTAACTCTAGTGTTTATGTTTTTGCACTGGTTACACGAACCACATCTTGTTGTACCTTTCAAATTCCTCTTAATATTTCCACTTCTTTTTTGCTCTAATATTCTTTTCAGATTACTACCAGTCTTGTAAATGGTGCATACTTGATTACCGACTATATGTCCAATGGATGTGGAGGAGGATAATAACTCCCAATACTTCTTCAAGATTTCTATTATAAAATTGGTATATGGGGTATATCTTAACACACATACTTTCCTTTCTTGATCCTTATATACTATAGGTTCACTTGTCAAATTCTTCCCCAACAATGGTACATATTTGTTCCCCCATTGCTCTGTGACATAAGTAATGACATTATCCAGCATCTTCTTCGGATATCCTCTGTCCAAAAACAGGTCATGCAGTGTATTCATCCCACTAATCATAACCTCTCTAGTGGACGACATCCTGGCTGTGCGTATACTTTGCCCCTTAACAACATTAGTTAGTTAATATGTAGGAGTAATATGTAATGTTTAACAAAATGAGAGGTTTCGAGTTTGTATTTTAATTAATTGTTGTGGTCAATGAATCAATTTAAGGAAAAAGGCGCCAAAATGGTTATTTAAACTGTGAGTTTACATCTGTTAGAGGTTCTGATGAAATCTGACTATATCAGATGAAAGCGCTTAACCTCAATGTATTGAAATCTGTGCAGCATCTTGTGTAGCAGCCTGTGATATCGAAAATAAAGAGTGTTTTGGATAAACTACAATTGCCTCTCCTTCTCGGGTCAAGGGGGACCGTTCCAGCTGTATTGGTACTTTTGGTTGTTGAGTCCACATTTTTCTGCTTTATTAGTTGTGTTATGGCTGACTCGGTCGAACCGGTGACCCCATTGAGCAGGGAGGAATTCAACACGCTTCGTACTGAAGTGACGTCGCTCCAGAGCGACATGAGTAAACTTTTGGATCTGGTCAATCGACTCACCGAGGTGGTTTCGGCTGGTGGAGATAATTCGAAAAATATGCTCAATCCGGATATACCAGCACCAAAGGTACAAACATTGGGCAGCGAAGTTAACAGCGTATCGAGTGAGATACCTAATGGACAACGTAGCATTTTGTTATTGCAAAAACAGCAGGACTTGGATATAGGAGTGACGAACATCAATCTCTCAACGGAAGCAGACTTTACTTTTGATTTTAGTCTGTTCCACACCCGGAATGAACATGCAAGAATGGGGGCGCGTCCCAAACAGCAGAGGGACGAAATCCGAACTTATTCCGTAGCTGCTAGCAAGGCGAAAGGCACGGAAAAAGGTACTGTTAATCAGAATCATTTTTCTAGCCCCAAAATGCTAAATAGCAGACAAAGGGATGGCCGCAAGTTTGACCATAATGTAACTAATGTATTATATGATTTTTTAATTGAGGAATGTGATTTTATAGGAAAAACCTTTATGGATACTAACTACAAACATGTAAATGCTTATGGTAAATGTGTTAATGATGACATTAAGTCGAAAATATACTTGTTGGGGAAGAAGTTGGTACAATTGAAGAGTGTTAAGGCAGATAATGCCTACTTGGAGAAATGTTTATTGTTAAAAATAGTCCCTAAGGGCCTTAGATTCTTTAAACTCCTACTTGGAGTTAAATACAGTTCAGAAATGGAGGAACAGTTTAACAAATTGTTCGATGATTTTGGATTTATGTACATCAAACAATTAATTAAATGTAATGGGGAAAAAATGACTGCTCTGTTACAAGAAGTTGAAGGAATTAATGAAAATATAATACATGATGAAAGTTTTTCTGAATGGTATGAACTATATTCTAATCAGTTCAATATTGCAAATAATAAAGTAAGGAATATATACAATAGAAAATTACATAAAATAGAAAGGGATGTAGACATGTACAGGAATGGTAGGGCATATGTTTGGCCTAGATACCAATCCAATGAAATGGATAACTATGAGGTAGTACATGCGAAGAACAAAAGGAAATATAATAGACATAACCAGGATGAGAATTTTCAAGGGGGAAGATATTATCCGGCACCCAAGAGACACTAGATGTGGATTTGGAAAGACAGAGTGGGGACCATCCCAGCATAGAATTTAATGTTAAACATTCAACTATAAAGACCGGGGCAGTTCTCCCATTAGCACAACCCACTAGGATTTCTGAGATAACTAATGTAGAAAAGGTTGAAACGTTACCTAAGATTCACAATTTTGGGGGATTTAAGGTATACAACTATACTACAACTTTGATATCAGATGAAATTACAACACTTTTTTTCAAAGGCATGAAATATATACCAACAATTCAATTAAATCTATTTGATGTTGTTAAGGAAATAAAACTCTTCTGTAGAAGATTAAACTTAGCCATACAATTTCATGATGAGAATAAGGCTAATAATAAGTTTACTAAAACAAAGCTGGTCAAGAAAAGTACTTATATACCAGTGATGAACCCCCAAGTGGCCCAGTATGAAAAAATGGTGTGTAAAGACATCTACACACTTTATAGGGACATTAAGGGAAACACCAAAGAAAACACCATATTTTATGACAACTTAGACCCTAGAGAACGGAAATGTATGGAAGAGTTAATACTTAATGAAGAGATTAGAATAATGAAGCCTGACAAGGGTGGGGGCATTGTGATATATGATCGGGGAAAGTACCTTACTGACATACATAAAATATTATATGAAACAGGGAACTATGAAGAAGTTTCTCTAAATCAAATTAATACCGGATACAGACGTATTGATTTAGCACTTGAAGAATATTTGCTCGACAACAGGATAACTAGTGAGTTGTATGAATATTTAAGGACTGATTATCCTATTTTGGCTCACATTATAGGAATACCAAAAATACACAAAGATTTAGCCAACCCTCCCTTCAGGCCCATTATATCAGGCTCTAAATCCAAAACTTTCAAAATAGGGGTAACCATTGACCATTGGACAAAACCTGTCTATTCCAAAGTTAGACATATTGTTAAAGATTCTTGGGATTTCTTAGGTAAACTCAACAACGAAGTATGGGATGAGAACCTCACATTTATTACTATTGATGTACAAGATTTGTTCTCTAGTATTCAGGCCAATGTGGGATTGGAGTATTTCAACAATAGTCTTGTCAATTATTCTGGACTTATTTGGGACAGAGTCAATTTAATAATGGACATGATGGGATTAGTCCTTGACCATAACTATATACTTCATGACGGTGAATATTATCGACAAACTAAGGGAGTTGCGATGGGGGCATCCTGTGCCCCCATATTTGCAAACTTAGTAATGTTAGAATGGGAAAATAACAACATATTTCCCAGTGATTATTATAGGTATATTAAGTTATATATGAGGTTTTTGGACAACATATTCATTATTTGGACAGGTCCCACTGAAGAGATATCCAATTTTATTGATTATCTTAATCACACGACAGACTTTTTGAGGTTTACCTATAAATCTGATAGAAAAGAAATAGCTTACTTGGATACATTGATTACTAACACAGGGAGAGGTTTTGCCTCCCAAATTTATAGGAAACCTACATTTTCCAACGACTACATACACTTCAGTAGTTGCCATCCCCCTCACATTTTTTAAAAATGTTGTTAAGGGGCAAAGTATATGCACAGCCAGGATGTCGTCCACTAGAGAGGTTATGATTAGTGGGATGAATACACTGCATGACCTGTTTTTGGACAGAGGATATCCGAAGAAGATGCTGGATAATGTCATTACTTATGTCACAGAGCAATGGGGGAACAAATATGTACCATTGTTGGGGAAGAATTTGACAAGTGAACCTATAGTATATAAGGATCAAGAAAGGAAAGTATGTGTGTTAAGATATACCCCATATACCAATTTTATAATAGAAATCTTGAAGAAGTATTGGGAGTTATTATCCTCCTCCACATCCATTGGACATATAGTCGGTAATCAAGTATGCACCATTTACAAGACTGGTAGTAATCTGAAAAAATATTAGAGCAAAAAAGAAGTGGAAATATTAAGAGGAATTTGAAAGGTACAACAAGATGTGGTTCGTGTAACCAGTGCAAAAACATAAACACTAGAGTTACAGTTAGGGTCAATAACATTACTAGATCATTGGTGACGGTAAAAAGGTAATTGTAACACGCAAAGAATTGTGTATATAGCTATGTGTACAAAATGCTCCGCATACTATATAGGAAAGACTGAAAGAAGGCTCAAGACCAGGATATATGAGCACCTATATAGAATTAAGAAAGGAGATCCTAAGAATGCGTTGAGCAAACACACTATTGAGAATGGACAAGAGCATACATTTTTATTCTCCATTATAGATCAAGTTGAAGTGTGTGATAGAGGAGGGGATTGGAAGACTTATTTGGCATGGGTCGAAAGCAAATGGCAAATTAGTCTTGATGCAACTACACCTCCAGGAATTAATGAATTTATCAGTCTGAAACCTTTTTTAGCTATGCAGTAGTTACAATATAGTATATAATATAATATAAAATAAAGTGTCACCATGACCCATAGAAACCGATTGGTAATGCCTAAGGAAATTTTGCAACATTTGTTGTGGTTATATAACACACTATTGTACCAGAATATATAACTATAGGGAAGCTTGGATTTATGTATACAGGAGGATTTTTTATGAAACACATTATTAATCTGCCATTTTACATGTATTAATTATAAAGGTATGGAGTTAGGTATTTTAATTCACTTGTGATATCAATTACTGTTTTTAATATTTATTAAAATATGTGTTATATATAAAATAAGCTAATATAATTATATAACTTGTACACAAGTTTATTATATATATTTTTTAATATACATATGTTAGGGTTAGTTAATATGTAGGAGTAATATGTAATGTTTAACAAAATGAGAGGTTTCGAGTTTGTATTTTAATTATTTGTTGTGGTCAATGAATCAATTTAAGGAAAAAGGCACCAAAATGGTTATTTAAACTGTGAGTTTACATCTGTTAGAGGTTCTGATGAAATCTGACTATATCAGATGAAAGCGCTTAACCTCAATGTATTGAAATCTGTGCAGCATCTTGTGTAGCAGCCTGTGATATCGAAAATAAAGAGTGTTTTGGATAAACTACAATTGCCTCTCCTTCTCGGGTCAAGGGGGACCGTTCCAGCTGTATTGGTACTTTTGGTTGTTGAGACAACATTTTTCTGCTTTATTAGTTGTGTTATCACAGATAAAACATGGCAAAGTGATATCATGGACAACATTTTTCTTCTTTGGGTATGTGTGTGTGTGTATGTGTATTTGGGTTCCACTTTATAATCTTGAAATACTGAAATCTTGAATTTCAGTATCATGAGACCATAAAGTGGAATTATTAAAATCCAGAAACTCCATAAGCGCAAATCCGGAAATGTCGAATTAGTGATTATGGTGTTCCGGTATTTGACGCTGGATGTAGTGTGTGCAGGATGTATCATGTAGTGTGTGAATTTAGCTGGTATTTAAGGTAAGTGGGTATTTTGTTGGGTTTTAGGTATGTGTTTGAGTGTATGTGAGTGTGTCTGGAAGTTTTATGTGTGGGTTAAGGTAGGCAGGTAAAAGTGTGAGTGTTTAACTGTTGAAAATGGTAAGTGTTCTTATATTTGTGATGTGTGTGTGTGTGTGTGTGTGTGTGTGTGTGTGTGTGTGTGTGTGTGTGTAGGTCCTGTGAGTTTTCCCCAACACTACCACCCAAGACCTATGGTAAAGCTCATCCCCAATATTTGTTGAGATTGGGTTCACGGAATAGGTTTTGATGATATCAGACTCAAAGAAATTGACAGAGATAATCTGTTAATAGATGCACATCAGAAAAATGTCATCTCCCTACAGGGTTAAACCAGTGAATAAAGCAACTGTACATAACTGCATATGAAGATAAATACATGCATACATATGTGCTAACATAAATAAATAAGTAAGATCAGTGCTTCATTTATAGAAAGTTGTCCAGATCTTCAAAGAAGTAACAATGTGACTATGGACAGCTTTACTATATGACCACATGGACTTTGAGTTATGCACTATGAGTTCCAGGCATCATGATAAATCTGAGCATTTCCTGTATGAACCTTTGTATTCTATATACCCTGAAGTGTAACTGCTTCTGCTCTCTGTTGAGGGCATATTCTGAATTTCACAGCTGTTTTAACTCATTAACAGCAAAAATACTGACCCCACTCTGGTGATAATCAAACCTGTGGAGCTAGATATGTGAGCTGCTTTGTCCCATTCAAGCCAATGGCACTTGAAAGATGGACAATAGCTAAGTGTTGTTGCCCTGCTGTAACTTAATCATGGTGCAAAGGCTGTCATTCCAGCTAACTGGAAGTTTGTAAATAATTCTATGCCATTTGTGAATAGTAATATGATTTGTATGCTTGTCTTACAAATGTAAGAAAACTATATGTTATGTGTATATTAAATCGCTGGTGTAGAAGTGTGTGTTAAACTGTATGTTAGGTGCTGAGCTTCAAGAATGTAACCACAATGTACCCTACTGGAAAAGAACAGAGTTAACTTGCAAACTCTAATAAAATAAGTGAATTGTTTACAATGGTGTTCATCTCAGCTAGGAGACAGAATGTTTACAGCTAGAAATTCTTTCTGTTGTCTGCAAACAGAAATAATTACAGGTTTCGAATGTAAAAGTGTTTAACTGTTTTACAACTTCCAGTTCCAGGCAAACTTCTGAAAAATAAGTATTTTTGACACAGAGGTGACAAAGAATGATGTAATCTGAGATAACCCAGCATAAATGTTTGATAGTAACTTAAGAACTATCTCAGAGAGTGAGGCTGTGCATTTTGTACTTGTCTTTGGATCTGACAATTCCTCTCATCATCACTTGTCTGGATCTGTAAGTAAGACTTAGATTACAGTGATGTCTCTTAGAGACAGATAGGAACTTAGTAAGATTAGTTTAGATGTTTTTTGTATTTTTGTGAGGCTGGCCTGCAATGTTGTTTTAAAATATTTCCTGTGATTCTGAACTCTGTTGTCACTCTGTTTAGTTACTGAGTATTGTCTTGTTCTTTTATCATTATTATTATTATTATTATTATTATTATTATTATTATTATTATTATTATTATTATTAAATATATGTAAACCTTTTAATGTGACTGATTTGTTTAGAGATATTTAAGCTCTTAGAGTACTTGCATATATATTTGGTGACACTGTACAGGCTACTCTTAAATAGCCTTAGTCTTGGGCACACGTACTATTTGGATAATGGTAACATTACACAGTAGAATTTGTCACCCTTTGAGAAGGCATTATAGCAGCTGATAAGAGTGATTGGTGGCAGCTGGTACTACCTAATAGTCTGGGCAGAAGTGGGCATAGCTAGTGTACCTGTGCCAGCCTTCCCGAGGAGTGTCTGTATGTATGTAAATCAAATCTCAAAGTGTGTGTGTGTGTGTGTGTGTGTGTGTGTGTGTGTGTGTGTGTGTGTGTGTGTGTGTGTGTGTGTGTATGTGAACTACTTCGGCATGGACATGAAGCAGTGGTTTAGCAGAGAGGGTGCTGGAGGTTTTGGCTTGACCACTCAGCAGAGATCTTAACCCTTTAGATGTGCCTGTGGGAGTCTTATTGGGGATCTAGGTAAAGAGAGAGAAACCAGCCTCAGATTGACTGTGATCTCTGTGCGCTTTTAAGGCAACTTGTACTTTACTGTGTGTGTACTTGTCATCCTTCCAATGTGCAGGTCCCTCACTGGTGCTAGTGGTGGGGATTGTTTAGTGGGCCAGTGCAGGGGCATCACACATGGTACTGAATTCAGTGCAAAAAAATTAGCACACTAAACATGAGATAATTACTTAGAAAAAATACAAAAAAAATGCTTTTCTTGTTAAACTGAAAATATTTTCTTTTATTGAATTTTACTTCTAACTCACATTTATTTCCAATTGTAATGCATGTTGTTGGCAGTCATGAATATCACACTTAGCTATCTGACTGTTAATGATTTTTAGGTACTATCACAGTGGGATTCACAATGTTTTTTAATGGTACTGCTACTATGAGTATCAATAAACTTTTGCCCAAACTGTAGAAAAATGTTTTACATTGTGCAGGATATGTTCTTATATAGAGAAGAATTAAAGTATATTTTACATTTTATTGGTAATACTTGTAAGATATAAGTATATATAGTTAAGATTGTGTGTGTGTGTGTGTGTGTGTGTGTGTGTGTGTGTGTGTGTGTGTGTGTGTGTGTGTGTGTGTGTGTGTGTGTGTGTGTGTTTTCATTGACAACTTCAGAATACTTTAGTGTCAGTCATATTTCAAATCTTTGATCCCCAGCAGGTCTGTGTTAGGTTTGCCCCCCCACCTCTATTCTCTCTCACTTGCTTATTGTCTTATGTACTCATGACTTTGTATCCACCTCTACTACCATCAGTTTTTACAAATGAAGGTCCCTGCCTATTTCCTGCACTTTATTCCTTTCTTTCATATACTGCTTTCCATCAAGCTTCTCATCATTCTACTAAATGTGTTTCCTTTGACAAGAACTACTTCAGTGATTACTTCCATGATCATTGTCTAGTTCTATGCTATGGAGGGTTGAAGCTCTGACTATGACCCAGATCGCCTCATGAACTTTTTCTAGTTCTGTGTCATAGAGGGATGAAACCCTGACTGTGACCCAAATCTCCTCATGAACTTTTTCTAGTTCTGTGTTGTGGAGGAATGAAGCCCTGACTGTGACCCAGATCACCTCATGAACTTTTTCTAGTTCTGTGTCATGGAGGGATGAAGCCCTGACTGTGACCCAGATCACCTCATGAACTTTTTCTAGTTCTGTGTCGTGGAGGGATGAAGCCCTGACTATGACTCAGAAAATCTAAGTTCTTTGTTGCTGGAAGAACTGTGTGGAGATGGCCTAGACTTGGAGTCTCACTCTGTCTCTTCCATCCTTGGGAAAAGGAATGCTGGCTTCTGTCAGACAATTACCAATAAGCACTCTGAGGCTTTCATTGCACCAAAATAGCCAGGACCTGGAATGTGGTTTTTGTACTGCCAACTAGTGATGACTAATCTCAATGCATGGGGATAGCAACACGCATGTGTATTGGGAGGGTATAGGAGGAACCACAGGTGATGCAAATGCCATCATTGGCCACCACAGGTAGAGTCAAGGCTTAACTACAAATATCCACATTGGTAAGATACCAGTGAGGGCACACACAAGCTCTATGGCTGCCTGGATGATAATTCCAGTTGGTATGTACCAATGTACTGGGGACTTCGAAGTATCACAGAAATGAATGCTGTGTCAATGATGCCAGAGTGGAGAGGAGTATCAAAAGTTCAATCCTGAGTGGTGGCACTGTGTTGCATTTATTGGATTATATGTTAGATATGAGGTCCTATTTGTACATTACCTTTGTTCTTTTACATTATTCAGATTGTTCCGAGTATGCTGCAAGGATTACCTTTTGTCCACTCTTGAGAAGTAATGCTTTCAGTGATCCAGCACTCCTAATTGCTAAGTAAAGCATGACATCTTATGCAGATTTTGCATCAATAATGAAAGACAAAAAGTGATATCACAAATGAATGGACTCATTCAAATTGAGTCACTTATGAGACAGACTCTTAGACATGTTGTGAATAAAGATGTATTCAAAATAGTTTCAATGTGGGTCACCAAAGGCTTGCATAGCTAAAGTAAAAATAGAACGCCATCCTACAATGTGGTAAAATATGCAAGAAAGGTAAGGATTTTGAGTGCATTGGAATATGGTTACATCCCTTCTAGAATTCAATGGAAAGAATGTAAAACAATATACATAATAATTGATACAGGTGGAACAATATGGAGTCAGATATGGCCACAGGTGGAATGATATGGAGTCTGATATGGCCACAGGTGGAACGATATGGAGTCTAATATGGCCACACGTGGAACAATATAGGGTTTGACGTGGCCACAGGTGGAACAATATGGAGTCTGATATGGCCACAGAAGAATGGAATAACTGTTTGCCATCACATGGATATTTAATGGGTTATAGGAGCCTGCAGTTCCTGTCTACCTATGTTTATGGACCAGGAGAAGGCATATGATAAATACCTTGGAATGCCTTGTAGAGTGTTTTGCAACAATATTGTAATAAAATGCCTTTTTTGAAAGCAATTCTGTCCCTGATGTGTTTACTTTTGTAGTGCTAAACCAGATATATTCCAAGTAAGTATAGGTTCTCCAAAGAGTCTGTCTTGACTCCCCTTCTGTTCATTATTTTCATGAACAGGATATCAAGGCACAGTCTAGGTTTTGAGAGCTTCCAATTTGGGTATGCATGAAATGCTATTTGCAGATGGCGTTATCCTGTTGGCCTGAGGTTATTGTGATTTCTGACATACACTGGAATAATTTTTTACTTTTACTACTCTTTCTCATTTTTTAGGATAAATTCAAAATCTTTGACCTTATTTCTTTATGAAGAATTTATTCCAAAAGAATTTCCTTAACAAAGCATTAAGCATGAATCATTATATGGCTGTTCTGTCGAAGCAAACCTTTATTCATATTTTGCAGTAATAAATAGGACCTGAAGATGAATTCCACTGCTTTTCATTTTGTGCCTTTAATTTTTTAAACAGGACATGATTTGGAGATAATGAATAAAGAAGGTCAATGCATACTATTTGAATAATAAATATAGCGCAGCTATTCAGCTGCGCATACCGCCGTGCTTTTACTTGCTGAACTTTACAGAAGATTAGTGACGGTTCAACTGTGAGAAGAACCTGTAATGCAAGATAATATGAAATTTAATTATACCTGAAAATTCCAGGACTTTGTTATCACTGAAGACATTAGCTGTATGCATAACCAAACTCCAACTGAGTCTTTTTTGCTGCATTATGATCTGACTTACAGGAGCGCACGCGCGCACACACAAACACACGCGCACATATACTTTTTCTCTGTGTTATATATGTAAGAATGTTTTATATATATATATATATATATATATATATATGCACATGCACATATATTACAAAGCAGAGTTCATATTTTAATGTGTCTTTCTTTTGTTTACATGTTTACAGCATCATGCAATAGCCATCCCATCTTATTTGCATAATTTGTCGAATCATGTCTTCATTCCTCTAACATAAAAACATAGTATCTTTCTCATCTGAAATAGTTGCACTGATGTGTGTGTTTGAGAAGTAGAATGTACAATACAGTGCCAGGGAGGAAGGCCTACTCTTAAGGAATGCTTCCTTCTTTAACACAGCACACCGTTAATATAAGTGAACTATGCCTAATACTATCCAACAAACACATATGTTCTCACACGGCATGTTTGCTATTGGTAGGTGTATTATAAATGGCTTTAGAATGCAGCAATATTTTAAGTATGAGGTAAGAGCTGTTTTTTTTTTTTTTTAAGTAGGCAAAAATCTAACTAATGAACTAATGCTTTGATGCTGTTCACACTCTACAAGTAGGGCTGATTTTCTGCATGAAAGGAAAGATAGTTGTGCATGCCCAGCCTTTATATTTTCTCCTTACTTTTTATCTGTAAAATAATACCTAAATTGTGCATTAACACAGTATTTTGACAACATTTTAAGGAAGTTTACAGATAAATATGCAATCATTGCTAATATGTCAGATATAATCCTAAAGGCCTTTTCTTTGTGCCTGATAGTGTGTTTTATGTGCTTTTGTGTATAATAAGAGATCTTTTGCTTGGCATCATCCTTCATTATGACAATACATTTACTTGCTCTACATGTTTACATGTTGACTGAGGGATGTAGCATGAAAAAGCATGCGAATGCAAGAGCTTTCCTTTCCTTTCTCATATAATTTTGAGCAAGAGTTTTATAATAAATAAACACACTTTCTTAACATTTCTAAATATGCAATATGTTTCCAAAAACAAATGAACATAACGTTACCTACATGTTGTAGACACTTTGCATATTGATTTATGTGCTGTATAATAATTTCAGACAACAGTCTTTTGAAATAATAGCAAGGAAACTCTCTTCACAAAATACTTTATCAGTCTATCAAACCATCACTAATATAGAACATAAAGCAAAATAGTTAATATCATAGAAAAATGATAACTCAAAAAAGTTCTTAGATATTTAAGCCCATGGAGCCCTGAAATTATGGTATGATATCAGGAGAAAGACCTATTAACACCCTCCCTAGCAAAAGAGCCAAGTGTAACAGTGCTTAGAGGGTAGTTAGCAAGCACCATTGTAACAGGGTATCATGCTGGGGACTAACATCAGGCAGTACTGGCTGGCAAAGGATAATGTCAGAAGTTAAAACAGCTTGGCTTCTGCTTAAAGCCCATGTCTCTTAATTGTCTTATTTATACTCTGCTCCTTGCAAATTTTTGAAATTATAGGTAAATCACTGATGATTACAGTCAGTCAATTATACCAAATATTTGATTTCTGTACTTTATATTGATCAGAAAATACATATTAATGCAAAAGCTTCCATTGTATTAACTTCATAAGTGAATAAGAGAAGTATTTAAATACTTTCTCTGATTTTGATCCATTGACCCACCTCCATTATTTTTAAGGATTTTCAGAATTCATCAGCCAAGACCTTGAGACATACACCACCTCTATCTGTCTGACAGCACTAAGTGCTTTATTGGCTTTCAAACCAGTGAAACACTTCCTGCTCCCACATCTCTTTTTCTGTAACTGGTAGTACATGGAAGTGATAAAGCCCATGTACTAAGAATGATGATCGGGTCACCGATAATTACCTTTTATTATGTATCCTTGACATGAATGCTTAAAGTCACATCTCGATCTTTGCTTCTGAGGTAAATGTGTTGGTATCCATCTCTCAAACAGGTTAAAACTTAACAGGTTATGATGGGCAACCCGATCATAATCTTGTATGTCAGAAAAGGTATGAATGCAAGTGATTTCTTCTTCTAGTTTAGACCAGTGCTGGTTATTAATTTAGAGTTAATTTATATTACCTATTTTCTGGTTTTGCACAATGGTAAGGAATTTACAAGAATACGATTTATGATTTGATAGTTTTTATTCTTAAAATACTGATACTGTTGCTTTGGAGTATTGTGTTGGTAATTCAAGATTTATCGTGTCTGAAGATATATCCTGAAATATAATTATGCTAATCAGTTAAAGCCTACTAGGGGAAGTATAACATATGACTGTAGGGCAGGTGGGACAATGATGTAGTGATGCACTCACAAATTAGTTCTGCCTATGATACATGCACCTCGATAGACATTTTCAGAAGATAATTACTGCAGCTATATTTTTATAGCTTCCTTTATTGCAAGACATTTTGAAAGACTTATTGGAAAAGTGAATGTAAGATATATAGATCACTCATGATATGACAATGGATTTGTATAAACATATAAATATAGAGGTACAGCATCATATGTTTGAATAGTGTTTTATTTAGTAGACTGAATATCTTTGATAACTTATAACAAATTTTGTTTACAATAGGAGGTGCACGATATTCTGCATCATATATTTATATAATACTAAAATACATTTTTACTAAAAAAGATTCAGAATTAGTTTGAGGATGAGCAAGAGTAAGACCAAAGATATATACATAATGTGGTAAGAAAGGAAAACAATTTGTTAGAAACACTATTTTTTTCTGCGTACTTTATTCATGCATTCCTTTGCAAACAATAAGTCTCTTCCATAATCAATCCATTTGTTCCCTACTTCACTCCAGCATTCTGGACACAGAGTGATGGGCTTGGGAGAAGAAGATTGTGTCCATCGTCCTTCAGGTAACTAGAAGTTTTTCCCCCTAATCCTGTATCTCTGATGATGGGCTGTCATGTATTAGAGTCCCACAGTGGCAGGCCCAGAGGCATGTCTGATATGTTCATGTGAGTGTGCTGCTTGTTGGGTACATATCTCAGCCAATAATCATGCCTGCTGCTTCAATGGGTATGGCTAAGAGTCAGCAGTGTAGCATGTCCGGCCACCTCTGCCCCCCAAGGTGGTGAAGACAGCATCAATTACTCACTCCCCCTTAGACAGGGCGAATTCTCCATCATATGAGTCTCTAGTGACTCACAGTTTTTTTTTTTTTTCTGTGTTATATGAAGTTATATGAAACAGTTTCCTATTCAGTTCTCTCATTCTAACTCTATGCTGATTAATCAAGTTGGATGTTACAAATAAGGAACTAGTTTGCTGCAGGGAAGTGTTAACTATTTTTAAAACACTAGATACCTGTTGGGCAGTCTTAGCATTAATACCAAGTTGGTTTATCTTCATGATGTCCAAGAAAAATGATGTAATTGCAATTGTATTAAATAGTCATGGAAGATTAGTTGTGGACAATGGCTAAACAATAAACTGCCAAAAATAAACTTGCTGGTATGTAAGAGCTGTAAAATGTGTGAAATGCATTCATCATCCTGCAATGTATGTCAGTGACATTTGTTTGTCTGCTTGCTTATTATTACTTCGCTGTCCTGACACTTTGCATACTCATTTGTATTGCATGCTATTACTTAGATAATAAAAGGTCCACATACACTCCTGCATTCAGAACAGGGATATTGTAAGATTGATACATATAATTCATGTGTTGCATGCTATTACTTCGATAATAAAAGGTCCACATACACCCCTGCGTTCAGAACAGGGGTATTGTAAGATTGCTACATATAATTAATGTGTTGCATGCTATTACTTAGATAATAAAAGGTCCACATACACCCCTGCATTCAGAACAGGGATATTGTAAGATTGCTACATATAATTAATGTGTTGCATACTATTACTTAGATAATAAAAGGTCCACATACACCCCTGCATTCAGAACAGGGATATTGTAAGATTGCTACATATAATTAATGTGTTGCATGCTATTACTTCGATAATAAAAGGTCCACATACACCCCTGCGTTCAGAACAGGAATATTGTAAGATTGCTACATATAATTAGTTTTCCTTATTCTTCTCTTGCTGAAGGTCGTGGTGCAGAAGCTTAGCAAAAGCAGACCCCAGTGGCCCTTACATATGGCAGATTATTTTTCCTTCTAGAAGATGCTCTAATATTTTGATGTTGCTAAAGCTATAATCTTACCAGCAAGGTTTTGGGGTCAACCTCGTAACCTCCTTCCAATGTAACATTCCCTGAATAACTAATAGAAGTCGTCTGGGTTCTTCTCTGTAAACTGCTTGAATCATATGTTGTTAAGTCTCCATTTTATATGGATTAGTGGCACTGCTATAGGCCATCTGGTATCACAGAGTAGTACCTCGGTGGAAATTAAGGCCAGTGATGCTGAAAAAATATCCATTTCCAGTGACTATATCTATCAACATCTCAGCACTAGGATTCTAGACAAAGCCAACAATAATGGGGGAGGCCCAAAATTAAGGAAAGATTTTAAATAATGTTATTATAGGTTCATAGGTTCACAGGTGTTTACTAGGCCAATGGCCACAAGGGCTTATTTAAGCCTAGCTATGCATCCCAACTTGCTAACAAATTCTGATACCTTGATAAATGTAAGCAGGGGTTTGGGAGATGAACCATTTACAGGCTACCTGTGTCTATTAGAGACATAGGTACCAAACCAGTGATGAATTTCTAGTTTCCCATCGAGTTGTCCAAGTTGCACTTTAATTGGGTTAGGGAGGAAGTCTGCTTCACATGGATGGACTGCCTGTCCCATAGGTGTGGTAGTCTCTGGGATACATACCTATCTTTTCAGCAGGTCCTATTTATATCACAGACAAGGTTTACATCTTGGGAATGGGTAACTCTGGTGCTGTTTGTTTTGTGGATATGCAGGAGGTCCATCAGAGTGGGATCTGACAATGCCCTGTATGCCAGGCATAGATCTCCACTCAAAAGCCTGTAGGTGACAGAATACAGGGTTAGGGCCTTGAGGTGGTCTGCACAGGACATATTACTTACACCCTCTATTCTTTTAGTGAGGAAGCTCTGTAGATGTGCCAATTGTTGGATATGCTGGTTAGGTACATACCAAAGGAGGTATTGTACTCAATGATAGATCTGATGAATTCTGAATACAGTGGAACAATGAGTTCCTTGGACATAGATGCCATACCTTTGTTTATAAGTTGAGCAATATAGAATGATTTCCTCACCACTGTAGACATATGATGGTCAAAGGCTAGATTACTATCTATGTATGTCCCTAAGTCCCTGACTACTGGTTCAACTTTAAGGGGTGTGTTGTCAATATGATAGTTACCAGGGATGGATGACTTCCCAAAGGATACTATTATGCATTTGTTGGCATTTAGTTTTAGTCCATGGCTCTGGCACCAGTTGTTTGTCTGTGTCAGTCCCTCCTGGAGAACATTTGTGTGAGTGTGAGATGCAATGACAGCTCCTAATTTGCAATCATCTGCAAATTTAGTCAGCCAGAGACCACTGACATTGGCCTTGAGTTCTGAGAAGTAAATGCCAAAAAGAAGCAGTCCAAGGACTGATCCGTGAGGGACTCCACTTGCGACTGGCCTCTTTGTAGAGGTGGACTCCCCAAATATAACTTCTTGGGTCCTGTCTGTGAGCCAGTTAGCTATCCACCAGATGACATATGAGTTTGTACCCAACCTCTTGATTTTGTCAAAAATGCCTGAGTGGGGTATTGTGTCAAATGCCTTGGCCAGGTCAAGGTAGGCAGTGTGAACAATTTTTACCTCATCCATTGCTTTAGTGACCTTCTCAAAGAAGTCCACCAGGATGATTAGGCATGATTTCCCTTGACGAAAGCAAACTGGGTTCAGTCCAGTGTCTGGAGGATTACTATATCTCAGTTGACAATATCCATGATAATTCTTCCCTTGGCTTTACATATAAGACTAGTGAGACTTATGGGTCTGTAGTTCCAGGGTGTGTGGATGGCATACCTTTGTGCAGCGGGTTGACTGTTGCCTTTCTCCATTCATGAGGCATGAAATCTGTTTGGAAACTAGACTTAAATAGTAATTCCAGAAGCCCTGATAGGTCATGTTTCATGCTATTTAGAAGGCATCGTGGGTATTGTCTGGGCCTATTGATGCAGTGTTCTTTGTCTTTGAGATAGCATTAAGGATCTGTTCCATAGTGATAGTAGGGGGGAGTTATATTTAATGATATTTCCTGAGGGAAGGTTCATGGGGAGAGTGGGGTAATGTTGGAGGTTAATTTATTGGCTAGGAGGTTTGCTACATCTTCTGGCTCAGTATAGGTGGCTCCATTTACAATGAGCTCTGCTCAAAATTGTGTATTGCCTTTGAGGTTGGGGACCTAGCTAAAGACTGCTTTGTGGTTGTCCTTAGACTGGGAGGCAAAACTTACCTCAAATGTGGCTTTGGTAGACTTTATATGTCCTCTGAGTTGTTTGTTTAGGTTGATGAGAGTGCTTTTATCATGCTGGGTGCTGCACCTCCTCATTTTTGCCATACTTTTCTTCCTCCTTTTATACATCCTATTGATTTTGTGATTCCACCAGGGAGGTTTGTTTTTTGAGTTAGTTCTGTACTTCATCCTGGTGGGTACAGCTGCCTTTGTGCGGCTATGAATATGCTTGTACAGGGTTTCTGTGAACAGTTCTGAATAGGCAGCAGTTTTCTTAGGGTTTATGAGGGCTTGAAATTTTGGCAGATTATCAGTTAGTAGCAGGAGGTTAGCGTTAAAATAGTTCCTGAGTAATCCAACTTTAGCTGGGTGTCCAGGTTTTATTTTTACTTCAAAGGACAACATTTTGTGGTCTGACCTTACCAAGAAAGGCATTACAGTAGGGGGTATGCAGCACTGTCCCATATTAGTGAGGACCAGATCCAGTATGGTTGCACCCCTGGTTGGTGTTTTGACTACCTGGTTCAAGGAGTTTGTGTTTACAAAATCCAGGAATCTCTGTGGATGTACGTTTAGTGCCGTATAGGATTCCCAGTTATAAAATTAGAAAGTTGCTTGATTAATATATTTTGCATAAGCATGCATTTTCTGAAGGATATGAAGTCTGAAATGCAAATGTCTGTCATTGCTTACAGACTTTTATCCTCAATAATTTGCCAAAAAAAATTAAAAAAGAAAAAACACATTATGAGGATGTGGTGAAAACAGTTTCTTTGTTTTGTATGTGCAGGTTGTAACCGAAGCAGAGGATGTAGGTGTATGGGGATCAGTAATCTGAGAGCTTTGCTGGAAACTCTTCACACACCACCACCACGGATCACTTTAATGTTTGAATAGCTGCAGTTGCTGCTACAGATTCTCGGTCTCATTTGTTCCTTTGCCATCACTCAAGAACAAGTCTTCAGAGTAGACTGCTCCTTTAAGGACAGTCATTTCTCTCATACCTGAAAACCTAAAAAAAGCCATCTAATCTTTCTAGAAAGTAATTATGGTAGTAGATTTAAAGGTGGTGATTCCTTACTTAGCAGTTTTGTGCTAGGATGCAGTCCTTTTAAGTATATATCAGATCAGATGGTCCTTTGAAAACAAATGGACAGTCCCTGTAAATATTAGAGATTCTAACACTAGGCCCCAGACTGGACACTTTCCTAATTGTGGTTATATCATGATATTATATTTATGAATATCATGAAGAGGTAAAGGACAAGACTAACCCATAGCAAACCCTGACTTCCAACTTGAAAAGAATTAAACTTATTCTAAGCTTATGATCTCATTTCTTGCTGATGTCATACAGTGACATGGCATCATGCAGATGGGGTGTCAGTATCTCATCATCTTCTTGACTTCTAACAATATATGCAGGGCCACCCTGTGAAAAATCTTCTCAAAGTGATTAATACAATAAGAGACACAGACAGCAAGTTCCCCTGATCCCTCACATGGTAAAGAGTAGATGCTCTGTTTCCTAAGTATGGTATAATTTGCACTTTTCTTTTTGAATATTTGCTTCATCTATTATCCACTCTCCTTTCCAGCATTTTAGTCTCAGCTTTTGAGAGAGGCTTAGAAAAATGGAACACTTCAACTGGATGAATATATTTTAATGTAGCATTAGCATTCTGTACTGTCCCCAGTTGCCATGCAACACAAAAGAGATAAACTACGTACTTACCCCATCTCTGGTCAGTATCGTCAAAATATCCTGTATGTCACTCATACATGCAGCCAATGTTCAACACCGGAAGTATACCCCTCACTGGTGAGATCAGATCACAAACTAATCTCGCTGGAGGTCCTCATCCCACCCCCACCTGAAATAAAAAAGACCACAGTAAAGAACTTCTCAAAAGCCGACTTCACACTTCTAAAGACTAGTGTGGTCTCCTTTAAGGCCCCCGAGCCGGCGGAAAACAGTACTCAAGCCGCTGAATCACTTACAAATGCCTTCTACCAGCACCTGCAGGACTGCATGGATAAGGCAATCCCAAGCAAAACAAAGACTCTTTGTACCAAAGGCAAGCGTCCAGTCTGGTGGACCCCAGCCATAAACAAACTCTACAACAAAAGGAGGAAGCTACTACAAGATAGAGCAAAATCCTTAAAAGGTAAGACACCCTTGATCACTATAAGTAAAAAACTAAGAGCTCTCATAAAATCATCCAAAGCAAATTTCGAGAGAAAAATAGCTAAAGACTCAAAAGACAATCATAAGGCCTTCTTTAGCTATGTTAGAAACCTGGGAGGAAACTCCCAGATATGCTCAGAACTCGTTCAAAATGATATGAAGATTACTGATCCTACAGACATTGCCAACATACTGGCTGACAGGTTCAGTGCAAACTTCTCCCCCCCAAAAGGAGAGATATCTATACCAAACGATTGCAGCCCCCCAAACATCTCCAGCGCCCAAGTGAGAACTGCTCTCTCCAAAGCAAAAAACACAGCATCCATGGGACCTGATGGTGTCCCCGGCTGTGTGCTCCACGAACTCAATGAGGAATTAAACCCACAGCTAGGACAGCTGTTTAATCAAAGTCTTACCTCTGGATACGCACTCCAGGAGTGGCGCACTGCAACTGTGGTCCCACTTCACAAAGGCGGTGCCTCCACCGACCCTGGAAATTACCGCCCATTAGCTTGACAAGCCTTATCTGCAAAGCCATGGAGAGGATCATAATGGACCTCATAAATAAAGACATAGGAATTTGCAGACTTTGGATCCAACCCAGTTTGGCTTTGTCAAAGGCAGATCATGCCTTTTAAACTTGGTTGACTTTTTCAAACAGTCACCAAAGCCATTGATGAGGGAAAGGCAGTCCATACAGCCTACCTCGATCTGGCTAAGGCCTTCAATACAATACCCCACTCGGGTATCATTGAAAAACTCATCAGCTTAAATGTTAACCCATACATCACAAGATGGGTTGCAAACTGGCTGAGTGACAGAACCCACAGGGTCAGAGTTGCTGGCGCCATGTCAGACTCAAAGCCTGTCACAAGTGGTGTCCCACAGGGCTCAGTCCTGGGCCCACTCTTGTTTGGCATCTACTTTTCCAAGTACAAGCATACACAGGAGGGTTATGGCTGACAAAGTTTGCAGATGACTGCAAACTGGGCCATAGTAGAAAACACATCTGACACAGATATCCTTCAGAAGGGTCTCACAGAAACGGATAACTGGTGCCAGAGCCACGGCCTAAAGTTAAATGCCAAAAAATGCATAGTCATACCCTTCGGGAAAAACAAGGTTACCCCTAGCTACCAAATAGGTGGCAATCCACTGAGCACAGAAGAAGTTATCAGGGACCTGGGGACCCAGGTTGATAGTAGTCTGTCATTCGACACCCATGTAGCTAAAGTAGTTAGGAAGACCTTCTACATTGCCCACCTTATCATGAAGGGATTCTCATCTACATCAAGGGAGGTCATAGTCTCCCTTTACTCATCACTCATCAGACCAATGATTGAGTACAATGCCCCATTCGGAATGTATCTGACCCGACACTTGCAGCAGCTGGAGAGGCCACAAAAGTTCCTCACCAAAAGGATAAAGGGTCTCAAAAATCTGTCCTATGCTGCCCGACTGAAAGAACTCCAGCTCTATTCAGTCGCCACCGCTTGCTCAGAGGTGACCTTTGCCTAACATACAAGGCCATGTCAAACCCAGATTTGATGAATATGCTTCACCTCAAAAAATTTAGATCCATCAGAGCCACAAGGGCAGGAGACTTAAACCTCGACACGGCTATTAATAGGACGTGCTGGAGGGATAGATTCATCACCCAAAGACTCCCTATGCTGTGGAACAAAATCCCGGTACATGTGAGGCAGAGCACCTTGCTGGCCTTGTTCAAGAGAAATCTTGACCAATGGATGGGAGATTGCAGATATACCCCAGGGATTACCTCAGTGTCACTGCTCGACAGAGGCACAGCAAAATAATGGGTATAGTTCCCCATACTAAAGGGGTGGCGTAAGCCACAAAACGATGGGCTAGGCTTGTAAATGCCCTCGGGCAGATAGCCTAGTATGAACCTATGAACCTATGAACCTATTATCACTTCACATGCCTCTGACTGCTCCAGTGGAATCAACTGCAGACAGAATGCATCTCACCAAATATTCCAGGCGCTATGTCCAGATGGGGAGTGAGACCAGCAGGGTGAGGATTTCCTCAAAATATACACTCTACCTCTTAACAGTCTACCCTGTACTGCGGTGCACTTCAATAATTAAAAAAAAAAAACTCATGACACATTTGTTAAGTATAAATAGCAGTGGATATCAAATAAAATACAAGATAAAACACAACAAATAAATAATCTTACTAGCTAAAACCACTATTAGTATGGGCCTCCCAATACTTGCTTAGCACAGACACAGCAAGGCTCCATATTTCCCCATGTGAATGTGGATGAGGCCAACATATTCTTTTCCCAGTCTCTCCAGACTATGCTCATACCTTACACTTCAGCAACAGATGCAGCCTTATTACTTCTGTAACCTTTTGTGATGGTCTAGTTTGTCTATGCTAAATTAGGAGATTATTCTTCTTTCAGCATTTGGAGCTTTAAAGGTTTTTTCACTAGTGCTTTCTGCCATCAGGATAAGCCCCATCTACCATCAGGTCATTACCTCAGTGATTGCAGCCACAGACATGTTCCATTTCAGCACAGCATCCCCGTTTAACCTAGAATTTAGAACATAGTTAACATTTTCTCAGCAGCAGAAGTTAATATTATCTAAAAAAAAAAAGACTCTCAAAGACCCAATTATGCAGAGGGATAAATCCATGAATGCACCATAGATAACCACTATTCAGCTAGGCAGGGGAGGATCAAAGTGAGTGGCCAAGGGAAGCTTGTCCATCATTGGGGGAAGTGGGCTGCTAGGCTCACTACAAATTGCAGCACTGAAACCATGGCAAACTCTGCACTACAAGCAATACACCACTTATTCAAACAGTTGACTACATGCAGAAATGTGCATGCATCTACCAAAGGCAAGAACTGCAGAGCTTGCAGAGCTGTTGCGAAGTGTTTGGGTTAAGGCACACTCCTCAGAAGCAGGGTGATACTACTCCAGGATCCATGATCTCCTCATTGGCCCCAGATATGGATAAATGAGGAGAGGAGATGGCTACAGCTGATGGTCCGCTGAATGAGATTGGGAAGATAAAAAAAGTAAGTTTCCACAAACAGGTCCCACAAGGCTCACATTACTTATCTAAATCTCTGCGGCTTGTCTGGATGATGCCCTGCCAGGTAAATGGTGATTAGCTAATAGATGTTTTCCTTCTGAGTGTCTGGAATATATGCTTTCAATTTGGATGACATGAATACAAATCTGATCATTCACTAATATCCCAAGCTACTTTGGTACTAGGTAAGCATATACCTGTTGTTTTGTTTGGATATGGTGTTTGTCATGGACTTGCACAGAAGCCTGGTAACTCCACTGTACCTCAGGTTTAAATTCAGTTTACCATTCCTTCTTAGTCATGCATTTAAAAGTAACACTATTATTTCATAGTTCATTTTTAATTTTCCAGGTAAGGCTATAAAGTTAGTAAATTACACCATCTCCACCATTTCATTCATTTTCTGCAATAAGTGTGAATACACCACCATGTTCCTACTTGGGGCATAACGCCGCTGTGACATGCACCCTGCATTTAAGCAACTGTTTCTCCTCCAGATAGTTCATTTTCATTTCTGATAGGGCAAATATAAGGATATCATGACACTCTTAACAAAAAATAAGAAGCTTACGTTACCCAGATTTGCTGCATTTATTTCTTTTTTTTTTCATTTCTCTGTTCGTTACTTATTGGGGCAGCACTTTCAATGTGATCATTCAGTTAAAATCCAGTGGCTTAACATGTCTGTTAACCAGGTGTGTGTAAAATTTAGAAATATAACTTCATTTTTTTTTTTTTTTTTTGCAAATTATTAAGACAAATTATTTTTACACATATCCGGTTACAGACATGTTAAGGTACTGGATTTTAGCTGAACGAACACGTTGAAAGTGTTGCCCCAGTAATGGAACAGTACTGCTTTTTGTATTGATTTTGGCTAAGATTTATCAGGTTACCTGAGAGACCTGACTACCATACACTTGCTAGCAGACTTTCATACCAGAAATGCATTCAGAGATGGGTACTGGTGTCCCTATTATTGGCCTGGACCTCCTGGTTTTGTTTGTGCTCTTTTGTTTAGCTTATCAACCCTCATAAATTAGTCAAGAGAATATGCTTATGATACATCTATTTTTATATCTGTTGAAGCTTTTCCCATTGCAGTGTCAACGGTTCTGGAATAATATACTGTGATCTCAAAAATATTAGATGCATGACTTCCGGCATATGTATTAATACCTGACCGTGTTTTTCTAGACATTTGACTGCTTATTCCATTAAAGTGGCTAAATAATATTCACTTTCAAAAATGTTGGTCTCGCTATATAACTTTTACTTTCTAAAAATCTAGCAGTACAAAATGGCTCTTGTCACATGGCCCCTTACGTCTTTTCTATACCACTCAACAAATAGACATTGAAAATCTGGACAAAGGCTACTAAAAATAGATACATCATGCCAAAAATCTGTATGTGTAATTAGCAAAAACTTTGCATACCCAAAGCATAACTCTTCCCACTTCCAATAGAATGGCTACCACAACTGAAGAAACACAAGTATAAAAAAATTGAGTTGCCAATTAATAATATGCAACATAAGAAAGGAAAAGGTATAAAGAAATGACACTGAGGGTATCAGTCTAGGATGCCTTGCAGCAGCGAGACTTTGTCATATATTAGACATATTTATATATATATGCTAGTAATAATAACAGTACACTGAGCCAACCCTGATTTACGCATTCAAAATTGTTAACTGTGCTGCAGTTTTGTTATACATGGATCACCGAGAGAGAAAACATCATTGTATATTCTCTAACAGAGAGGACTATAGTCCAGTTTATGCTCATCAGAATCATCAGTAAAATTAGTCTGATATCAAAACATTAGCAGATAAAGGTGTTTCTATGCCTTTCAAAAATATAACATATATGCCCTTATCTGCACAGAAGAAAGGCTATTTCATGTTCTGTTTTATCATTTCCTGTAAATACATGAGTAACAAGGCAGACAAAATCATGAACTGAAAGAATTGTCATTTCTGTAAAGACCAGTAAGCTACAAGATGCTGGACAAAGTTATGCAATGCCAGGGGAGTTTATGTTCAATTAACCTGTATTTTGACTGAATGAGCTGAGCAGCAGAAAAGAATGTTTTGTGGCTATGACCTAGGTAGAAATTAGTACAGAGTGCAACAGTAGTATTACATACAAGTTTACCAAACTAGTCTGGTAAACAATCTAGATGTACAACATAAGGCCAAGTGCAATGATAAAGGATGTGTAATGAAATTAAAGCTTGCGTAGCACTTCAGAGTTCAATGTTGTGTACTACTATTTTAGCATGTTTTTTAATGTTCATTTTTATTTACATAGTAGGTAGGTAATGGACTGCAGGAGACATTTTTTAACAAGTACTGTATCACACAAGTCATTTTTGTGGTGACATTTTATTTATACAGATGGTAGGTTAGCTACAGTAAAGGAAGTCTTTTTTTTAGCCAGTTTCTTACTACATAAGCCAAGTATGTAGACAGGTCAGCACAGCACATACAGGTTACAGAAACAGAATAAAAATGTACAGTGTGGTAACTCAGATTGAACATTGAACAGCAGTAGCAAGAACATTATATTATAAAGTAATTAGGGAGGCACTAAACATGCATTTTCACATGATCCTGCTCATCACTTCAAAGGAAGGAAGGCGTACTGTTGCAACTAACACAAATTAGTGCTTATAAACAAGTGGTGGAAAAGATAAATACATTTGCAAGCCTGGAGATATGAACAACAGCTATATTAAACTTTTGTATAAAGAAAAATTATGTAATACATCCTGAAACCAGTACCATAAGTGAAGCATGAACACATGTGCTGCATTTTTGTTTTTTGTATTTATCTTGTTGGGAGTGTGGCCTAATGGTTAAGGTGTTTGCTTTACAAACACAAGGTGCAGCGTTTGAGTCTCACAAGGGATAATTGGCTAGGCCTAAAATGGCTCACAAGGGCAGTTGGCCTAGTACTAATCTATGAACCTATATACAGGCCTTAGGATTTAGCAATCTAAAGGCTGCATGGAGTAAAGATTTATTTCCTTCAATAATGTCTGCCATAGGAAAAGTTAAAAGTTATAATGAGGTTGTCAGACACATGGAAAAGCTTCAAACTACAGCACTCAGGGAGGTCACATTGTTTGCCTTGTAGTCTTGCTTCCTGTCCACTTGCAGCTCCTATACTACAAGTAACTAAAGCAGTAGTTGTACATCAAGTAACTAATGCAGTGGTTACGCAGATTCTAGGAAACGTGGGTCTTAGGGATGGCAGTAGGCAGATGATGCAGTGGTTGGAATGGAATGGCTGTGGGGTCAATCTTCAAAACAATCCTTGTTTAAATGGGTCATTCCTAATTTTGTGGAGCCCTGTTCTTTCATGCTAAAACTGCTACTTCTAGGAAATAGCAGACCACTGAGGCATGTTCATTTTTGTCATGCGCTGCAATGACCCAAGGAAGATGAGAGGGATTTAAAGTGGTGAATTTGAATGGTGAGTAGCAATTCACCACACTGCAGTGTGGAATGGAACTAGGTAACAATGAGGATTGTGATTCCTGCTTCAGTTCAAGAACAGTTTAAATACATAAGCTAATTAATAAACAAATCAAGCGTAAGTTAGCTTATCAGCAACACAAGTGACTGACCGCCTGCTCCAGCAAAATGAAAGATGGGCACGATTTATATTATAACAGGTAAAGTATGTGTTAAAGCAAACAGAGGCATTGCTTCTAAACTAATAACTTGTAAAAAATGGGGAAGAAACACACTAATATTCAAATTGTTTGCATCACTGAAAGTCTGGAAGGTAAAGACTATTTTTTAAGTTAGCTAACAATGATGTTGAAAGGGAATTTGGGTGTTAAAAATCAAACAAATGCAGCATTCCCTGCTACTTAAGCAAGTGAAACAAATTAGTAGGCCTTGAACCTGTTGACATTTTTGTGTTACAGAGTTTCATAAAGCAGCATGAATGGTAGTACTTTTGTGCCACAGTAAGCCTAGAAATACTTTCAAATATGATTGTCTAAGAGCAGTCCTAAAAGCACAAAAACTTCACCAAGCTCTGGCAGTGCTAAAAAAATAAGGGACCAAAGCTGATTACACAGTACCCTTGTATTCTGCATATGTAGTTTACTAAAGAATAACAAACTTGCAAATAACTGGATTCCATGCGAAAAGATTTGTAGACATAGGGGTCATATCAGAGAAAAGGCAAGTGAGCTGCAAGGCAATTTCACATTGTCAATAGCTGGCCTTTGGCATTACCTCTCTTTTCAAGCAGAGGCAGATCAGCCATATCAGGGGAGAATTTACAAATACCCATCAAGTTGTTTAGTTCCTTTTTAAAGGTCAGCAGTGTGCCACACTACTTAACTTGGAGAAGTTTATTTAAGGAAGGGATGGACACTGCATGACAAATCTACCCTTCACCTTGTCTTGTTTATTTGTTAGCAATGGTTTAAATCTCTGATCCTGTTTTTAGTAAAACTGTTTGATTTTTAGAAAAGCAATAATTCTTGGACTACTGGATCCCTCATGGCCCTGTAACCGAGTTACAGGTCATAACTAAGGAGTCTGTACAATACTAAATACACAGATATAGACACTAACCTGTCTCTTGAAATATCAGGTCTTTTAAGCCCTTAATCTTTTTGCTTAAGAACTCTTGAGGGTTTACAACCTGGAGAAATAGAAGTGAGTACAGTTCTAAATGACACTTATACTGTCCCAGTTCCATTCTCCCAAGTTAAGCAACCAGCACCAAGGAAACCCAGTTCAGCGGAGAATACTGCACCAGACTAAAGGACAGTACTGCTTGTCTGTGATGCTCCTAGGGGGGATTGGCCTTTAGACTTTCAGGCAATACTATAGAGGCCTACATAGAAAGATCTATCATCAGGATTCATGTTGATCGATCAAATAACCATTCATCAAAAGATGTTAATCTTTTTTTTTTTTTTTTTTTTTGCTAGGAGGGCAAGTCTCCATCTCTGCCCATTTAATGGCAAACCCTCAGACCCCTAAATGTCAATATACCTACTCTAAGGTAATACAACAGATGAAAAACATTGAATGCTTTACTAAAGGAAAGCGAGGGAGGTTGGCATAATGGTTAAGGTATTTTTACCTTACAGACACATGGTGCAAGGTTTTATTCTCACAGAAGGTAATCAGCTAGGCTTAAAATGTTCCACAAGGGCAGTTAGCCTAGCACTAACCTATAAACCTATTGCACAAAGTGGTTTCTTATCATCGCTTTTGCTTTAACAATACTCGCTGAAAGAATACTTCAGTGAATAACATGTTCACTTTCTCCAAGAGCAGTTAAGAACTTATCTTTACTACTGACAATGAATACAGCTACACATACAATTATGTCTATCAATAGTGGTGAATCAAAACTAATACAGGATAAGGTAAGCATATCAGAAGGTAAAAAATATTTGTGGGAATGTAAAAGTCCATAAATGATGACAATGCTGACACCACATGCATTTTTTTCTAAGAAGAGAAGGGAAGGGAAGAGAAGAGAAGAGAAGACAAGAGAAGAGAAGGGAAGAGAAGAGAAGAGAAGAGAAGGGAAGGGAAGGGAAGGGAAGACAAGAGAAGAGAAGGGAAGAGAAGAGAAGAGAAGAGAAGAGAAGGGAAGGGAAGGGAAGAGAAGAGAAGAGAAGAGAAGGGAATGGAAGAGAAGAGAAGAGAAGGGAAGAGAAGAGAAGGGAAGAGAAGGGAAGAGAAGGGAAGGGAAGAGAAGAGAAGAGAAGAGAAGAGAAGAGAAGAGAAGAGAAGAGAAGAGAAGGGAAGGGAAGAGAAGAGAAGAGAAGAGAAGGGAAGGGAAGGGAAGAGAAGGGAAGGGAAGGGAAGAGAAGAGAAGAGAAGAGAAGAGAAGAGAAGGGAAGAGAAGGGAAGAGAAGATAAGGGAAGAGAAGGGAAGAGAAGGGAAGGGAAGAGAAGAGAAGAGAAGAGAAGAGAAGAGAAGAGAAGAGAAGAGAAGAGAAGAGAAGAGAAGAGAAGAGAAGAGAAGAGAAGAGAAGAGAAGGGAAGGGAAGAGAAGAGAAGAGAAGGGAAGGGAAGAGAAGGGAATGGAAGAGAAGAGAAGGGAAGGGAAGAGGAGAGGAGAGGAGAGGAGAGGAGAGGAGAGGAGAGGAGAGAAGAGAAGAGAAGGGAAGGGAAGAGAAGAGAAGAGAAGGGAAGAGAAGAGAAGAGAAGAGAAGAGAAGAGAAGGGAAGGGAAGAGAAGAGAAGAGAAGAGAAGAGAAGAGAAGAGAAGAGAAGAGAAGAGAAGAGAAGAGAAGGGAAGAGAAGGGAAGGGAAGAGAAGAGAAGAGAAGAGAAGAGGCAAAGGGCTAGCAACCTCCTATGATTCTATGATCCCATTTAATAACTGGGTAGGGTGGTGGTCAGAAGACACTTTTCACCCATGACCAGAAAGTACAGACACAAAAGTAAACAGCATGAATAATCAAGAAGCATAAAACGCATAAAAACAAATCCAAAGTCAAATGTTTTTAAAGAGTCATAGAAGGAACATGGACATGCTGCAGATCCTTGTGCTTTTCGTACAGAGTCTTATGTACAGAGACGTGTTATAGAGATAGAGTTAACAGTAATACCAAAGTTGTTTACAATATATACGGTACATCCACAATGTCCATTTAGGCTTACAAGTACTGAAACACTGCCATGTGGGAGGTAGCATTTTGGTAAAAATATACAAATTCAAGGTGACTCTTGTGCTGGATGGACTAGATTGTTGGATATCAAATGATAAAGTTTCCATTGTCCATAAAGCACTTAAACTCAATTTCCTTTTGAAAGTGTTTAGAGAAGGCCATTTAGAACTCAGTGAGAGACTCCAGGTCCTTTATTTCATTTGAGAGTCTTTTCCATAATTCTGGGCCTAATTTGGAGAAATTGCACTGGTCAGTAACTGTTTTATACGGAGGTTTGCTAAATGTAATAGCTTTCTCTGGGTACTTCTTAAGGAGTAAGCCTGGTCTTTGATGGATAGTTTCTGTATCAAAGGTATTTAATAACCACTGTTGAGTATTTTGTAAATAAGGTTCCCTAGTACATAAGTTGACATGTTGGTGACTGGATGCCATTTTAGACATTGGACATTATAATGCTGAGAACTTCTATCAGAAAGGAGGGCAAATCATATTTTCTGTGATCTGAATTTTTTGGAAGTTGTTTACTGATTAAAAGATAATCTAGGGAGAAGATTTTTTGAGTAATATTTCTTTATATTAGTTTATATAATAAATATGCATATTTATATAATAATATATTAGATGATAATAATATACTTTAGTATATATGTTATATATATATATATATATATATATATATATATATATATATATATATATATATATATATATATATATATATATATAGTTTTACCCTTATACACCTTGGACCTCCACTACATGAGACTTACTGTATTACAAGCTGAAGACTCTAACTTTTTTGGCCTTTAATGAAATGTTTAAATAATTATATTTTCATATAAGCCTATTCATGCACAGATATGATTTCAAGCAGCTTCCTCCTTTGAATATAAACTCTGAATTGTGTGCATACCTGTCAATCTCATAAGAGTTCGAATTCTGGAGAAAAACAAATGTAGGGGGGAGGGGCAAAAGCACAAAAATCAGGGACAGATTTTAAATATGGCTGTTATTAAGATAAATGTTGGTAATGATGCAAAGTCAGAACCTCAGATAACTTTGATTATATAAGGACTTCAGTCCTCAAAGAATTGCCAGAATACTACAATTTTTGAGCAGCTGAACAAAAAATATGAGGCATAATTCTGCACAATTCAGAACAATTGAAAGGCATGACTCACAGCATTTTACAACATACAGCATTAACACAAAGTGAAACAAGAACTATGCAAACTCCTGACATGCATACTTAAGAGTAGAAAAAGGGCATGCTATCTCCATTATATAGTGCACTGAGCTATTAACTGGATTATTTCTAAAGCAGAATTAAAGAAGCATATCAAACGTCTCTCCTTACTTACACCTAATACATAATCTTTGTTACAATTTAACAGTAGATTGGCTACAACTGTCTTTCAGCTTTTCCCAGTTAGGGGTCACCACAGCAGAACTCCGGTCTGTTAATGATTGGCAGTGAATATTTACGGTGTCGAGTTGCCAGCCCAGCACACAACCTTCAACGAAGGAACAATCACATACACGTGCACCTACCTGCATGTCTTTAAATTCACTTGACCGCAGGGATGACATGCAGACTCCACACAGAAGGCACACCAGCTAAGAATCGAACCAGACAACCTCTTGCTGTGAGGCAACAATGCTAACTCACCGTGGCCATTGCTAACAGTAGAGTGGATAATATCTTAAGTTTCTACATCATCACAATGCTCTACATTTGCTTAAGAGCTAAGTTGATGCATAGACTAAATATAGGTCTCCTAAATCTGAACAGCTCAAAACCATTCTTACATTATTGCAACCACACTTAATAAGTTGCATAATATTTCCAAAGGCCATTATTTGTTGGTTCTCTGAGGGTTCTGACATATTTATAAGAGGGCTGCATGTGGTTATTTGCATATGGTTTCCATAGTATGAATTAGCTACATTTTCTAAGTTTCAGTGTACAAAAAAATTACTTTTAAACTAGTTAAGCCTAGAGGGTCCATTTTGGATTAATCCACCTAACAATTAAGCAACTAGTAAATAAAGAAATTGTCATGCAGGTAACTAAACTAAAAATGTAATTACCAGTAGACTAGAAAATAAATTCATTTTAGAGTGTTTGGTTTAGATGCATTGTAAAGCTAATTCCACAAAAACAAGTTTAAAAAGTTTGAGAACATCATATTATGCAGTCATAATCAGCAGTTGCATCATGTTGTCTGAAATTAATAAAGGATTTTTTTTTATTTGCAGTGATATATGAAAATAAAATTGCCAAATATTCCAAAAAGAAACACAAGGCATTCTATAGCTATGTCTAAAATCTAAATGGCAATGCTCAGATCTGCTCTGAACTACAACAGAATGGCATTAAATATACTCATCCCAAGGATATTGCCAGTATCCTGGCAGATCGATTCAGTGCAAACTTCACCCACCTCTCACCCCCTAAAGGGCCTATCTTAATACCGAAAGATTGCCAAATTCCAGTAATAACAGCCACACAGGTAAAAACTCACTCTCCAAAGCTAAGAATACAGCATCCATGGGACCAGACAACATCCCAGGTTGTGTACAACATGAACTACAAAATGAACTTGCACCTCACCTAAGTGTCATGTTTAATCATAGCCTCACCTCAGGCTTCGTGCCTACTGAGTGGTGCACAGCTACAGTTATCCCACTCCACAAGGGGGGATCCACTTTGGATCCTGGGAACTACTGCCCCATCAGTCTGATGACCTGATCTGCAAGGTCATGAAACGTATTATCATGGAACTTATAAACAAAGACAGTGGCAACCCTCAAACACTGGACCCCACCCAGTTTGGGTTCGTGAAGTGCCAATCTTGTCTCCTGAACTTGACTAATCAGTCTTCAGAGCTGAGGACAAGAGTAAGGTGGTCCACACAGCCTATCTGGACCTTGCCAAGGCCTTCAAAACCATCCCCCACTCTGGAATCATAGATAAATTTACTAAGCTGGGCATTAATCCCTATGTCAATTGATGGGTTGCCAGCTGGCTTATTGACAGAACCCACACTGTAAAAGTAGCCGACTCCAAATCCAGCTCGAAACAAGTGACAAGTGAAGTACATCAGGGTTCAGTCCTGGGACCGCTCTTGTTTGGCATCTACTACTCTAAATTACAGGCCAACACTAAGGGACTCTGGCTAACAAAGTTTGCAGACGACTGCAAATTGGGAGCCATTATTGAATCCCCAAATGATGTAGATATCCTACAAAAGGGTCTTAAAGAAACAGATGCTTGGTGCCAGAGCCATGGTCTCAAGATCAATGCCAAGAAATGTATAGTTATTCCCTTTGGGAAAAAAAAAACATCTACCCATGAATTACCACATAGGTGGCAGTACACTAAACATCGAAAGTGTGATAAGAGACTTAGGGACACAGGTAGACAGTGGTCTCACCTTCGATAACCACATCACCACAACAGTCAGGAAATCCTTCTATGTGGCACACCTCATCATGAAGGGCTTTTCATCCAGAAAAAAGAGGTCATTGTCCCACTTTACTCTTCCCTTATTAGACCCATTATAGAATACAATGCCCCATTTGGTATGTACCTCTCAAGACTTCTGCAACAACTGGAAAGGCCGCAGAAATGCCTCACTAAAAGAATCACAGGCCTAAAGCAGATGCCTTATGCTGACCATCTAAAAAAACTCCACCTATACTCTGTCGCAAGTTGTTTACTCAAAGGTGATCTCTGCTTAACATACAAGGCCATGTCAAACCCAGAGTTGTTGGACATGCTACACTTAAAGAAATCCCAATCCCTCAGAGCCACATGCTCCAGGGATCTAAACCTTGTCATCACAATGAACAAAACATGCTGGAGGGATAGGTTACTGACCCAGAGACTCCCCAGACTCTGGAATAGACTGCCCACACATGTCAAGCAGAGCGCCTCTTTAGCCCTCTTCAAAAGGAACCTTGATGATTGGATGGGAGATAGGAAATTCACCTCGGGGATCACATCAGTTGCCCTGCTAGACAGGGGTCCAGGGAAGTAAATACTGTTGGAAGAAATAGCCAGGGAATTGTTATGGTTAGGCTTGCATAGGCCCTAGAGCCGATAGCCTAGTACCAACCTATGAACCTATATACTCCTAGCCCCCTCCACAACAGCCCCCTCCACAATTTATTCTAATCATTTAAACATCCGCCTTAAAACTTCCTTAATATTGTTAGTTCAAGTAAAACTTCTTTATGTAATCCCATCAGCTTATCCTGGTTAGACATGATAATACTTCATATCACAATACAAACTTGCACCATTCATAATCATTTCATCAAGCCAAAGAGAAATAGACAGACGACTGGGGAGACCAGCAGCAGGCAAAATCCAATACGAGGACAGGAATGACTGGAAGTGCACCACTCTACTTTTCATTTGTCTCAGGTTACATGACCAAACTGATTTTGTGTGTGTGTCCATTAGACGGGGTGCCAACATTTCACTCTTTGTATCTAGTAGTTTAAGTATGAATGTAATACTCTTATTTTACCAGCATTTTATAAGCAAGAAACACATTGTTATATAATTATAGCAAAATTATAGTACATCTCTAAATTTTTTTCAGCCATAAGTTGTAAAGCACTTTATAAGAAAATAAATCAATTTATATAATTATTTTAACATCACAGCGCAACAATTATGGAGATGAATGGATCTATAGAGGCAAAAGTAAAGAAGGTGAAAAATAATAAGATTGTTGTATCAAATTAATGTATTCACATTAACTGAACATAAAACAAATAAAGGCAATGTCACCTGTAATATTTTCTATAGAATATAAACACCCTAACATTAAAGATGCATTGTAATGTTAAGTCTAGTACTATGTATCACATTCTTGATATTACAGGATTCTTTACTTTGTTATTTGTGTAAACCCTAGAGTACATAAATATGTACGACTAGCAACACTGAATAAAGCTGAATACAGTCTGCAATATTAATTAAAAATAATATTTTTTCTTTTGTTTTTTTTACTTAAATTAATAAACTCATGCTTTATTATTTCTGTCACTACATCCACAGCAGTGGCAAGACATTTTGTTTTCATTTCGGAATCATCTTATCTCACGATGCCTCAGATAGCGGTCATCTGATGCAGCTTGAACCAATGAAGAAATAGGAAATCTGTTGTTTATCAATGACTAGTTGATCGATGCTCAGAATGCATTACTGGAAGGACTCAAACATCCTGTGATGGTGAATAGAATCTGAGAAGTGAGAATATGAGAAATTCATTTTTATCCCTTTGTCCCTCTTCTCAGAGTCTGTTCAGTCATGGAGTTGGTGTATATAGGCAGTTCAGGGGTGTGGTTGCTTACCCCAGTCAGAAAGTATAAGTGGGATTGCTCCTTATCAAAAATAAAAAATAAATAAAAAATGAAATGTCTTTGTTTTGTGGCCCTAGGAATGTCACTGTTTGAGTATCTGTCTGTTTAGGTTTTTGATGTTTTGTGGTCAATTAATCATGACACGTATTCACAGTAAACACTGAAGAAAAGTTTCAGTACTTTTTCTTCCAAGTTACCCAACCTCCATAACAGCACATTTCTGCCTCTTCAAAAACAGCAGAAGATCAACAAGATGCAGTTCCCTGGTTCTCTTTGGGAAGTAAGCTTAAACTCTGTGCTGTGATGTCTTTTTTAAGACAGAATTATAACTCCATTCATGAACAGTACAAATGGCATGCCGCATTAGTTCTATGAAGAAGAAACTAGTACAATGTTAAAAATTCAGTAAAATAATAAAAAAGCATTAAAACAAAAGCTTAAGTGAAAAAGCTACAACTCAGTCACCTGGTACTAAAAATCATCCCTGTTAACATGTGCCATTCCAGGTTATAGTATCTGGGGAGTTTTACTATGCCAAACGCATATGCAGAGAGTGAGAAGCCATGTATAGATACCTAGTTCATTCCCTTAATTATGATATACAGGGAGGAAGTAGAAGTCAACATGACAAAAGCACACTACCTGGATTTTATATTTTTTTTTTAGCCAGACAGCAAGACAGGTGGGTAGTAGAACATGAGACCTTTTGGAAGCAAGATCTTCAGAAACAAAAAATAAACAAAAGGACCAGCAAAAGTTAAAATATTTCGGAGATCAGTGGGATGTGTAGCACAAGTGTTGCAGATTATCACATATGCTTTAGATGAGAATGAAAACTAGATCCGAGCAGGCTGCTACTGACAAAGATGCATTTACATGCTGGTTAACCAGTGGCCAGATATAGCAGCACCATCATGACTAGTGCTGGTACAACAGAGGTGAAGCACAAGTATTAGTGAACGTGAGTCACCCATTTAATGTTTATAGACTACAATATCTACCAAAAAGTAGGCAGTATAGGTTTGCTGTTTAGCACAAGTTTGTATTTAACAAAAAGAAAAGGCAGTTCCCAGAGAAGATAAGGGTTAGCAGATTCAAGGCCTACAGTGTGATTTCCTTATGAGAAAGTTAAGTAGTGTTTTTTTTGTTTTGTTTTTTTTTCATGAGCAGGCCTACATTTCAGAAACAAATAAATCATAATATAATTTAAAACTATAGTAAATACTTGGCAGTATAACTAGCAAGTCTCCAATGGTCAGTCGTCCAAATGCCATTTTTGAAAATGTCAGTATTATTCTCATTAAAATGTGGAATATAATGCAAGTCATTATATTATTTGGATATGGAACATATAATTAAATGTTTTGATTTTTTCAGCAGAACAGGGTCAAGGACTGCAGGCAGAAGCAATGGAAGTGATCTAAACAGCAGTGAACATGCTAGAAAATGTGACTTTTTAAAGCACTGAGTTACATGCAGGATACTAAACGCTGATGTTAGAACTGCTGGAGATAGACGTGGGATACTTGGAGGCAAACAGAAATAGAGTTTTATTCTGAGAATATGAAAAGGTTTTGACAGGTTATGCAATATGTATAATTCCTGTCTCTGAGTACAAAATGTTTATACACAGCGAGTGTGGCTTGGTTACAAGGCAAAGCCTGAGTGGCCAGCTAAGACTAGCTGTGGGTAAGCCAGCAGGATAGTCAGACATAAACATAAATTAGTATTATACAATCACATTATTAATAAAGAATATTCTTTCCTTTTTCACTAATGCCATTGAATCGCAGACTTCTTTTCTTCTTGGTCTTCTCCTGCTAATTGCAAGGTTCTGAGACAGATGCTATGCAAAGTAATCACATGTACCTGATGTGTCTTTTGGCTTTTACCGGTTAGGGGTCGTCACAGCGGAACTCAGGTCCGCTAATGATTGGCAGTAGATTTTTACGTGCTGAGTTGCCAGCTCTGACGCACAACCTTCAATGAAGGTACACTCATTCACGCATGTCTCCACACAGGAGACGCTCTAGCTGAGAATCGAGCAGGACAACGTCATACTCTGAGGCAACAACACTACCGCAGCACCACCATCGCAGTACCATACTAGTCATCTTGTGAGTGTGTGTGTGTGTGTGTGTGTGTGTGTGTGTGTGTGTGTGTGTGTGTGTGTGTCTATATATATATATATATATATATATATATATATCTAAAATATATATATGTATATATATTTTTATATATATATATATATATATATATATACATATATATATATATATATATATATATATATATATATATATATATATATATATATATATATATATATGTGTGTGTGTGTGTATACACACACACACACACACACACACATATATATATATATATATATATATATATATATATATATTTTTTTTTTTTAATTTTAGTCATTGTTTTCTGTGTTTTCTGTAAGGAATGGAGCTATGCTATCATGTTAACTGATGAGTATCTCACTATCACGAAGTAAATGATTGCTGTAATATTTTCTAAGTCTGCATTTCCAGTAATTCCTGTTCTGTTTCATGATTTTGGCCAGAGCTGTTCCTGTGTGTGCATTATTTACAATGTGCGCATACTGGTGAATAACCATTTATTATTCACATTTTCTGTAGCAGTAATTAACTGTCTAAAATATGAGTTATTTTGTATGTTAATTCTGGGATCGTATTTTCCAATCAAAATTGGCAGAGAAGTGCTAGGAAAAGGAGAGGCCTTAACAATCTCCTGTATTACACAAACAATGGTGGAACTTATTTTGCATGAAGTAATCAATTATTTTTAAAAGTTGAAACCATATTAACGTGACAGTGCACAGACCAGACTCATTAGGGTAGATTTCAAAAGCAATAATTATCATTAGAAATTTTGTAAATGAAGCCTAGAATTAAAGGACTATTACCTCTCTGAGTCCCATTATTTGTTTTTTGTTTTGTTTCTGTTTTTTTGTTGGAAACCCAACTGTGTATGGAATGGGCCTGTTTTCTCTTATGTTGAAGAACAGTCACTCATAAAATTTTGTGACTAGACAGAAATAGTTAGCATTCCTTCTGGAGATATATGTGGCGGTCTAACAGTTAGTCCAAAGGGGTATCATGACCTGCTAACAAGATACATCCTGTAGTCAATGGTTCCATTCTTTCAGCAACTTCTGCCCACTGTGCAATTCTGAGCAAGTCACAACCATATATTGTTCTAGAATTCTCCATGAAAATTGATACTTGTGTTTAATGGCCTTGCCCGGTTAAGAAAAAATTAATACAAATACAAAAATAAATAAATAAACGCAGATCTGACATGGTGGAATTCTAATGTATATATACAGTGTGTACACATTTTAAGCAAAAAGCAAAGCAAATCAGAGGAATGAGAGACTTTATGAGCTTTATATATATATATATATATATATATATATATATATATATATATATGTGTGTGTGTGTGTGTGTGTGTGTGTGTGTGCTTTATACAGACACACACACACACACACACACACTGTATATATATATATATATATATATATATATGCGATCATAGGATCAAAGGAAGTTACTGGGCTGTTGACCCTGAGGCCCTTACAAGCCTAGCCAAGAATTTGGCCCATGTTCCCAACAAATCAGCACCTGATGTCACTGTCCAGCAGGGACACGTGGAATCCCAGGGGTGCATTTTCTTTTCCCTATCCAGTTATCTAGGTTGGCTTAAAAAGGGTTAATGAGATGCTCTGCTTGCATAGCATTTCATCAGAAGGGGGAGTCTCTCAGACTCAAATCAATCCTATCAACAAGTCCTGTTGATGTCACAGACCAGGTTGAGGTCATGCGTGTAAGTTACTTGAGTGGAGCCTGACTTTTGGATATGCAGCAGTCCCATGAGGGCAGGGTCTGAGATTGCTTTGTATGCCAGACAGAGGTCACCTCTGAGGAGTCTGAAGGAGACTGAGTAGAGGGACAGTGCCTTTAGCCTATCTCTTAAGGGCAGATGTTTGAGGCCCTGGATTCTCCTGGTGAGGAACTTCTGTGGTCTCTCCAGCTGCTGTATGTGCTTTGTGAGGTACTTGCCAAGAGGGTCATTGTACTCAAATATGGGTCTTGTAAGGGGAAAATACAGGGAAGTTTTGACCCCCTTGTCCCTGGATGAGTTACCCTTACTAATGAGGTGGGCCTTATTGAATGCTTTCCATGCAATGGAGACAATATGGTTTGCTATCAACCTGGGTGTCCGCGTCCCTCACAGCTAATTAGGACCTTATTATTAATGTGATATTTTATGGGGACATCACTCTCCCCAAAGGGGATGATGATGCATTTTAGGAATTCAGTTTGAGGCCATGTTTCTAGTCATTTATTTGGGTGAGACCCTCTTGCAGGATGTCCACATCACTAAGAGAATTGATGACGGCACCCAGCTTGCAGTCATCTGCAAATTTGGTCAGTCATAGCCCTCTGGTTTTGGGCTGCACCTCAGAAAAGTATTTCTCAAACAACAGAGACCCCAGGACCAATCTCTCAGGTACGCTGCTACTGCTTGAGGTGGCTACCCCTATTTTGACTAGGCAGGTTAATATATACATATATATATATATATATATATATATATATATATATATATATATATATATGTGTGTGTGTGTGTGTGTGTGTGTGTGTGCGTGTGCGTGTGTGCATGTGTGTGTCTGTGTGTATGTATATATATATATATATATATATATATATATATATATATATATATATATATATATGAGTCTTTGTCAAACATTTTATAAGATAGAGAAAAAATAGAATCACAAATATCTGTCTATCTAAAGAGATAAATTACACCAATTATATACATTGAATTCCAAGATTGCAGTACAGTGGGTAAAGGCCAAATTCCCCAATCCCCATTTTACACTGATCTTGCACTCTTAAACATCTGTAACTTTTGAAAAGTTAAAATTTTGAATGACTGCAGCCTATAATTCAGAATTCTTAACAGCTCAAACATTTGAAAAGAACCCATCTATATATACATATATATATATATATATATATATATATATATATATATATATATATATATATATATATATACTCATACATAAATACACAATCCAGTTGTAAAAGATATGTCTGGTAGCCTGTTAACACTAACATCAAGGAACTCAGTAGTATATGATGAACAATTCATGGTGAACATTAAAAATGACTATTTATAACTTATAACATTTTTCTTATATTATTTCATTTCTTTTTATCCTTGCTTCTTAAATCACAATTACTGTCTCCTGTTATTACAATATTCATATGTATCACTACGTAGTCTAAAATCTGATGAAATACGCTTTCCCTTTCTTTACAGTTAGTATACGCATGTAATGTTATAACTCTGTATACTTGTTCTTTCTATTTTAAATCTACAATGATTAATCTTCCCATTTTTGCTAATTTTACAAATAATGTTTTTTCTGTATTTCTGCAGAATACAGCTATTCCAGAACATCTTTTATTTCCCAAATTCCAGATCACATTTCCTAGCCATAGTTTATATGTTTCTAAATGTTCTTCATGTGTTTACATTTTCTGTCTTATAATATAACTACATCAACATCACATGTATTACACCACTCCTAAATTCCTATTATTCTTGCTATGCTCACATTTAGATTCATGGTTTCATAAGTTCAATGTTAATTACTGGGATAGCTTTCTTAACAGGCCCTTCTAAGCCTAATCCTTTCCAAAGGGGAGAATCAAACGTTGTACCTTGTGTTTGTGAGTCAAACACATTTAACCATTATATCAAACCTCAGTCTTTACCTCTAGATATTCTTTTTCATCCATTTCCATTTTTTCTTTTGTACTCGTTCCTTTCAATTTTTGCTTTCTGTCTTTTACCATTTTACTCTTTTACCAAGAGAATTCTTTTCTTCCTTTCAGTACCTCAAAGTTTGTCTTCTTTATCACTTATTTCAGAACCTGCTTCTATAGCCTGTTTATTATTTTTTCTCGTCTATGTTTTTCTTCTATTTCTACTTTTTCTAAAATGTCTTCCTTTTCTCCTTTTCTTCTTTTTCCTTGCTATTTTCATTTTTACAGTCCATCCGCAAATGTCCAGTTTTATGTTTTTAATATTCCAATGCACTTTTTTTGCATCATGTCCCATTTCCCTACAAATATAACATTTTCTTTTGTCACACTTATTATCAAATTTCCTTCTTGTCCACAAAAAAAGGGCATACCCCTGTTCCCTTTCACATTTATCATGCTTGGTATATATATATATATATATATATATATATATATATATATATATATATATATATGTATATATATATATATATATATACATATATATATATATATATATATATATATATATATATATATATATATATATATATATATATATATATATATATATACTTTTTTCTCTTTCTATTTTAACATAATATTGCAATCTGAACCACCACTCTACAAACCCCTTTTGTCAAAAATGTTTGCAATGTCCAGTAATCTTTTACATAAAGCTCTGAAATGAGCCTTCATAGTCTCATGTTCTACCTATGTTTGAAGTTGTACATGGATTTTCTTTTTTGTGTCCCTGTTAAATGGTTTTATCACATAAAGAGTCAATGGGATACAGTATTTCTTTTCTCATATTATCCAAGAAAATTTTCCATTGAAAAAAAAAAACAGTCTCAAATATAATGTCACAAAATGTCTCTTTATTAATAAGAATAAATGCTCTTACCTCATGTGCTTTTACACCCAGTGGAGCCATTTAATTGTCCCACACTTCATACCTGTCCAATTTTTTTGTCTTCTTTACTTTGAATCCTTTCCACATACTTCTGTTTTTTGTTTTCTTCTGCCTTCTTTTCTGCTACTCCATTTTTGCTTCTTTTACTTTCTCTGCCTATGTTTTCCTTTCCATCTCCATGCTCACTCTTTTTGTATTTTTTCCATAATATCCCCCACAGTAAACATCTCCTTCATTTTCTGATTCATGCTACACCACCATTTTTTGAGTAAATCATCCCACAACCCTCTAGACTGGAGGGTTTTAATTATATTTCCATCATTGTCTGACTCATCTCCATCAAGCAAGCTTTTTGGAATTATTTCCTCAGAATCCTGCATACATTCTCTGGTCTTGATATTTGCTTTTTTCTTCATTTTTTTCACTACTCCATCATCTCCTTCTCTCTCCATTTGCCTCCATGTTTCTGTGGGCTTCTTCTGTGCCTGAAATGGGAACAGAATTTGTTCTTCCAAAATAGTTCCCACTCACAACAAAAACATTAGGAGTTCTTTATTAATTATAAAAGCTTATATACGCTAGTTACATTATTTACACCATTTACATTATTTACATTTTGCATTTACAACATAATACAGTTTTATATAATTCAGTTATTCCCCTCCCACCCTTTTTCCACAAACAAAAATTTATCTTCTTCACAATTTCAGATAATTCCCATTTCCCATTAAATTTTATTTCATTCAGTCTCTCATTCCATATTGTCCATAAAATAAAAAATAACTTTTTATCAATTTATTTTACATTTTTTAATTTCCTTTTACCATACTACTCATATTCTATCCTATTCATGTTTATATCTTCTTTAACCCTCTCCTCCTACCACAAAACATTAACATATGAGAGAGATGCAATTATATAGACAAACTGGAAGCTAAGCTGTCTCTACCCAAGACTGGAGCAGACAGTCAAGAGGAGAAGGTTAACATTTGCACCACAACTCCAGCCGCACACAGACTTACTAAAACAACACTCGCAAAAAAATACACATAAATACACAAAATCATACTCGGAGGCTCTAAATAAAATTTGCAAAAGCATCAGAGACCTCCAAAGCAGACACCCAAACAACCTGCACTTCTCGTCACAATCCAGACAACACATAAAACACAAAATCAGTGTGCCACACAATCACAGCCCTTAAGGCGAAATAACATACCTAACACACTAGTAATCGGTGACTCTATAGTCAGGCACACTGACATCCCTCTCACTAGGCTGGACAAGCAGAAGGTTACTGTTAGCTGCCTTTCGGGAGCGAGAATCTGCCACATAACACAAGCACTCAGGTCACTCCAGAGCAAGTACAAATATGACTCTGTCATTGTTCATGTTGGTGTGAATGACCTGAGATGTACCTCCCTGGACTACATGAAAAGAGACATGGAAGAGCTCTCTGATCATGTAGCCCAAGCTGGTATGACCCTGACCCTGAGTAGCATTCTGCCCTCACCAAGAATGACACCTCAGTATAAAGAAAAAAATGATCAATTTCAACAATTGGCTAAGCTTCTGGTGTCATTCAAAGGGGATCCAGTGTCTGTCAGCCTGGGACGATATGCTCGACAAGCCACGTTGCTTTGCAAGAGACGACTTGCACCTGTCACCCCTAGGCTTTTGAATACTGGCCAAGGGTCTTGCTGCCCCCATATTGCCTTTTTTAGGCAAGGTTCAAAAGTCAAACCCACCTCCATAAACAAAAAACTGAGTGTTATGCTACTCAACGCCAGGAGTTTAAATCTCAAAATGCATGCACTCGAAGCACTCCTCAGTATGGAGAACGTCGACATCTGTGCAGTAACTGAAACCTGGTTCAAGACTCCAGAGAGCACCCCAGCACTACCAGGCTACAACTCATACCACACGTTTCGGCCACAGAACACGGACCGAAACACAAAAGGATGGGGTCGTTGTCCATATTCATCAAGGATACCTACACCTCCAGGTTAGTGGCACAGCATGATACCTCTGAGATCATCCATGTGCAACTAACATCGGGCAAATCTGCATTGCAAATTGTGGCCTGCTACAGATTACCCTCCATGACCCAGGACCATCACTCTACCTTTCTGGAGACACTGGAAAACATGAAGGTCCTACCAAACACCCTGATATTGTGCAATTTCAATTACCCTACCATTCACTGGGAAAACTACTCGAGTACAAATTCACAACCTTAGCGTTTCCTGGAATTCATCAACTCAAACACCCTGGATCAGCTGGTAAACTCCCCTACCAGAGGTGAAAACATATTGGACCTGGTCATCAACAGCATGGGTGACAGGTGTTCCACACCAGAGGTCAACCTGTCACTGGTTAGATCAGACCATAAACTAATCACTCTGGATGTCCACACCCCACCACCACCCCAACTAAGGAAACCACAGTAAAAACCTTTTCTAAAGCAAACTTCACCTTACTTAAGACAGAGGTGGTACATTTCACAGCCCACACGCTAAAGGATAACGCTGCCCAAGATGCAGAAACCTTTACAAATGCACTCTATGAGCACCTACAAGGATGCATGGATTAGGCCATCCCTTGGAAAACCAAGACTCACTCCTCTAAGAGAAGGAAACCAGTTTGGTGGACCCCTGCAATAAACAGGCTATACAATAGAAGGAGGAAACTAGTTTGGAAAAAAAGCAAATCCCAAGAAGGAAAGACATCCCTGATCAGTATCAGTAAGAAACTGAGGTCCCTCATGAAATCATCTAAGTCTAAATTCAAAAGAAAAATAGCCAAGGATTCAAAAGATAACCACAATGCCTTCTTTAGGTATGTTAAGAATCTAAGTGGCAACTCGCAGATATGCCCTGAACTAGTGCAAAATAGCACAAAGTATACTGAACATACTGATATTGCCAACATCCTGGCAGATAGATTCAGTGCAAACTTAACCCCCCTCTCACCTCCAAAAGGGCCCACAACAATACCAGAAAAGTGTAGCTTCCCAAAAATCACAGATGCACAGGGGAAAACAGCCCTTTCAAAAGCCAAAAACACAGTGTCAGTGGGACTAGATGGTGTCCCAGGCTGTGTCTTGCACAAACTACAGAATGAACTAACCACCCTCCTAAACACGCTGTTCAACCACAACCTCTCCACAGGCTACGTGCCCATAGAATTGTGCATGGCAACAGTTATTCCTCTCCACAAATGAGAGGCCACAACTGACCCTGGTAATTTCGCCGCATATGCCTGACTAAAGACATTGGGAACCTCCAAACACTTGACCCGACCCAGTTCGGCTTTGTTAAGGGCAGATCATGCCTACTAAACCTGTTTGACTTCTTTGAGACAGTCACCAAGACCATAGATGAGGGAAAGGTGGTTCACACAGCCTACCTTGACCTCGCCAAGGCTTTCTATACCATTCTCCACTCCGGTATTACAGAAAAACTCACCAGCCTGAACATAAACCCTTAGGTCACGAGATGGGTTGCCAGCTGGCTTACAGACAGAACTCACATGGTAAGAATAACAGGCTCCAGGTCCAACTCTAAACCAGTCACAAGTGGTGTCCAACAAGGCTTGGTCCTGGGACCCCTATTGTTCGGCATATACTTCTCAGAAGTACAGGCAAACACAGGAGGGCTATGGCTAACCAAGTTCACCAATGACTGCAAACTGGGAGCCATAATTGACTCTCCGGCTGACACGGACATCCTCCAAAAGGACCTTACTGAGACAGACACCTGGTGTCAAAGCCATGGCCTCAAGCTAAATGCCAAAAAATGCATAGTCATCCCGTTTGGGAAGAACAAAACACCCACAAATTACCACATAGGTGGCAGCCCCCTTAATACAGAAGAGGTAATAAGAGATCTGGGGACCCAGGTAGATAGCAATCTCTATTTTGACAATCATATTTCCAAAGTAGTTAGGAAATCCTTCTATGTGGCCCATCTAATTACTAAAGGGTTCGCATCTAGAAATCAAGAGGTTATAGTGCCCCTCTACTCATCACTCATTAGACCCATCATAGAGTACAATGCCCCATTTGGGATGTACCTCACAAGACACTTCCAACAGCTGGAAAGACCACAAAAGTACCTCACCAAGAGGATTACTGGTCTCAAACATATGTCCTATGCAGCCCAACTGAAAAAACTCTGGCTGTACTCAGTGGTGTATCGCTTACTCAGAGGTGATCTCTGCCTGACTTACAAAGCCATGTCCAACTCAGAATTGATGTACGTGCTCCACCTAAAAAAATCTAAGTCACTGCGAGCCACATGCTCTAGTGAGCTAAACCTCGCCACAACAATAAATAGAACATGCTGGAGTGAATTCCTGTCACAGAGACTCCCCATGCTTTGGAATAAAATTCCAAATTACATCAGGTAGAGCCCATCACTAACACTCTTCAAAAGAAACCTTGCCGAGTGGATGGGTAACAGAAAATACACCCCTGGGATCACTTCATTGGCTCTGCTTGACAGAGGATCAATGGGGCAGCGAAAGCTGACACACTCTGGCTAGGCTTATAAATGCACTCGGTTAGATAGCCTAGTACCTACCTATGAACCTATGAACACTTTTAAAGTGTGTCAGTATCTTATTTTCACACAATTTCTCCCACAAATCTCTCAACTTAAAAAAAAAAAAAAACATGTTCTGTTGTTTTAACTTCCCCAAAATAATTGCACACCATCTCTTGAATCTTGAATGCCCTGGCCAAATGTCTCCTAGTAGTAAAATATTCCACCTCAGGTCTCCCTGAAAAGAGCCCACAAGTATAGTGATACTAACCCAGTGAAAAAGGTTTAAAAAATACACAACAGAACTAGCTATAATGTTTCCAACCTGCCAATAATCGTTATCAGTTTAATGAGATACAGCATAATAATTAGATCAGCAAAGTGAAGTAGTATTCTTAAAAGAGAAAAAAAAAACATCAAATTTGTAATAACAAAATTGCTGGATTTGCACCAGCATGCATCTTAATTTTTTGGTGATCAGCCTCTCCAACTTTCTAGAGAACCTCATAAGTAGGGCGCTGTGAAAACTGCACCTGCAATGTTTCAACAACTTCTGCAAATCTCATCTTAGTGTCTTCACAAAACCTGCAATGTTTATATAATTAATATTGTGTCTTGGCAAAAAATGATGGAACTATTGATATTCAGGTAACTATAACAAATGATAACAGCAGTTTAACAAATTATTGTAGTATATGATAAGGAAAGCCAGAATAAGTCATTTATTACGTGATTTTATTAGGTATCTTTTTATTATTCAGGCTGTGTGTTACAGCTTGATCACACAAATCTTGAGATGAAACAGGCAGTCAGAAAACTTCTCAGTGAGAATGAAAATTAAACAGTAGATGGGTGGGAAAAGGGGTGGAAAAAAATTCTCATTAAAATGGGTGAGGCAGTGACTACAAAGCTTTGTTCTCTGTGACTGAGCTTACCTGCTATTTATAGTCCATCCTGCATGTTAATTTAAATGGCATTGTTTAAAATTTTGAATTAAGTTCGTCTGTTGTATGTACTGTGGGTGAGGGGTCAGCAGTTCATTAATCCTCTTACAAGTTCATTTTTCAGCAAAACAGGCACAAATATTTAGGTATGCACTAGAATCTGAAATGAATGGTTATTATTTAAGTGGACTGCTTGTGACACTAAGAACCTTGAGGAGGTGCTATGCAAAGCTCAATCTGAACTTTAAGGGCAACTCAGAGTGAAACCACCAGTGATTGGCAGGACATCCTTGTAGTAATCTATGCAATTAATACAAGCTCTGACATATGATATATCAAATTATTTGAGGGTAGTATTTTGAGTGCTGAAGCCTGAAATTTTCTATAATTTTTGAAAAATATTTCTGAACTTTTTGATAAATTTTTCTGCATTTTTAGAGGCCGTGTTCTTTTCACTTTTCAATAAATTGTGTCATACTGCCACTTGCTTATTTTTATTTGTTACAAATGTCAGCTAGTAATAAGAAATTCAGTTGCCTTTCACTAGGCTGCTAATCATATAATCTGTTGACATGAGGCTGAACAACAAAGCCAGTGTGTCTGAGGTTGGTGAAAGGGGGTGTCCAGTGTGTGATATGTGGACCTTCCAGAAGGTTCTCCATAGGCAACGGACTGGTAGGAGCTCCTTTGCTATATGTAAATAATTCACTTTGTTTACCTGGCAGCACTAACAGGTGTCCACCCCAGACTGGCTTAATATCGGATCCTTATAGAAGTGGTGATATAATTAACTTGAAATGAGTGAAGGCAAGTAATGGACTTTCCAATATATTATAGCCATTCTTGTCTAAAATGAGGCTACATAATACAGTACATTTCATTAATATTTAAAAATCACTAAAGGATGGCACACAACATGTAAAACCTCATGATTGCTACCTGATACTTTGACTTAATGAGTAGCTCTACACTGATAGGTTATTGTATTCCCCTTTTGATCATGTTCCTTCCATCATATACATGCAAGCATTTAAACATGCAGTCATTATATATTATTTGTCTTTAGTGACTGAAACAGTATCCACATCCATGTGGACAGTGACAGTTCAGGGACAATGACAATGCTTTTTGGTCTTCAGTTCTTCCAGCATAAAGGTTTGTTGTCAATCAGCACTTTAATTATATTACACATTCTAATCAGATGTGTTAAACTTTTGATCCCCTGATTCCATCAAATAATAATTGAGAATCCCGAGGACTTAGCTTTTAACTTTCATTATCTTTTGGTGAATGTCCTGTCTAAATTGTGTTTTATCTATCGCTATTCATTTGGAGTGTTCTCTTGTAATATATTTTATTACATGAAGTGCTGTTTCCTAGATGTATAAATAAATCAAATGGATCCTTTTGCCACCAATGTCTATGGGTTGATAGAGCTTAGCTCTACCATCTTGTGGATTGCTTTTGGAAAAGTCAGTGGCAGCACTGAAATTTCGAACTTGGTTGTAGTAATAGTGAGATTCCTAAACAAAAATAGTGCATACCTGCATTTATTAAAGGATTGCTTTCAACGTGAATTGTAGAGCCAGTATTAATATTCAGAGTCAACATGCAAAGTACATAGCATACATTGTGCGGGTCATGTCCCACTAACACTTCTGACCAGCGAGAAAATCAGAGCAGAAATAGGTAGACACAAACAACCATGTAATAAAATGCAGATGAAGGCATGGAGTCTAGTGGGTGATGCAAATGAATGCACCAAAAACAGATGGTGATTTATTCATGTAGGGAGTAAAAGGCATAAAGCAAGTTGCATGTTAGTATAAGAAAAAACAGCATGTGGGAATCATCAAACTATATATTAACAAGTAAAGATTCTAGGAGCAGCAGCACTGATCACAGGGCAGTACTTATCGTCTATAATGCTGCTACCATTCAGCCACGAAGCATGAATGAAAATGGTTCATGCAGTGTAGCACTTACCATCCGCTAGCAAGCCAGCAGCTACCAGTCCATGCTTGAGTATGCTGAGATATTATACGGTCATTATCTGGCATGTATTGTCCATGAGCAGGACTGGGATGGATGGATGGACTTCTTATGCTGGTGTACACCAGCATATGTGCAGCACATAAACATGGCTGTAGGGACCCTGGTGAGATAAGCAAAGGACAGAATGGGCGTATCAGAGGCAGCTTGCAGAATACTCTGTGTAGCCTCATATGCAACTTGCATGCTGATGAGTATGTCTGCTTCCTACTACACACCAAGGGAAAGAACCACCACTATGTGTGGTTTCTATGACACTGCCCACCTTCCAATAATATTGCGTGCTGCAAATCATAGAAATGTGGTGATTACGTTCCCACATAGTATCAGTGGATTGTGTTACATCAATAGGAGTAGCTTCCATTCTTTCAAATGTGAAGTTGTATTCAAAACAAAGGTATTGTTTATCAATGTGTCTGCACAGCAACCTGGCAGACACATAATTTATATCACCATTTCCTGTGTAGTGGAAATCCACAGCACACATAGTTGGTAAGTGTAGGTACTATACCAGTCAGATAATTACAGAATCAGAGATTGTGTGTATAAATGTACCAAGCTGCATATGTTCCACTGTGCCAAAAGTGCTGATCAACACCCACTAGTACCATCACTGATAACACCCAGACAGAATTCACATAACATGGCTGAAATACAGGATTACACTGCCCACATGCAAACTGCAAACATTGTAGAGCTCATTTGGCCTGATGAAGGTCCACTTCCATTTCCTGTATATGTGTCTGGCAACTGCAGTGCACCCCTTCCCCAGCTTGCAAAATGTTTGTAATATGTTATGGCATGTTTCAATAATATGATTACTATGAAGAATGCTGACCAACCACCCCATCTTGGAACCTCTGGACCTACTAAAACATTTTATATCATACATATGCCAGCAGCTTGAATAGGCAATAACAGTCAGATCAAGAAATGGAGAGCAGCAGACTCCCCATAGCCGCTACACGAGTGATGTACACAGTATATGGAATTTCAGACAAAGCAGCAGCAACATCTAGGCCAGTTCTGTGGGCCTATGATGAGCACAGAGGAACAGTGCAGCCTGTGCAATTCTAGTCAAAGGTTATACTGCCAGTTTGTTTTCATGTCTCACTGTCCAACACACATCTCCATATATACTGTACAGGAGAAAAGGTAAATGGATCAGACATCATCATATGTGCAGATGGTAGGGGACTCAGTGCCACATGGCTGACATCATGTCCTTGGTGGATGCCATGCTACCTGAACCAGAGATAAGGATCTTGTGCCAGTGGACACTCTGTGTCAGATGCAATGTCCTCTGATGACAAGAAGGTGGTGGCAGTAATGGACTGTGACTGGGAGTGTATGCCACTATGTGACCATGATATGGAGCCACTGTGCTGGCATGATGTGACAGGGCTACAAGTCCCCAGTTACAGGGGTGTTGTGTTACTGTAGTGATGTGACCTGCATGGACAGAACTGATGAAGTTTCCTACCCTGGAGGATGGCAGTCATTTCTGCCTGCAAAAGTGGTGGACTTTGATACTCATAGACTTGCATTATATAGCCTGTGAAGGCCACTGCACATGGCTACCAAGTGTACATACGTGACACAAATGCTAGGAAACACTACTGACAACTTATACTGTGCTATAAGATATTTTATTTTTTCTTTAGACTTTTAGACCCCCTTCCATATCTGTTTTATAGGTTCATAGGTTCTTCCATGCTTACAACCAAAAGAGACCATCAAGAAGCTCCAGCATATCAACCAATACTGGCGGGAAACTAGTGGTGCCCACCCATTAAGTACACTTTCATTACATTTTCCTGGTGAAAATCTACCCATCCAGCTGAGCATCAAGCCTCCCCAATCAGACTCAAGCTCATTCTCAAGAGCTGTCTTAGGTGGGACATCATTTAGAAAGCCATACAGATTACTTGTGTCCTTGCAAGCATTCTGACTATTTCGCTGAACTCGCTCCTGGAGGAGACTTTAAACCTCTTTCCTCACAGCACCTTTCTCTAGGGAAGCACAGACTCTTATGTACTTGCTTGAGGATGACTAATGCCAAATGCAAGCTTAGTGTGCAACATGCACCACAGGTCATAGTCCTACCTCCTTTTCTTCTAAGGACTGCTACAGTCTGTGGCCAGCTCTACTCCATCCATCTAGATAGACATGACAGTCTTCCCTGCCAGCTCCGTCAAGTGCCCAAGCCTCTAATCAGACTTGATTCACCTGGGCTATAGTAACTGCTTTATTCCTTTACACCAGTAGATATGGTTGCACTGTGAGATGGTGATTCCCAACAGTTTGCTCCAGTGCGTGCTGAATCACACTAGCTGCAGCCATGTAGTCTCAAGAAGTTTCATAGTTTATTTATACTGCATGAAGGTCAAAGACCATCAAAATGAAGACTCCACATTCCAGGAATAAACGTCAATTCCAAACCAAGTATCTACTAAATTCTTAAATAAATCTAATGAGCTGCTCTGACTTACATGTAATGGCAGGCTATTGCAAGACCTAACTATAGACTAGTCTTCGAGACTGATTTATATTTGGTAATTAGAAGTAAAATTTCTTCCTCATGATGTTCTAGAATATCATAACAGGTCAACATTTAATAATAGCCTAATCATCATATAGAGTGTGATATGACAAATACAACCTTCATTGCAACCAAAAATAATTTACAGAAAATAACTTAAGCTTTTCCAGTCAATCCTGACAAAGTATAGCCTTGCATTCTATCATTCATTTAGAAAACTGTCTATGGACACAATCTTGATGATTAGGAATTATTCAATAATGGACATAACTTAAGTTATAAATAGTTTTACCAGAATTAGCATTGATCTAGAATCAAAATATCATAATAAACAGCCCCATTAAATACATAGCCTTTGTCTTTTCCATACATGCACTATTCTTGAAATTTTAATTTTGAATTATATGCACACTGAAGACCTTAGATGCAAAGATTTCACAAATAATGTTGCTGCCCCAAGTGCTAGAGTTCTGTACTCTTTACTAAGTTAATGTATAAACCATGATCTTGCAGCCAGTCAGTCTAATCAATACATATACATTAAATCTCAGATGATCATTTCTGGAGATTAAAAATGCTCCTGTTTTGATATCATCCACATATTTATATAACTCACAGGTGGTATTTTAGTTCATAAGTGAAAACATAAAATGAAATAAAACAGAGTCTAAAACAGCCCCAAGAGAGACTTCAGAACTAACATCAGACCATCTAAAAAAATGACCATATAACTTAACCCATTACATACTTTATTTATTGGACCTTTGCCCAAAATATTAGAAAGTGTGGTTCGCCCTCAACTAATGCAACACCTCAAAGATAACAACCTTCACTCTGCTTCACAACATGGGTTTAGACCATCTCACAGCACTACCACAGCCCTTCTATCATTCACAAATATAGTTAACCACCACAGAAACAAGGGTCTGTTTGTATCCTCCATATTCTTAGACTTATCAAAAGCTTTTTATATGGTTAACCACAGCATTCTTCTTAATACTCTATCTACCATAAACATAAGCCCATCCTCTATAGCTTGGTTTAACAGCTACCTATCAGGCTGTCAGCAAACAGTTCTCTGGAAAGACCAACTGTCCCCCCTATTGCCAGTTACCATAGGAGTCCCTCAAGGGTCTATTCTTGGTCCCTTACTGTTCTCCCTATATACTAACTGCATCACTTTATCCCCACCCTCAGTATCAGTAGTACAATATGCAGATGACACCACACTTATTTGTGCTGCCTCCACACTACATGAACTTCAATCTCTAACCCAAAACTACTTTACCCTCACAGAAACATGGTTCAACACTATCAAACTTCATCTCAATCCCCAAAAAAACAAACTTATTATATTTGGCCCAGGAAAATCACCACCCCTAAGTGATAGCTTCTCCATCAAATCCAGAGACAACATTCAAATCAGCCCTACCACACACACAAAACTGCTAGGTGTTGAAATTGACAAAAATCTTAAATTTGACATCCATATTGCTCAAACCATCAAGAAAGTTAGCAAAAAACTTGGGGCTCCTTTATAGGAATAAAGACTTTATGACTAATAACACCAAAGCAACCACTGCAAGGACCCATCTCCTATCCATCCTCTTATATGCCTCTTCCATCTTAACTAATCTCCATCAAACTGACCTAAATAAAATGGAATCTTGTTACAACAAAATCCCCAAATTTGCTACCGAAGCATCTTATAGGCCCATCACTGTCTGTCACTTAAGCAGGTCAACTGGTTGGAGCTACCTCATATGATAATACTCAATCAACTATCTACTGCTCACAAACTCTACTACTTTCCCAACTTAACCCCTGCACTACAGAACTCATACAACCACACATCCCCACTAGGCCTCTTAGATCCAGCAACCAGAACCTCATAACAGTCCTCAAGCACAGAAATGACGCTGACAAATCCCTTTCTGCCAGCAGCATTGCCAAAAAATGAAACACTCTACCAAGCCAAACAACCTCTACCACCTCCACTGCTCAGTTTAAAAAACTCCTCAAAAAACATTTTCAGAATAATTGGCTATGCACATGCCATTCACCAGGGTAACCCTTAAAAAGATAATACCTCTGTACCCCAGATACTTACATACACAGTCTGTCTCCTGAATACTAAAAACTGCCTCTTTGATACCCTATACCTCAATGTTTGATTATTGTATGAATTGTTAATTTAATTTATTCCACACTGTATCTTTCATCTCCTTTTGTGTATGCAATGAAAGCTCTCATGAAATGAAATGGATGTTCCATGTAATTACCTTGTATTCTATGTGTTTTTGGAGCTTATCTCCCTAGGCCTCCACTGAAAATGGATCTGTGTGCAGTTGGACTTTCCCAGTTAACAAATGTGAAGTAAAATAAATAAAAATTTAACTAACTGTTTATGCATTCACTGACATAATGGTTGATATTCTGCTTAATTAAGGAAGTTATTTTAAAAAATGGGGACTGCTATTGACAGCCTTCAGTAGATACAGATATACCAGTCCTACACTGATGCCACTGTCCAGAGATTCCCTAGCAATCTTATAAAATTACACTATGTTGATAAGTGTGCATCCAGTAAGTCTAACTGGTATGAGGCCACTCCATTGCTTTACAAATAATGTCTTTTTTTTTTTCCAAAAAATATCTTTATTAAATTATCGTGTATGACATAGTCAGTCTTATATTTATTCAAATGAAAAACAAATAACAATGTCTAGGCCTGCTCCAGTGTAGATGATTTGCAGCTTTTTAGCATTGCTTTGCTTTCCAGCTCAGAGCACATCGAGTTACTCAGACATGCAGTTTGCACCTATCCGCACATTTCTGTGTAGTTTATGTTTTAGTCTGTTACTGCTGTGCAGTGCAAGTCTTGGTCAGGCACAGAGCTGTAGCTGTTATCTGCTGCTTGGTGCTGCTCCTCACTTAATTGAAGAGCAAAAAAAACGTTCGTAGTCCAACAGCAAGTTATTTGGAGAGCAAAAAAACAAAAAAAAAACAAAAGAAAGTAACCAGACAGGTCAGTTTTCTAATGGGTATCTAACTGCTGCTTAACATGAGGAGTGAGTCCATTCTCGATGCTTATAATCATATCCATAATACCTTGTGCTTGGTAGGCTACACCCTTCACATCACCCTAGCTGCACTTCTAGTCAGGCATGCAACACATCACTATGAATCCTGGCCTTTTTTGAAAGTCTGTGTCTTCCTAGACTCATTCAGTAAACAGATATTGTAGTAGTATACATTCTGTTTCCAGATTTCCAGCACTTGGATCTTTCTCTATCATATGTCTCAGCTTCCAATGATCTTCGTGATGTTTCTCTGATTTTTATATAAGGACTTTGCTCTGCTTCTGACAAAACAAATGATTTTATAGAAATGATTGATGATTGCACTAACTGGAGTTCTTACACTTCAGACAATGCATGCTTATTACACACCACTTTTTTCTGAGCAAAATAAATCCAAATACATCACCTTTCTGTTCTACTTGCTCTAACTCAGTAGCTGACACTCTCCATATATTCTGGTCTTGTAAAAATATATACAAACTATGGTGCTCCTTAAGAGCAAAATTAGAAAAAAACAGGCTATATGAAAACTACCCTCTCATGGGAAATGGCATTATTAAACATTTTTCCCAGTTCATATACATTTGAGTCTAAACATATCATTGTAATACTAGGTGCTACACTGAAATCCTATATAGCCCTCAATTGGCATGACACATCCAAGACTTCTTGGGTGGAATTTAAATCTTTAGCTACCAAATATGTCTTAGCAAATAAACTAAAAACAGTAAGTCACAAGAAGTTAACTTATTTCCAGAAATACTGGAAAAAACTTCTAGAGGTGCTTAGCTAAAATATTACTAAATTAAGTAAATTCATATTTTTTCTTTACTCCCCATTAAATAATCAGTTCCCTATATAGCTCTATGCAAAGTATACTATCAGACTCTTTGCAAGAGGAATATGTGATGTACACCCAGATTATCAAATTGTCATCTGGTATATAAGCAAAATACTTACTACTACCACATGAAAAACTATCAATATTATTTTCTGCATGACATCCTACATGAGTGACAACGCAGTGTATATATTGTAAATAGTTTCATAGATAGGCTCAGGTATATGAGTATACCTCCTCCCCTGCCAAAATAACAATGTTTAATGATATACTATCATTATCAACGTTTAGTTGTCAAACAATATGTCTGAACTTCAAGTCAAACACAACACTATAAAGCATTCTCACTTCTCGTCAGTGCCTGTCACAACTAAAAGTTGGTCTGTTTTTGTTAATTTTTTATTATATGAGCTTTTCTATATTGTGTAGATCAATCATCTCATATGCCTTATAATTTTTCTTTACATTTTTTTTTATTATAAGTTTCTCAATGCATTACAATTGCATTAATCTGTTTATTGTCAACTTGTACTGAACTGTTCACTGTATTTAAAGAAAATTGTAATAAAAATCATAACTGAAAAAAAAGAAAATGCATGGCTATTATTAACCCTGTTGCATGAACTTTGTAGTAAATAAAAGTAGATTTAAGCATTGACCTTAATATAAAGGCATTTTTGTCAAACCTCCAGAGGTAATTTTTTATTCTGTGCGAGATTTGAAAATGTAAACAAAGCATGTATGTTTTACTACTTGACTTATAAATGTTCCACTACTAGGCTTACAGTAATGAATGAATATACTTTCATGAATGAAGCAGTAATGCATTATACAGGACTATGGTTGAAGCAGATATGTTTAAAACAACATTTCAAACTATTGTTTAAGCAGAGGGAGCTATAAAATGACCAGGGTTGTGGAAAACTGATGCATGTAATGAGGGTTGGTGGCATCAATTTGGTTGTGGCAAATAAGGTTACCACCTATTCCTCTTTGAGCAGGACAGTCCCCATTTGGGCAGTTAGGTCCTGTGGGGGAAAAAAATAAAAAATGGAAAATGCCCTGTGATTTTAGGAAAAAAAGTATTTCCTAAGATTTCATTAACAGTTGCATAAAACAATTATTTTATCTTAAATTGCTGAATGTTAAAACATAAGCAACTCAAATGTTGCAAGAATAAGTGTTTGTTTTGGCAAAAATGTGAAGTTCTGTTTTTTGCAAAGGCCATGGGTATGGGTATGGTTTGTACTGCAAAACCTCACGTTTCAAACAAAAATCCCACTTTGGGAATTTGAAAAGGTGCTAACCATCAGTTTCAGCATGTATAATGCATACCTTATGAGCACATATACATTGTTATAACTGGCACTGAACAATAAAAAAGCTCAAAGTCAGTGATGGACATCATTTGTGAATGAAAGAGAGATGAGCATTTCTGCCTTCAGCAGGTCAAGCTGAATCCCTGTGCCAAGTCTGGTTTTCAGCTTCTAGTTCTTCCCTGCCATGCCCTGCAGAACAGGAGTTGTGTATAGTAAAAAGCCCTACTGATCGCTACTCCCTGACTTGGATCCTTAGGTCATTAGGGGATTGTCTGCAAGCAATTCAGAGCACTTGACTCAAAACATCTGTTAGACTTTTGCTTATTTACTTTATTGCACTACTCTGGACTAGGTTACTTTGCCTGACTTGGACTTGCACCTTATAGGACTTCATTGGATTGTCCACAAAGGTTTGGAAGAATGTTTTTAGTCACTTGCTGGGGTTCTTGTTCAGATTTTATATTTACTTGATCTTTAGTTACTTAATATATTTCTTTATCTATATTTTTTGGGTTTACTATTTTAATCTGCTGATGCATTGTTTATCTTGCAAATATTTTAATAAGTAAACATACAAACAAGCAAACACATACTAGCTGGGTACGAAATTACTTAATCTTCATCTCTAAAGAAATAGTGACCCTTGAGCTTTCACCCCAACTACCCTGTTGTCAAAATCTCTGTGACCCAATAGGGTCTTAGCAATTTCTTCATAAGCCCATGTACATGCAGTCATGTTACAGTCCTGAATCCCAAGTAATGACTCAGACAGCAAAACATGTTAAAAATTTCTCTACTTTAATGTTGGGGATTCTGACTAGGTCTGGATTACAGCCTATACCAAATTCCTCCTTTGTCAGGATATGCGTATCATATTCCATCATACATTTAAGTCTGTTAAAAAAATGATACAGCAAAATGGGGCTGCCTTAAGGGGGGTTCACAGACATTATCTAAAAGAGGATGGCTAGTCTGAATTCTTACATTTGATAATTAACCATCTCTAATGCATTTTATTGACCATTTAAGCAACCATTTCATTTCATGTGTTCGTAAAACAATTTTACCACATTTAGACATCTTGGCTGAACTTGTCAGAAGCTACTCTTTTCATATCACAACTACTTTCAATTCTGGTTTCGGCAGTCAGCTTGCTTTCTTGTTTTTGTCTTCATTATGTGCCTGGTATTTGGCAAAGAGTATAAAGGGACTATTGATAGGCTGGGTCCAGTGACCCATGGTTTGATTCCCTTATCCCATCCGTTTGACTTTGAGCAAGCCACTTAACCAAATAATCTTCCTTAGCTGAGTCTGAAAAAGGTTCTCAGAGATCAGTGCTCTGCCATGGCTAAATTTAAAATAAAATTATGTATTGCTGAGAAGACACCCATCTAATTGCAGCCTACAGTTTATTCTCTTTCAGTCACTGTATTATTGCTGAGAGTAAACGTTGTCATCACTTTTTCTTCCATGCAGTCAATAGACATTTTGGACCCTTCCTGTTTGTTCATATGAATTTGATAGTAAATTGCAGCATTTGAATTTTTTTCAGTTATTGATTCCTTCTTAAATTTCATAAAACAGTGTACAGTAACTTCTGCTTCCACCAGGAATTAATAGCTAACTGCAGATTTTAGCCATCTCATCAATAGAATCAAGCGAATATATATCTGGAAGGTGGCACCCAATTCTTTCAGTCATAAGCATCACTTACCAAAAGACCGTCTTTCTTGTATAAAAGCAGTTACTTCGGTCACAAGACGGAGTGCTATTTTTCACGTTTTCTGAGTTAGCCCTCACATTTATTACTGTAGCTACTTTTGGACATAAAGTCACATTTTACAAATAAAGTATCTTGGATTTTTTTTAACTTGCAGGATGATTTTATTAGTCTTTTTTTTTTAAAACTGCAAGTACATTTAGACATTTGGTGTTGATCAAGAAAGATTGTAGTGTTTTGCTGAAAAATTCATTTGGCAATAACCTCTCTCACCATAGTTTTTCAAGTCAACTGTCATGGGTTCTAGTCCAGCAATATATTGTAGATCAAGTGCATGGTATTGTCAAATTACATTGAGTCTTTTGGCTTCTTTAAGATGGCGTCTTAATTATAAAGTCTCATGGAGTTCCTCCTCCTTACATATAGCTGCCTCCTTCAAGCCATTGTTTTCTTTATGCATATTTATAGCCAGAGAAGTAAATTAACTAAATGCTTCATGAATTTTCTCTAGTCTGAGGGTTTCCTTATCTCAGAGCCTGTTAGTTTTTGTATAAGTGCATGACTGGACTACTCAGTTGTCACTTAGCAACATTTATCACTACATACATGCACAGGGCCCTTTCTTTTCACTTGCTCAGCTTTGCAAAGTAATGGCAGCTGGCAGAAGTACTGATATTTTTCTGGGTTCAATACAGCAAAGTGATTGTGCAAGTTAGATTTAACTGTTAGCTGAATACCCCCATTTCCTATTCATAGCTGAGGAAAGAAGGTAACACAGAAACTAAAAAAAGGATAATATTCTAAGAATGGGATACAATGCATATTTAGTTAACAACACCAGTCATTCCATCTCAGTAAGCATTAATGTCATCCCTTTCTCTCAAAAAACAATTTTAAGCACTTGTAAAAACATATCTTTTGCTACAAACTTGGGTTGCCAAATTAAAGAGATTCCACTGTAAAACCTAAAACTGTAGTCTACATGGCTTTACAATACTATTTCACTATTGTTCAAATGAAATGAGCTTTTACCACTTCTATTGAAACTATTTTGACCAATATAAACAGAGCCCTGTGGTTAACTCTTCATATTAAACAATGTCAAGCATGCTATTACACATAACCACACTTAAAAAGAAGGGATGTATTAGCTAGTTTCTAGCTATTGGTTAGGGCCCTATGACTCAAAAGGTATAGTGTCATAGGGGTCTGCATTAGTTCATTGAAATATATTTCCACCAAACTCATGTACATCAACACCAAACTGTTGAAAGTCACTTCTGCAAATTGAGGAATTTTTCCCAGGGTAAGGAAGTAGTTGGCTAACTGCACAACTTTACAATTTTCCCCACTGTGGTGCAGTCTCATAGTTGGTATATATAGTTAGGGGGGTTGGGGTGAGCAGCCCTCCACTTTGGTGGGTATGATTTAGTGCATTGTGTGTTCCATTGTGCTACAGGGCAATTGTTTCATTGCCCTGGAAAAAATTCCTCAATTCACAGAAGTGAATTTCAGTGGTTTGGTGTTGATGGACAGGTGTTTGCTGGAAATGTATTTTGACAAAATAATATAAACCCATGTCACAGCCATTATGTGGTAGAGTCAAGAAAAGTCATAGTGGAGACCGCTTTAAAAGATCACTGTATTATTAACACAGGCCATACATATAGCGATCTAAATCTCTCAGACATGTTTTCTCTGGTGAGGTCAGTTATATAGGTGTGTCATGGACTTAGCCTATGTTGCTATAATACTTAACTTACTGATATTTAAGTATGTCAAAAAGGATAATCATTTAACAGTTATCTAGTGCAATAATAGTTATAATAAACGTGGTGATAAAACTCACAGCCACTAACTAAAGTAGATAAAGTAGTACTTGATAATAAAAGCATAACTCATAGCTGATGCAAATTAAGCCGTATATAAATCAGTCCCCTTTTGTATGTATTACGGCAGTGTGACCAATGGAGTTAAACTTGTTTGCCTAGCAATCCCTTTAAATAATTATAAGCAATTAAGTGAAATTTTGTTGCTAAATCAACAGTACAATTATAGCTTTACCTCATAAAGAAAAATCTAAAATAAAAAAATCATTCAGTATAACTGGGTAGTTCTGGAGCTATCAAATGCAGATAAAAGTGCAACAAATTCATATAATTTTGTAGAAACTCTATGGTTAACACTGTGTGAAAGAAATCAGTATAAAACTGTCTTATTAAGCTGTTATACTGTGTTAAAAATACACTTATTTAAGCAGAATAGAAGACAATTACCACAGTTGTAAGAAAAGAACAGGGGCTGTTTATATTC